>NW_026652279.1:157942191-158535755 GCF_009828535.3 Hylobates moloch
GGGGGAGGGGGGAGGGACAGCATTAGGAGATACACCTAATGCTAAATGACGAGTTAATGGGTACAGGAAATCAACATGGCACATGGATACATATGTAACAAACCTGCACATTGTGCACATGTACCCTAAAACCCTAAAGTATAATAAAAAAAAAAAAAGAATATAGGTCATTGAAGACACTGTGGGATTCGCTTAGCTTGCCTAAGAAGACATACTGGATTCATCCTTTCGTTGATTCTTTTACCTACTAATTTACTCATCCAATGTATATAGAAAAGGTACTCAGTACGTTCAGCATCACATCGTGATGCTGATAATTCCAACATATATATATAAAATATTCCAACATATATATAAAATATATTTTTGCATATATAAAATATTATATTTATATATATTTATATAAATATATTTTATAATAAAATATTTTATATATATATGCCATAGTAGATATAGTAGATATGCTCTACTGAGAGTACCTACTATGTGCCAGGCTCAGAATTATTGAACAATAGTGAACAGGCAAAAGGTATCTCTGACTTTAAGGATCTAAAGTCTGGGGCACAGGATCAAAGAGAGTCAAGGATGCCCCTGACCTTTAATCATGGGCTATCAGGAATCCAAGCTTGTACTGAGCTGGATGCCTGGATGTTGAGCTAGGCATGCAGTGAGGTAGAGCTGGATCTGTGATTGTGGATTATGGCACAAGGACAAGGGAAGACTGTCCAGGCTGAGAGCATCTGGGCACAGAGTAAAATACTGATTTAGAATAAGTTATGTACAGGGGACAAGAAAGGTGGAGTGTGCAGGTACAGATGGTTGAGGGCGGAGAGTTTCTCTAAGGTTATTGTGAGGGACAAGGAATAATCTTTTCTAGATTCTTCTGACACTTGGTTTGTGAGTGCTAAAGAGATGCTAAAAACAGTGTTTGGGTCAAAACGACCCTATTCTTTTAATTTAGCATCCAGTTTTGTGTTTGGCTCATAGAAAAATTTTAGTGAAAATTTTTAGAATGGAAATAAAAAGGTATCATAAAAAGATAGAAAGAGCGAAAAGACTTAAATTATCATCATTCTGGGTTCTAGATTTAGAAAGTTGTGAAGATACCGTAGATTCTCTACTGATGCTCTATCAAGTCATAGAGATCATTATGGGGGAAATAAACCTTGGTAGTCTGAGTATGGGGACTGTTAAAAATTAATGAAAGCTATGACCTTTAGTAAAACTGGTAATTGATAACACCTAGATGTGCAACTTCATGGTGCGATGCTGAACGTATTGAGTACCTTTTCTAAATGTGAGAATCTCATCTAGGGATGGCTTTCTCTCCTAGATAGCAAAGAAAATGAGGCTGTTAGTGGAAGATCATGGCTCATCCGTGGTGACTGGGCTAACATATTGTGTGTGCTTCCGCTTTTACCTTCTCATGAAGAGCAGGATGGGAGTGGCAGGAGATTCATGGCAGTGACTCACAGCTGCACAAGTGAATACTAACCATCAGCAGTGGCTTCTTAGAAGAATAGTAATATATATGCTTCTGCTTAAACCTTACCTGGCAGGCTTCCTGGCAGGGCTCCTGGGAGTGATGCCCTAATTTGCAAGGATTTAATGACTGCTTGTAGTCTAACACCTGTAGGGATGGAGACAAGCAGGGAAGAATATTAGCACCTGGCTGTGCCCCAGATAAAATGAACACCATGGATTTGTGAAGGCACTGTCTTTCCTTTCCAGAAAAAATGCCTTGTGCTATATTTATTCAGTAACTCTTACTGTAATATTAAAATTGCCAGTGTTCTTACATGGAAATATTTAAAAAATTATATTCTCAAACTAAGAAAATAATCATGCTATCTACTACAGAAGGTCACTTCCTTCCTCCTCTCCACTGTGTATGTTATGATGGGCTTAGCTAGTCATAAATTAAACCTGAAAACAGTTGCATTCCTGTAGTTCTGATAAAATTTTCATTTCTTTGTTTTTTTTCTCTGAACAAACATATTATTCAAGGAACTGATGACATTGTGAAAGCAAGCTGTCCCCATGGCTTTTAAACACTAATTTGTGAGATTCTAATTTCCTCTTTATCTTCATGTCTTCTTATTTCACATGCAACAACTGTTTGAATAATTTAAATGATCAGATACATGCAAGCATTACCCAGAACTGTGGGGCTTGACTTTGAAAGTGACTCAGTATTTTCAGATCTGGGTGAGAGTTTTCAGTTTGTATAATTTCCCCACATCTTTTGATATAGTTACCATACTAACTATAAAAATAGTATAGCAGCAATAATAGTATGAATCTGCAGTCTTATTTCTAACCCAGAGTTTTTATCCAGATAATTAAAAAAATACTTGGAAGTAGGAAAAGGGAAGCATATAAATGTGAATATCTTCAAATTACATAAAGGAAAGTCAAATGAATGTGGGTGTATTCTAACATTGATTCAAATAAATGATAGCCTATCATAAGAGAAAATAAAACAGAAAAGCATAAATAGTAAAAATCATAAAAGAAGAAAACAGAAGTCAGTAATCTATAAATTATAACAATTCTCAAATAAAAAGATTTAGATTATGTGAAGAAAAAACTATACGTGATTCATAAATGACAAAATGTTAAAATAATACAAAAACAAGAGAATGATTTAAAGCACAATGTATTAAATGATACATAAAGGTCATTTTTTCTTTTTTTTTTCTTTCTTTTTTTTTTTTTTTTTGAGATGGAGTCTCATTCTGTCGCCAGGCTGGAGTGCTGTGGTGCGATCTTGGCTCATTGCAACCTCCGCCTCCCGGGTTCTAGCGATTCTCCTGACTCAGTCTCCTGAGTAGCTGGGACTACAGGCCCAGCCACCACGCCCAGCTAATTTTTGTATTTTTACTAGAGATGGGGTTTCACCATGTTGGCCAGGATGGTTTCGATCTCCTGCCCTCGTGATCCGATCGCCTTGGCCTCCCAAAGTGCCAGGATTACAGGCGTGAGCCACTGTGCCCGGCCAAAAAAGTCATTTTTATTGAGAATGGTAGCCTCATCAATGAAGAATATGAAAGTCATGAACACTAAATAACAA
Organism: Hylobates moloch; assembly: GCF_009828535.3. Classification (NCBI taxonomy): domain Eukaryota; kingdom Metazoa; phylum Chordata; class Mammalia; order Primates; family Hylobatidae; genus Hylobates; species Hylobates moloch. The sequence continues at coordinate 157,945,265 of NW_026652279.1, forward strand.
ATCCCCAAAATATATAAGCTAAAAACTGTTAGGAATTGATAAAAACACAGTTATAGAGGGAGATTTTTGTACACATTCTGTCTCTGATAAATTAAATATGATTTTATGCATATATATGTGTGTATATAAACAAGAATATATAATTCAAATTATTATATATAATATATACTTACATATATACTTTATATATATATGTATGTATATATATATATAAAATAATTTGAAAAGACAATACATATTCATTTTAGGTATCCATGAAATTTTTATAAGAATTGATCACATACGGCTGGGTGCAGTGGCTCACACCTGTAATCTCAGCACTTTGGGAGGCCAAGGCGGGTGGATCACGAGGTCAGGAGATCGACACCACGGTGAAACCCTGTCTCTACTAAAAATACAAAAAATTAGCCAGGCACGGTGGCGGGTGTCTGTAGTCCCAGCTACTTGGGAGGCTGACGCAGGAGAATGGCGTGAACCTGGAAGCAGAGCTTTCAGTGCGCTGAGATCACGCCACTGCACTCCAGCCTCGGTGACAGAGTGAGACTCCATCTCAAAAAAAAAAAAAAAAATTGATCCCATACAAAACCCCAAAGGAACCTCAATGTAGTTCACAAAGTAAAAATTTTGTAGGTGAAATTATCTGAGCATTACTTATTAAAAATAATAGAAATAAAACAAGTTTGTTTCAAAAAATGAAAGGAACAGCTACAAACAGCAATGAGAAATTAAACTTTGATGGAGAAGTGAGTATAAACGATGAATAAAAATGAAAGGCATTAAGAGAGAGATTAAATTGATTTTTTTTTTTAAAAAAGAAAAAAACTAGACCAATAAAAGCGGTAAAGTAAATTATAGGCACAAATAGGAAACAAAAATACTACTAAAGGGAATGAATGTGAACAGGAAGGTTTATGGAAGAGATGAGCAAACAGAGAGAAAATTCGCCACAGTAGAAAAGGAATGAAAGTTAATCAGGAAAATCTAGAGCCTCAAAATGGAAAGGATGTGATGAAGAGCTAAAAAATGAAAAAAAACATTAGAAACACGGACTTAAAGGAAAATTTTAAATTTAAGAGCAGACTGATTCCATTAAGTTGACCAACTGAGCTAACACAGATTCCTCTTTCAGTTTTAAACAGGTAGAAATATTGGAAAAAATAAGTCAAAATAGGTTAAAAAACATAGCTGAGCTCAAAAGAGAGGAGGGCAAAACTCCAGGTACTCAGACACGGAAGTAGCTCAGGCAGAAGGCTACGGAGATGAGAACCTGGGGTTCTTTGGCAAGTTCATGGTCTAGTGTCCTGGAAAGCACAGTCTGTGATGGAGATGTCTGTGTGGAAAGTTGATTGGGAACACATTGTGGGGAGCAAAGGAACCAGAGTGGGCAGAGGGAAATGGTGAACTGAGGTGCTTTGAAACATTGTCCTCAGCTGATCCTATGGGGAGCTTTGGAGCTAAGATGATCTTTCAGAGTTGTTTCTAGTTAAAAGACCTGGCCTCCACCTCCACAGCAACATCATTAGATGGTCCCAAAGATGGCATGACTTTGGCAGAAGTGTCTCTTTCTAACTAAGGGCAAGTCCTTGAGAGAGACTCAGCTGAGAGCTGTCGGTCAGCAGCCAACACTCCCAATATCTTGAAGAATGAACACTTCAGTCCTAGGCCAGGTGGGGTGGTTCTAGAGAGATACATATAATTTTCTCTGATTAGGTAGATGAAATTTTTTGTTGACAATTCATTTAGCTGCTTCTAGACAATTTTGACAATCTTGAATATTTTTTTCTTTCCAGATTTTTGGGATGATACAACAAAGTGGTCCACTGTCCTATCTCAAAAAGGCTTACAGAGCCTTCTACATAGATGCTGCTTAGGTACAAATATATTAATTTCAGTATTATTTATATTAGTGGAAAAATTGAAAATGACCAAAATGACCAAAAATATGGAAATGGCAAAATTACATGCAGCTATTAAAATTGCATTTTAACAGAATAGTTATTCGGATGTTAATATGTGTGTTTCTACTGCATAGATTGTACGATTCCAATTTCCTAAAAATATTGGTTACTTAAAATTGTATCATAATTGCTAATGCATAAAAAGTATGGAAAGAGATTGATCAAAATAATCTCGGAGTCTGGCTCTGTAATGTATGGATTTTAAACTAGTATTTTCCATATTATCTAAGATGATGTATTACTTTACAATAATAAAAAATTAATGTTATATGAAATAAAAATATACGTTGGATTATTTTATACTCCATTAATTTGCAAATTTATATTTTATATGAAAACTGATTTGTGAAAGTAAAACCATATTACATTGACAGTAGATTTTTAATAATATTTTAGACATTTTTTCAATCTTATTTTCAACACTATTTCCAAGGTGAATGGGAAAAGAAGTGAACCTTAGGATTCCTAGGTCCTTCTCTTATCTGAGGTTTTTCTTGGAAGACAAAAGCCCCCTAACTCTTTCACTCTGTGTGTGCACGTGTGTGTGTGCATGTGTATTTGTTCCGTGTGTGTGCATGCATGTGTGTGTGTGCCTGTGCATACACATGCATGCCATGTTTGTGTGTGTTTGACTTTCAATGTCTTTTGGAGCTTTTCCTGTGGCTACTTCGGTTGTTCTAAAGCCAAGTTCCCTTGCCTATGATTCCCATTAGATACAGGGACATGGTCAGATGACATTTTTCTAAAGTTACAAATCTCACCCATAAGCAAGAAAGGAATCCACAATTCCCACTTCTAAAGAACCAAAAAAAATATATATTATTCTATTCTCATGCTGCTACTAAAGACATACCCGAGACTGGGTAATTTATGAAGGAAAGAGGTTTAATTGACTCACAGTTCAGCGGAAGGGAAAGCAAACACGTCCTTCTTCATACGGTGGCAGCGAGGAGAAGAGCAGAATGAAGCTGGGGAAAAGCCCCTTATAAAACCATCAGATCTCATGAGAACTAACTCACTATTACGAGAACAGGGTGGGGAAAATGGCCCCCATAGTTCAATTATCTCCACCTGGTCTCTCCCACAACACGTGGGGATTATGGAAACTGCAATTTAAGATGAGTTTTGGGTGGGGACACAGCCAAACCATATCAAGTAAATTGCATTGTTCAAGAAATTTTTGAATGAATGAGCTTTTTCCTCTACTAGAAATTTCTCCTTCTTTGCTTATATTACAGGAACTGGTTATTTAAAAATAAAATCTCATATTGGAGAAATACACTTTAACACTGTGGAGAGAGGCCCATGTTAGTGCTTGTGATTTTCTTCTGCTGTTTTTTCTCTTCCCCTTCCCCCTTCCCTCCTTTCCTTCTTTGTCTTTTTCTTTCTTTTAGACTGAATTCCCAGATCCTTTGCTCCAATCCCTGTTTCTCTCCCACTACTGTTTCTCAAATCTGTACCTCATCCCTTCATCTGCAGGAGGCTTTTTCACATTTCACAGTGGATTTCAATGTGCTGGGGTGGGCAGCGAGGGGCAGAGTTACTGAGAACCATGGTTTTAGAAGCTTATGTTTTTGAGAGTTTATAAAATCCTCTCTGGCCTCAGAGGCTCTACATTGTTTCAATCCATATTTTCTTTGTCTTTTATGGCTTTTCATGTTTCACATCCAATAACCACATTTGCATCCAAAGCATGGATTTCTCGAGTTTGACAAAGCTGATCCTACGGATTCCATTTCCATAAATCCCTTAAAGTGTTTTAGCGACTTTGCTCATTTTGCAAAAATGTCTCTGACAAAAACACAGGGGAAAACAATTGCTCTTGACATCACAACAGTTTAATATTTTAACTTATTCATTAAATTGTGCTTCACATCAATGGAAATCTTCAGTTCTACAAACTATCATTTTTAAATAGCAATAAAGGTTGATAATGTCACAATACAGTCCCCTAGTAACTGAGTTCATACATATTATTGTACAGAAATAAAAGGAAATATCTCTTAAGAGAAATAATTTACTATCTACTGAATAACTATCTTTACATCTAAAATGGGTCACCACATAAAGATCCAGATTTTTCTTTCCAACACTGAAATGATACATTAAAAGAGAAATAATGCAAGCAAAGCCCCAGAAGTACTTCTGAGAAAGAAAAAAAGGAAAGTGAAAAAAAAAATGATCATATGATTAACAAATAAATGTCAAGGAGGTGGAAGACAAATGTGACAATCACCGAAGTACACAAAACTTTTGCTCCTTAAAACACTGGTTTTTCTGGCAAGATGTCAATCTGGCCCTTTGATGAGTTCCCGTAATGCAGCAGAACATGTAGCTCACACAGGTTCCACTGAGTGTGCCAAAGGATGACAGTTGCAATCCCTTCCGCAGACATCTTGGAATACAGGCTCAGGAGACACCTGTCTATCTGCGTTCTCGATCTGGAGTACTGCTAGGTTAGCATGAGTCCTTGCCTAGAAGTTCAAGGGCTTTTGTGTTGCAGATGTTGCTGGTGTTTATAGCTAGGCCAGTCCTCTGGAAATTTCTGCACCTCTGCCAGGCAGGTTGGTTCTTTCACATGCTATGAAGATGGGTTCATGTGCATTCCATCAATTCATTAGGCTACAAAACACACAGGTTTCAGAACCTGCCCACTTGCTCAGAAGGGCTAATTTGAAGTCTCAACGAATTAGTTCAGATTTGTCCAGGTGAATGTGGTGAGAAGAGAGCAGGCATTGGCTTATGTCCAGTGGAGATGGTGGAAGGGGAGAAGGCAGGCCGAAAGTGCCTTGGAGAAAGAACCCTCGCATGCTCCTCAGATGGCACAAAATGGGTAGAATCATCAGACCCAGCCAGCCCTAATACCCAGCCTGAAGACATGCAGTTGCTCTGGTGACCAATGGGGTCACAGCAACTATGGGAAAGGAAAACCTTGGAGTCACAGCTGCCATCAGATCAGGGTATTCTTGTGTAAGTCCAACCCAGTTTTCTCTTTGATCTGATCCTTCCAACTCAGCTTTCAGTCCCTACAACCATTCCAACGCTCTGGTTCTGTCTCAAGATCCTCTTCACTCATTTCTTTTAAATAGCTAAAATAATTATAGTCCTTATGTTTCCAGGCTGCCCCAGTTCTAGAGGACAGAGACTGTATCTTAGTCACTTTTCTATTTTTTCAGTATTGCATGGCATATATTTAATTTATTACCTTTCCACCTTGGAAAGATCTGCCTCCTTTAAGGAGCCACAATTTTCTCTAAAGTTACTCCTACTCTCCCTAACCCCCATCTCTAAATGATCCCATTATACAGGACCTCAGATAGAGATCATGGTTGATAAGGAATCAGATAAACTCTCTGTGTGCAGATGTTATCTTAGGACAACTTAAAGCATTTCCTCTCTCCAGTGAGTATGCAAAGGGACTCATTTAACAGCCAATGAAACCTTTAAGAATGAAAGCAGTATGTTGCTGACAAAGTACCAGGAGCCTGGGGAAGAAGACATAAAAAAGGGAGAGTTTTTTTTTTTTTGGGTGGGGGGAAGGTTTATATTGATTTCCCTTAATAGGGAGTTGTGAGCACATTCCCTCGGCCTTCATATTGAATAGGTTTTGAGTTGGATGGAGTAGACACCCTGCTAGAAGTGTTTGAATGCCTCCTCTGAGTTTTGGTCTCCCCTGCAACACCGCTCATCTCTTGGATATTTCATTCCTAATAAGAGGCCCCCTCATTGGAGGTAGGGAGCTGAGAGCAAACTTGACCAGTGTCTTTGGCATTTTCCATGTCAAAAAAGGTAAGGAAGGATATAAATCAATAAAGATTTAGATTTCATATTCTTGCAGTTCCCAATCCCAATACTGATGCTGAGCTGCATAAAGTAGTCGGAAAGGCTATGAAGTCAAAAGGCTCGGGCTCTAAACAACTTTCTTGCTCATAAATTAGAGTCATTGGGAAATCATTCAACATCTCTGACTCTCCATCCCAAACTAGCCACTTGTGTAACGAATAGAGGTCCTATTTAGCACACAAGAAGGTAATGAGGACCAAATGAGACAGCACATGCAAAAATGTTTTGAAAACCATTAAATGCTACACAAAGTGATGAATTTTAGTCTTATCTTTCACAAAACATATGATGAAGTAAGTGACATTAAAAAGCACTTGAAATATTGTTTGGTTCCCTTTTGTATCAGATACTGATAGTCTTTATCAGTATTAATTTCCACATTGTTTCACATTGTTTCTTTAATAACAGAACCCCCTATGCTTATCAAGGCACATGACAATCAATAATAAAGACATTCCCTAGCCTTCTTTGCAGCTAGATGTGGCAAATGTCTAGGTTTTAACCCATGAGATGTGACTGGAAGCAATATGTGCAACTTCCCTCCACTTCCTCTCTACTATCTTAAATGTAAACGTGATGGCAGGAGCTGTGGCAGCCATCTTGGTCTGTGAGGTGGATGTAGCACATTAGGATGACAGAGCAACAGGAGAGGGCCTAGGCGTCTGGTAACATCACACACCAGAGCTGTAAAGCCAGTTTGCCTTTAAGTAAGAGAGAAATAGCTTCCACGTTAAGTCACTATTTTGAATTTCTCTGTTAAAACAGCTGAATGGGAATTCTATCCAATCCATTTATATTTATTTTTTAATGATCTATTCTTATCTCCTTGCTAGGTCTATCTTGGGGACTTTCTTGCCAATATTAGTACTATCTCTACTCAGATCTTTTAAAAAAATTACCTTAAAGGCATAACAAAGAGTCCTCATACTTCAAACTTTTAATCAAACTAATTATGACAAAGTTACCTCCTTTAGATGAGAAGAAACACATCTTTATCATTTTAATAAAAACACATGATATGCCTCACTGTTGTCTAACACTGATTGTTAATGTTACCAATTATTATTATGAGCATTCTAATAATTCTCAGGGCAGTTTCCTCCAGTATCCAAGAGTAGGCTGCCTAAAAGCTAGAAGGAGACAGAATAGATAAGTATGTATCTTAGTCCTTAATAAAACACACACACACACACACACACACACACACACACACACACACACATGTGCACATATATACAAAGACGTCTCATCCTAATCTCCAATCTGGGTACTGGAGCTTCCATTGCCAAGAGAAGGGAAAGGACTGTAGGAGTCAATAGGGTCATAGAACCCCTAGGGATTGTTTTTTTCTTTTTTGTCTTTTCTTGGGCTTTTGACACTGATATACCTGGAGTTGATTTGGTTTGGGATTTAATGCTCCTGACTTCCATGGATCCTTAGGCCCAGACGCCTTCTGCTGGCATCATTTCCCTGAGCATCACTCAGCATGGAAGTGGGCAGTCAATTTTTGGAGAATAAACTGCATCCCTACCTCTCTATTTCTATCAACATAGGACCCCATGGGTATGACAAGCTTGCTGCTTTAGAATGAAATGATATGAGGGAGGAAGCCCATGTCGGTCTTTTTAATTTGCTCAGCACTGGCCTGGGGCCAACATAAAGAGCTGGCTCCCTCTGAACATCCCGATACCTGGTCTCAAGTGGAGCCCCATACATCATGCCTTCAGGAGAAGGCACTGGAAGCCTTTGATACCAATCTTGAGGTGCCTAAGGAACAGCATGAAGTGAGCAGGGGCTGCCTCCAAGTCTCAGTTATGCATGAATTCCTTGCCAAAATTTTAAAGTGAGTTTAAAAGAAACAATCTGAATGCTTTCTAACTTGTTTTGATTTTCCACATGACAAAACACCGGATTGTGTGTGTGTGTGTGTGTGTGTGTGTGTGTGTGTGTGTGTGTGTTGTGTGTGTGTGTGTGTGTGTGTGTGTGTGTGTGTGTGTGTGTGTCACAGGGGCAGGCAGAAGGGTAATTTGCAGTCCTGCTATTCTAGGCAGAACATTAGATCCTAACAACGAGATGAGAAGCTAGAGAGAGAGACGCTCATTAATCCCCGCTGCAATCCTCCTTCCCTTCTTACCTTAGGAACAAATCACTGGAAATGAAGAAATATTTTGTGAGCCTAATCTCTACCAACTAACAAGCAATATTTACTTGGCCCCTTTTAACTTACCCTTGTATATGGCTTAAAGAAACACAGCTGCCAAAAAAGTCATTGATCTCTCAGCTCACTGATGGCTCAGTGATGTGGAGGGGGCTGGACTGACCCAACGCAGTATGGCTCTGGGTCACTGTTAGCGTGGTGCTGTCATGGTCGGGCTACCCACATGGGTTAGAGAAAAATGCTTCTGGGAAATTGCAGCTGGCTTCTTGCATTATTGGCAAGAAGCTTTAGGTAGGATGAGCCCTTATTCCATATGGATATGGTGATGGAGTAAAGAGAATTTGGCCTTTGCAGTCAGCTAGACCTAGCTTACAACCTGTGGAGGAGCTACTCATTTTCTGTGGGCTTCACTATTTTCATCTATGAAGTGGAGACTAACAATATCCATTTGTTGTGCAGAATATATTTAAGGTGTGAAAAGGGCCTCCTTCAGTTCCTGGAGCAAGGGAGCCACCCGATAATGCCTTCCCTTGCACCCCAGATGAAGCCAAGCACAGTGAGAGAAGCATCTCCAGATCTCTATCTGGTGGAGCTGCTGGACTTCCCTCTGTGCAGGTAAGCACTCCATGAATGCGTGTGGGCCGATTGACTCACAGCCCCAGAGAGAGTATTCTGGAGGCTGAGAAGTGGCTTAGGTAAAGCTAGCTTAAACATGAAACATGTTGGATATCAATGAAATAGGCTTTTCAATCTGATTTAGGGGTTTCACACATTTTGCCTTCAGCTCCTTGAAGGGATTGATCAGATCAATCCGTTGTGAAACTTCCCACTCACTCTGATCTTCCTAATCATGCTAGACAAAGGCTTTCTCTTCCTTCTTCCATACATATCCCCTTATTATTCAATAAAATTCTTGTTATTGTAGTTGGGATTATGAAAAGGCAAAAATAAGAACTCAGCAATGCAGCACATTTCTTGTCCAGTTTTAGACACTCTGGCCTGATTTACTGTCTGTGGCTACAGTCTAACAACAGGTAAAGATTGTGTGGGAAGAAAACAGTGAACAGGCTGGAGATATTCAAGATGCTGCGAGGCAGAGTCTGTCTAAACTCCTGTGATAACCATCCCATGAATGGTGTTCCATGTCTCCTGACCTCATTCAGAGTTCTTATTCATTTAGTAACCTCAAATGTATTTTGTATACATGCTAGCTAAATTCCTATTCTTTGGGCCAAGCTTTTAAAAACATCTTTCTCTCTGTGGTGGCAAATTTTCAAGACTGGTGGTACCAGATTAAAGAACATAACTTCTCCAAAAATGTTAAACTCTGAAATATTCCTTTAAAATCTAAGGTTATGTAGCCAGTTTAGAAATGTTAGGCATATATTGACCTTCCTGATATTTTTTTCTCTTAATTTATCATTCATTCTTCACATTGAAAGTAACAATTGGTAAAGTGAGACCCCTTTAGGCAAATAAGCAAGTTTTCTCTTAAATGCTCCTACCAATGTTCATTTCTCAGGGGCTACAACCTCCCCTGTCCTGGATCCACTCCCTGTTCCCTAAAAGATGGAAGGAAAGGTATAGCTTAAGGTTATGGTGTCAGGATTTTGTAGGATGTGGGTCTCTAGCCATGGTCAATAATTGGATAATTTTGTTTCAAAACAACTGCAACAACAAAACACGTTACTTGTGATTTAAGTCACATTCAAATAGAGTTCAAGATGACAGCCAACAGCCAAGTGGGGGTTGGTGTAAGACCTCATCTAAGGGCTGAAATGTGTTTCTCTTTTTCTCTCTTTATACCGACTGATATTCTCATAACAGGAGACAGTATGATATAGACCAGTTTCAGCAGAACATCCAAGCCATAATTTGGCTTTTCATGTGTGCCTCTGTGGGTTCCTGGTACCCAAACTATTCTATGCTCCTGCAAAGGAGATCACAGGAACTGTCTCCTTTTTCGGTGTGGCTCTCCTTGGCCTTCTAAAACGATCTGTATGGGATGCACTCCTACCCTACTTGATATCACCAATTGCAAAATGTCAAGAAAAAAAAAAACAAGATGGATAATCTCCAGCTGGATAAAAATGAAGACAAAGAAAGAAGATGTCCAAATCAAGCACATACAGCCAGATGTCCTCAGAATGGCCCAGCTTCTCCGAGGTACCTCAACAGAAGGTCAATGTGCCTGCTCATCCTCCCTCTCCTGAGAGAGGAGAGGGCAGGGGGTCACCATCTCACCACCTGGCTGTTGTAGTCCTCGGTGACAGTCCCCTCTGCAGCCCCATCCTCTTTGGGCCACTGGTGGTCCCTGTGCTCTCGCTGCAGCCTCCGCTCCTCCCGCCGCTTCTGGCGGTCCCTCTGGTGCTCTAGCTGCTTGGTGTGGTGGTAGCGCTGCTGGAAGAGATCTTTTGCATACTCGTAAAGCTGCATGTCCAGGAAGTTTAGCTCCTCAATGCGTTGGCGGGCACCCTCATTGATCTCCACATTAGAAGCCCGCGTGATGTTGAACTGTGTGAAGGGGGAGATGAACTTGAGGTTGAATGTTCTCTCAAAGAGAAACTGTGTCTTCCTCTGGAACTCAGTGAGCCCAAAGAAGGCCATGTTCTTCAGGTTGTTCTTTGCACTCTGCAACAGGATGGTGTTTCTTTCACTCTCGTTCATGAAAGTCAAGTTGTAGCAGCCCACCAGGCTGAGGTCAGCCAGCATGCGCACCTGGCGATTGTTAGCCAGGTTGTAGCTACAATCCATAAACTCCCGCAAGCTGACCCCAGACCAGTCATCCCCAGGGTAGCAGGTAGGCAGCTCATCTGGGGTGGGGCTTCTTCCATCACACATATGAAGAGAGGTTTTCCACGTGGCCCCTCTCTGGACATGTTTCCACTCGCTCAGGTAACGTGACACTGGATCCCGTAACATTGTGATGTAATAAAAATTCCTAGAAGAGATTAGAGGAAGAGCATCAGTAGTTGACAACTCTAACAGGAGGGATCTAAATTTTTATAATTTTACATCAGCATTGAGTCAAGGGACTCTTTTGCCAAATGTTCATGTGAGAGCATTTGCCTGTGAGAGTATTTGCCTGCATTTGTGCCTATTGATGCATGTGCATATGTTTCCATAAAGACATATGTACCAATTTTCAATACTGAGTTTGTTGGGCTTTTCCTCCTTGCTCCAGTGTGGGGAGGCATGGGGTGGAAAGAATAGATAGTTCATTCATTCATTCGTTCAGCAATTATTCACTGATAAATTACTGCTGGTGATAACGACACCCTCCATTTAGAGAAAATACCATGATTTTTAAGTTATTACCCATCTGCTGTTTCATTTGATCCTTACAGCAAACCTTTGTGGTAGATGGGGTTCTATATGATAGGGTTACATGAAGGAGGTGAAGTGATTTATCCAAGGACATGGGACTAGAAAGAACAAAGCTGAACGTGTATTCTCCTTAACTCCTTAATCTCTCTCTCTCTTTTTTTTTTTTTTTTTTTAGAGGGAGTCTTGCTCCGTCACCCAGGCTGGAGTGCAGTGGCACAATCTCAGCTCACCACAACCTCTGCCTCCCAGATTCAAGCGATTCTCCTGCCTCAGCCTCCTGAATAGCTGGGATTACAGGCACCTGCCACCACACCCAGCTCATTTTTGTATTTTTAATAGAGATGGGGTTTCATCATGTTGGCCAGGCTAGTCTTGAACTCCTGACCTCAACTGATCCACCCGCCTTGGCTTCCCAAAGTGCTGGGATTACAGGCATGAGCCAGCGCACCTGCTGGCCTCCTTAAACTCTTTACACCGCTACTTGGGATTATGAGGTAGGTTGGTTGAGGAAGGATGGGTTGGGTGTGGAGACTAGTATTTACTGGGTGCCTACAATGTGTTAAGAACTGTGCTACACGCTTTATGGATGCTTTGCACAGACGATCCTCAAGACAACTTTGTAAAATGGGTTTTATCGTTACTTTTTAAAATAAAAGCTGAAGCCACAGAGGCTCAGAAAAGTGACACTGGAGCAAGTTAATACCTGACCTGCAGTCTAAGTTAGGCCTATTTGATTTCAAATCTCCCCTGCTTTCCTGTACATCATATTGGTATTTACATTGTAATTTCTATGTATTGACCACCCATTAATTTTCAGGTTCTGTGGTTATTACAATCACGGATCTTATCTAATTCCACCTAATGGATTACTGAAAATAAACCCATTATTAAATGGTTCTCTTTAGAAGAATCACATAGAGATCAGGACAATCGTAGTTTAAAAGGACAAGGGAAGTGTTAAGAGGCAGGAAGGGAGATGGAGAAGTTGAGAAATGAAAGAGAAACAGCAGGCATTAGAGGAAAGTAAATACTGGTTTAAAATAAGGACAATCCTTTCCATGATTTGAGAAGCCTACCAACGGAATGGGCTGCCCACCCCAACCCCGTCTTTCCAGCAGAGTCTGGAAGTCCATTTGTCAGGGAAGCCATAGAAAGGACCCCACTGCAGAGCAGGCCCCCAAGCTGTCTTCCAACTCTCACATCCCACTGCAGCCTTTTGCCCTTTAGCACAAGCCAGTCTGATTCCAATTCAATTTTAGTTCAGTCCTTGGCTCATTGAGGGAGGCCAGCTCCAGACATTAGGATAGATCAGAGCTCCCCTAGGGAGTAACTCAGAGCTCCCCTAGGGAGAAAAAATTAGCCCTGCAATATTCTGAAAAGAACACCAGGCCTGCCCTGACACCTGTATAAATGTCTTGGTGCAATACAGAGCCCGGGAACCAAGGCTGGTGCTGCCAGGTAGGCCTCAATGTGACCTAGCATGTACTCGGTGGAAAGCAGTATTACCCAGCATGCCTGTCCTCAACCTGGCGTCGAGAGGGCTGGAACAAAACCAGGTCATTTTTCTTGATTCAACTCAGTGTCTGCTCTTCAAAGAAACTTGATGACAAAATAAATACACATATATAGATACACAGATACATAAGATAGATAGACAGCAGGAGTCTGTTGAGGAATGACTTTTGATTACTACTGCACTGTCACAGTTTTTCAAATATCTGTGTTAGCAAAGGGAGCAGTTGTAGATATTCCTCCCCTGTATCACTCCTGTATGTTGTTAGGGCATGCATTTGTACTTAAAGATAAATGGTGGTGTGCCTGACTATAGATACTCCTTGACTTATGATGGGGTTACATTTCAATAAACCCATTGTAATTTGAAAACATCCTAAGTTGAAAGTGATTGAGTACACCTAACCTACCAAACATCATAGCTTAGCCTAGCCAAACTTAAACGTGCTTGGAATACTTGTATTAGTCAACAATTGGGCATATTTACCTAAAATAAAGCCCGTTTTATAAAAAAGTGTTGAATATCTCATATGTTTATTAAATATCTTAATGAAAATGAAAAAAAAACCAGAATGCTTGTATGGGTACTCAAAGTATGGTTTCTACTGAATGCCTATGGCATTCCCATTATTGTAAAGTTTAAAAATAGCATGCCAAGCCCTCATAAATCAGAGACTTCCTGTATATTTAAATCAAAGGATGTCTGACTCCTCAAAAACCTAAAGACAGAACTATCATTTGATCCATCAATCTCATTACTGGGTATAAAGCCAAAGGAATATAAATTGTTCTATTATAAAGACACATGCACATATATGTTCTTTGCAACACTATTTGTGATAGCAAAGACACGGAATCAACCTAAATGCTCATCAATGATAGACTGGATAAAGAAAATGTGGTATATATACACCATGGAATACTATGCATCCATAAAAAAGAATGAGATCATGTCCTTTGCTGGGACATGGATAGAGTTGGAGGCCATTATCCTCAGCAAGCTAACACAGACACAGAAAACCAAATACTGCATGTTCTCACTTATAAGTAGGAGCTAAATGATGAGAACACATGGACACATAGACAGGAACAACACACACTGGGGCCTATCAGAAGGTGGGGGGTGGGAGGAGGGAGAGGATCAGGAAAAATAACTAATGCGTACTAGGCTTAATACCTGGGTGATGAAATAATCTGTACAACAAACACCCATGATACAAGTCTACCTGTGTAACGAACCTGCACATGTACTGCTGAACTTAAAAAAAAAGAAAAATTGAAAAAAAAAAGTTGTAGCAGTTGGGAAGTTGCTCTTCCCCGCTTCTTCTCAAAACAATCATTTCCACTTCTTAAAGGTTGATGTTATCACATTGGGACAGGTTTGAAGCAGAAGAGAACTGCTTTGCCATCACACTCTGAAAATTGGCTTTGGTAAGAAAATTTTAGCACTGATTTCAAAGGAATGGTTAAGAGAGAAAAGGAAAAAGAAAATGATGCAATATTTTGAGTGTTTGTGGGAACTAAGAGTCAACAGAGAGAATAAGAAGCTCAATAGAGAAGCTAAATCAATGGAAAAGAACATGTTCCTAATTCTCAAGAAAGGAAACTCAACCTCTAGAGATGCCTAATAATTTTAGAGGCAAAGAATAAATTATTGCAGACTTAGATTTAAAGGAGATACTTTATTCATTCAAGACTAACTGATCACTTCCTATACCATTTAGAAAAAAATACTTTTTTCAAGATCTTGGGGCAAAAGTTTTCTAATTTTGTTTTAAATTGTAACAGCAAATTTTTTATTTAGATAAACTCACTGAAACACTTGGATGTTAAATGCTTTACCTATAGTCTGGTGCCCAAGACCCTTGATGTAGAAAACTTGTGAAGTGCCAGGCATGGCGCTAAGTAAGAGTCTAACCCATTCCAGAATCCTATGAGATGTGTGCATATTTTGATTTATTTTTATTTCACTTAATGTTGAATAAACTAAGGATTTGGGAAGATAAAATAAGCTGCCCAAGATTATCTTGGTAGTAAGTTATAGAACTTGGATGAATCTGGTCTGATTTACTTAAAAAATAGTCACTATATTATAAGAAGGAAAACCTCCTATTTTGTAGGAAAAACTCAACCTAGTATGTGTTTAACTTGCCCAAGCTAAATTGAATTAAAAAAAATACACACCAACTAAAAGCAACATTTTAAAAAATGAGAAATATAAGGGTACAATGTTATTCTGCTTTTCAAAAGGAATTGATGAGCTACAATATTTAAAACTAAACATTTTCTATATTCTGTTATCTTGATTGTCTAGCCTTACCACTAGGTAAGCCAGGCAGTTTTGAAATGTGCTAAAGAAACTTCAAAATCTTTAAGTAACATTCATTTTCCTTTAAATCAGGAGGTAAAATTTATTGAAAGTGCCAAGGACAGACCAGTCTGAGCTCTTGCTTTTGCCAATCACCATTTTCCATGACTCTGTGACAGAATGACAATTCCATCAGTGTCAGATAATTTCCCAAAAGGTCAGCAGGGAAAGCAGAAAGTGACTGACATGGCTTCTGGGCTCCAAGAGGAAGTACTGATGATAAAGTTGTGCTCAGAGTGGATATTACTATAGCTGAATATCATATGGCATGCCATTATTAGTCCTGCTTTAGTCCTATTTTGGGACTCGTTCACGTTTTAGGCTTTTGTCTCAGTTGAGAAAATTGGCCATGGACCTTCCAGTACCATCATTCCACTGGAAATCTTCATTCCACATAATCTTAAAGCTGACTGAAACTGGTTTAGGCTTAAAATGGTTTTGTTTCCAAATTTAACTTCATTCGGTTTAACGCTGCATCAAACATTGACTAGCCAAATTGTAGGATGATATTTACATGAGTGAAATAAGTCCTAAATGTCTTGGAATTCTATCAGCCAAGGGGGTACAACTTGAAACTACCTCTGCTCTGACATCAAAACATAGAAATGGCCTAGTGGAATATATTTATTGATGAAATATAAAGTCATCATATTTTATGGTTCTGAATCTGAGTGGCTAAAAGCATCTGGAAATAGCTTTAGACAGACATACTCTCATGTACATTTTGTTTGTTTCAATCCTGCAAAGCAGATAAATAGAAAGTTAGAAGTAATAATAAACCAATAGGGTTGAAGAACTCAATAATAAATGATAAACCAATAGGGTTGAAACCAATAGGGTTGAAGAACACTCAACTATTGAAGAAAAAAAAACTGAAAATATGATTAATTAAATCATTTTTCTCATATCAATTTTTTTCTCTCTTTTCGCTTGTTTCTCTACTTTCAGACAGAAAACTACACAAGTCATTGATGACATGATGTCTGTCTCCAGGCCACATGCCTAACCTTCATTGTTGATGAGCTTTGCTTTGGTTTCATGAATCTCTTCCCAACTCATTTTCCCCTGCTCCCGTAACTCCCAATTCAGTCTCTAATGAAAGTACTTAAAGGATCCAGTACTACTGAAATCTCCAACTTTATTTTTTAGGTCTTACTTGTTCAACAGCGCAATGGAGTTCAATATCAACTACATTACTGTAGTTGAATATCATACAGCATGTCATTATTAATCCTGTGGCTTTTGGCCACTCAGATTCAGATCCACAAGATAGGAAGACTTTATACTTCATCAGTAAAAGTGTTCCACTATGACGTTTCTCTGTTTTGATGTCAGAGCAGAGTTAGTTTCAAGTTGACCCCCTTGGTTGGTAGAACTCCAAATCATTTTTAAGTGGGTAAAATGAAGACTAGAGAGGAAGAACAGGCAGCACCTGAGAGCTGTGTGGCCACAATACAGAGAAGCTTCTGTTCCATTTAATTCCATCTCCTACGCATAGACAGTATCACTTGTTTGTATGTTTTCCCTTACAGTTAACCTGAGCTCTTCCCACATAGTGAAACAATAGATAAGCAAACTCCTATGCCCCCACCTTCAATCTATCTGTTCATTCATTTTTTAATTCTCCACACTTTAATTAAGCCCCATCTATTTGCCAAACACTGGGACTAGGCACTAGGGACTCAAAGACTAATATTCCATGTCCCCAAGGAGATCTTAGGCACCGAGTGATTTTGGTAAAGTGAAAGAAATGCTAACTACCAACTTAAGAGAATGTTACACCAATCTCCCTGGGCCGGAACAATCCCTCAGACAGATAGCTTTGTTTGCCACGGTGACAGCATCCTGTCAGCAGATCTTCCATTTGTCACCTACTTCATTGAGGGCTTGGGTGAATTCATTTAAGAATGTCTGTAAAGCAATTGGAGCTCTTTAGAACTGCTGTTCCGTGGCCATGAGTATTATGACGGCAAACATTTGTGTACTGAGAAAGATTAGGGAATGAGGTTAAGTCAATAATCATTTTAACTGATAATTATAATATGGGCCATCAAGGCTAACTGAAGTTACACAAAATGGAACACACACATTTCCATAACTGGTTTCAAACCACTTTTAGTATTTTGTTCTGCTGTAAGGTGATCATGTTAAAAAATCCTAAATACAACACAAAGGTATGACTGCCTTCTCTCACTTTGAAAGCCTTTCCCTTTCTTTTTGCCCTTTGGTATCCTGCCATCTTCCCTGGACCAGCTCAAGGCTCACATCCACCTTCCTTGACTTTCCAGCCTATAGAGTTTACCGCATCACTTACTGCACTTTTAACTTAAATGTAACAGTCTTGGTCACGTCTACCCTCTAAAGTCCTTTTTGATAACCCTACCTTAGGCCTCAGATCCCTAGCAAAATTCCCAGCACCTACCACAGAGCCCTACTCACAGCAGATACTAAAAAAATAATTGCTATGTAAAAGAACATTATCACTACATGAAATAAGTATATTTTAATAACTAAATCTAATATTGTCTTTGATAAATATGCCTTTCTTTCCTCTCCTAAAACTAAACTGATACTTTTTAAAATGCCTAAAATGTGTGCAAGAAGTAAAAAATATATAATCTTCTAATGCACTTGTCATTTGATCGTGATGGTAGGTGATAGGGAGTGAAACAGTCAACACAGACTCACTGCAAAAAGGAGAATAGTTCATACAACAAGTAATTAGTAACAATGAGGTTTACTTATTTATTTTTAAAATTAAACTTACTGGTTTTCTTCCCCACTGTTTCAAGAACCTATGTTTCACTGAGCAGTTTATTGTATAATTTGTTCTCTTCTTTAATTAGCAAGTCATTTAATTAACACATGCTTATTGAGGGTTTGCTATGTGTAAGGAACTGCTTCAGGAAATGTTGAGAACATAAAAAAAGAAGAAAATGCCCTCAAGTCTTACTGCACAGGTGTGGTAGAGTAGAAAAATGCATTCATTAGCAAGTTACAGAGGTCAGGAGTGGACGAAGAATATTTAAGAGAGCTCTTCAAGAATGTACCTAGAGCAGAGTACTGAGACTTGACCAGGAAGCTCATGTTGTGTGTTTCACTAAACGTTCATTTAATGAATGAATGAATGGAAGGAGGGCATAGACTGGAGCAGGATGTTGAGACCCAATTGCCATAGGCTCTGAATGTGATTGTGAATTCCTGAAATTGAAAGTGTTAATTTAGAAAGACTCATTCAGCAATACTATTAAAGTATTAAACAGTATTAAAGATCTCTACCTAAAGTAGGTAGAGATCACAGGAGACATTCAGCAGCCATGGTAAGAGACCAGCAGAGACAACCCCAGAACTGTGGGTGTTGAAGAGAAAGAATCCAGGACAGATTCAGGAAATGCCATGCACCCGCCTGCCACTGCTGTCCCCGGCTTTCTGTTGTCAGCTTTCTCTATGCTACTTTTTCCTCTTCTCTGTTTCTTTCTTTCCTTGTAGCAAATCCTTCCTTTTCAATACTGCAGTAGATAAAAGGCAGAGCTAGTATCTTCATCCAAATGGTAGAATGAGGAGTATAAGTCCCTGGAATCACTTTGCTGGTGGTGATTAAAACAAACTCATGTTTATGAGGCTATGACTTGCCTATCCAATGAGAATACACTTGAAAGAACTTCATAATGCTAGGTTCACAACAGTTTAGTAAATAGATTCCTTCCACCACCGGCTTAACCCTCATAAAACAAAGCAGCAAAATTAATAGCTCCACACTCCACAGTTTTATGCATTCATAAAAACCAGATCAGGTAGGAACTCCTCTACCCAGCCTGCTCTCACATCCTCCATGGAAGGGATTTCTCCCCCATTACCCCATGAAACCAGAGATCCCCTCATGCACTATCTTTATTCTAGCGACCAGTCTGACTTGTACAGGCTTTACACAACTTGAGAGAGGAAAACTTGCCTGACTCACCTTTGATTCCACAGGATGTATAATGCATGACCTTATACATCATGGATGTTCAGTTGTTCAATGTTTGTGGAGTGAATAAATATATAACACTTATCAGCCATTCTTTCAGAGATTCCTAGATCTTGTGAGGATCCTGATCCTTTCCATGGAGCATGCACAGGTGACCAGCACATCTTAAACATAAGTTGATGTGTGCATTTTAAAAAAGTGAAGCTTAGCTCCCTCTGCCCTGCTCTGCTGTGTGCAGGAGTCAGTTTCCAAATGTTCAGAATGGAATTAATTTCTTGGCTCTCTTTGTTGCTGCACACTCATCATGAGCTACTCATTCTTCATTATCTCACTAGAGTATTGTCTGCCCTGCACAGTATTTGATATGAGTATTGCAGCAGTTAAGGCTTAGCAATCAGACTGCCCTTTGACACAGCTATGAAAAGGCCTTTGATTCAAGTCTTGAGAACAAATTAAGGAAGTTAAGAATGATGTTCTAAGCCAGTGGGAAGTTGGAGACTAGAATTCCGAAGTATCATAATAAAGAGCTTTAGGAAGCTGACAGTGGTGTGTGTCAGAGCGATTGGTTCCGAGGGTGTCCGCAACATGAGGAGGAGGAAATTAGATGCATGCATGTGGTTCTCTTACCTCACACAGAAGCCATGTGCGTCGCACGGCACCAAGCTGCCATTACCTTCTCCCTCAAGCTGACTTAGAAGGCAGTCAGACTGTTTGGGCTCAGGCATATTTATTTTGCTTACTACCCATGGATCTTGACTCTCTTCAATAGGTAAGACGAGGGGATAGGAGTGCCCACAGGGCTTCCCTCAGGAGAGGAGAGGCTCGGATGGCTTTCCTTACTTATACACCTGATAACTTTAAAGGAAGAATAGTTTAGATTTAGTTGTTCTTGCTTTTTTTTATTATTATTTCCCCCACTTGGATACACAATAATGTATTACCATTATGGAAAATGTGGGAACTGCAGAACAGTAAAAAAGAAGAAAATAGACTGGGTGCTGTGGCTTGCACCTGTAATCCCAGCGCTTTGGGAGACTGAGGCAGGAGGATCACTTGAGGTCAGTTCAAAACCAGTCTGGCCAACATGGTGAAACCCTATCCCTACTAAAAATACAAAAATTAGCCTGGCATGGTGGCAGGCGACTGTAATCCCAGCTACTTGGGAGGCTGAGGTAGGAGAATTGCTTGAACATGGGAGGCGGAGGTTGCAGTGAGCCGAGATTGCACCACTGCACTCCAGCCTGGATGCCAGAGTGAGACTCCATCTCAAAAAAAAAAAAAAAGAAGAAAATAAAAATTACCTATAATCACTTTACTCATACACAGACACAGTTAAATATATATATATATTTGATTATTATTTAAAGTTATAAATATGTTTACATTTTGAATTCATAATGCACAACATATTTATAACATGTTTTTAACTTAAAAAGACGGTGAATGTTTTTCCATTTTATTTAATATTCTTTCATAAGAATACAATGTTCTTCCAGAGGAGGATAATATTCCATTTATGGATGTGTCATAATTTGTATGGCCAATCTCCAGTTTGGGACAACTAGGGACATTCTATTTTGGGGGTTTATTTTAAACAAGAATCTGATGAACATTCTAAGCCATGAATATCTGTGCAGAGAATAAATTCCTAGGAGTAGAATTCCTAAGTCAAGAGAATCCTTCCTGTTTCATTGTCAAAATGCCTCAGTATGGTTTTTGCCAATAGTATCCAGGCACAGTCAAAGCCGGAGAAGACTTGACTATTCCATGAGGCCTGACGTCATGGGGCACAGGGAGCATGGCTGCCTGGGAGCCAAGAGGGTGCTGGAGACAGGCGCTGCTCCCTCCTGGCTGGAACAGGAAGGTGCTCTGTGTGAAACTTTGGTCTGAGACTGCCATTCCAGGACAGTCTGGTTAGAGCTTGTGACATGATGTTGGGGAAACAACTTTCCAAAGAGATTGTTTATTTTCCACTTAATGAACAGCTGGAATGTCAAATTAGACTAAACATTTGTGGAATCAAATCCCACTCATCAGCACTGCAGATACATTAAAGCCAACATCTGGATCAGAAAGATGGAGGTCCCTCACCCGATTATGTTCCTTGGCAGTCCTCAAAGAAACGACCTCTTAAGATGTAGTTTGTATGTAATGGCTGGGTGTCAGCTAACTTTAATTATGGGAAGCCACATATTATACAAAACCAACCAAACAAAAGCATCAAAGAAGAGGCTTCTCAATCATACAGGTCATTTCTTAATGATGATCAGTCAACCCCCTGCTTCCCTAGAGGGAGAGATGGTATTTATCAATAAGAGGAAATTTCAAATCTTGCCACGTCGCTGCCTTATATTGACAGGAAACCTGTGAGCATCGAACTCACTAAAATGCCATGATTTTCGGGTGGTTGTCACATTTGCTTTCACTTTCCCCCAAGTGGCTGATGCAAGAATAAATTTCAGGGAATGCATGTTCCAGGGGCTTGTTTTTGCTATCTTGCTGAGTACAGTTCCTCCCAGTACAGTTTCAAATGTGCCAGGGAGGGTCCTGCTCTCATGCATTATTCAGGGACTTCCGTGATTATTTGGTTCAGAGGCGCCCTGCTTTGCGCTGCATCACTGGGATTTGGGCATGAGGATGTCTCAAGGCGCTCTGCAAAGCTGTGGTTTATGCATGCGGGTATCCACCTGAAGCCTGGAGCCGCCCTGGAGTGAGATAAGGCACAATTCAGTCTCACTCGCAGCTCTAATCCCAGCTGGGCAAAGCAGAACACCAGATAGTACACTCAGATTGTGTTATCAGGCCCTCCGTGCTCAGCCATGCTCTCGTCTTAGCTAATTTCTCAGGCACTGCTTTTAGGGAATGTGAGAATTACACAGGTAGAAACCATGAGGTGTCTCCGTTGTAACTGCTTAGCGCCAGCCAATTTGGACAGGAAAAGAAGTAAATCAGAATATTTAAGAGCAAGGCATGTGTGCCAATATTTAGAATCTATATTTGACAGCTCTGATGCATATTTTCCAAAAACATCACAAGAATATATATATTTTTAAATCCCCTCTGTCTAGATTTTGCCATTCTGTTATATGAAGGATACTTTTGTTTTAGGATTTTTTGTTCACTCTGCTATCAGGACTGGGTAATCATTTTGGCATATTAAACAAAAATACTTGTGAAATTCCAATCTGATTCCATTCCTTCCCAAGTCTCAAACAAAGATTGTCTCTGAGGTCATCTCCTCGGTCATGATAAAGAGGAATGCTAACTCAAAATATGGAATGTTCCATGTGCAATGAAAAACTGATATGAATAACAATAATAGTGGCCAACATTTATTGAATCCATACTATGTCCAAGTACATTTCTAAGTACTGTGCCTGTGTTCACCAATTTAGTCATCAAAACAACCCTTTGAGTCATGTACTACTTTTAGATGATGTCTGTAATTCACAGAGTGATAATAGTTTTGGCAGTTTCTTCCATCATCTTGTAAAAATCAGGCTGTCTTGGAGATTCAGTTTATGACTTACTGATGCAGTGACCTAGGCTTTGTTGAACTCAAAGCTCTAGATGCAAAATGAACATCACAGGGTGAGGGATTTGTGTCTACCTGCAGGGAGGCAGCAGGAGATGAGAGAGAAGCAGCATCTTGCAAGGCCAGGGATGGACAGGAAGCAGAAGGAACACAGGGCTTCCGTTCTACTTTAGCACAGGAGTGCACGGATCCAGAGGATGCTCTGAATACGTACAGCTTAGAAGAAGCTACAGAAACAGTTTTCCTGAGCCCAGCACACCCACAAAGCTCTAACAAATTTACACTTGAGGAAGGGGCATTAGAGACAAGAGGGAATTACTGCAGTTGCATTCATTTTTAACGCACCTAAAGAATCTAGAAGCCAAAAGCTGTAGTAATCTCAGAACAATAAAGGCTGAAAATAGCTATGCAAGAGAATTGAAATAAAGCCAAAGCTCATTCCATGCCATAATGCTCTTTCTGGCCTTAAAATAGATCTTGAATACAATGCTATGAAGACTCAAAAAAGTGTTCAGAGAAGGTTGCTGAATCCTGAAGTTGGCTGTCCCAAAGCCTGTATTCAGGAAGGGATTTAAGAAAAGTACAAGTCAAACTGTGCTCATTTGGACAAAGATGAGTGCATAATTTCAAGAATGTTGGGAACTTCACTTCATACAGAGTGAAAAGAAAATAGGTTTGAAGTCAGACAGATTCGAGTTCCAACATTAAACCCACCTCACTTTCAGTGTGACTTGGTTAGCTTATTCGCCTCTGGGAGCCTTAGTTTCCTCATCTAAACAGATGAAGTATCAGTACTTACTTCATAGGGTTGTGGGAATTATTGAATAAGATAATGAATATAAAGGGCCTGGCAGTAGCTGATACCTAGCAGATCCTCACCATTTATATATGCACTCCACACTTCAACGTTCTCCCTTCTCCATGATTATTAGAGCCTCATAAACTGTCCAAATAGAGTGAAATTTCAAATATTAAACAAGATGTGTTAATGAATATTTAAAAAACAACCTAAAGCAAATTTTTATTTGCCTAACATTTTTTAAGTTTTCAAACTACTTTCTTCGTCCATTATTTCATTTGATCCTTCCTACAAGATTATATCAGAGACATCAAAGGAAAGATTCTTCGTCCACTTTTACAGATGAGAAAACTGATGCTCAGAGATATCCAAGGATTTTTCTTTTTTATTTTTTGAGACAGAGTCTCACTCTATTGCCCAGGCTGCAGTGCAGTGGCATGATCTCGGCTCACAGCAAACTCTGCCTCCCAGGTTCAAATGATTCACCTGCCTCAGCCTCCCAAGTACCTGAGATTACAGGCGTCTGCCACCATGCCTGGCTAATTTTTGTATTTTTAGTGGAGATGGGGGTTTCACCATGTTGGACAGGCTGGTCTTGAACTCCTGACCTCAGGTGTTCCACCGGCCTCAGCCTCCCAAAGTGCTGGGGTTACAGGTGTGAACCACTGTGCCCGGCCATATCCAAGGATTTTCTTAAGGTCAACAAGTAAAAAGTAGTAGAGCTGGGACGTCTTTTTTCTTTCTTCATCTCCTGTGCTCATTTAGTTTGTTTGTTTAAATACACGTGTTGGTTCTGTATCTCATGAGAAACACTATGTGAGGTGCTTATGATATAATGGTACACTGTGTGGCCTGACCTTAAGGTGCTGAGTCATCAATTGACTACCCAACACCGTCTTATTTTGCTCATAGTTAAGAATTAGAAAGAAAACACAAAATTAGTGCTTTATTCTACAAGTTGGGAGGTTTCACTGATATTAGCTCATTTTTTTCTTTGAAATCAACTGAAAAAGGAGACCCAGGAGAATGAGCCAGAAATTCCAGAATATAGATATGTCTTCTGGTATGTTTTTTTGATGATGGAAGAATCATTCTTAAATAATACACTCATTTCTAAGTAGGTAGTGTTCCAGACTTCAGTCTGGAGGTGCATAAAGTCTAAGGGTCTCTCTTTTTCTGATGGCAGTGGCCACTGATGTTCATCCAGAAGGGGGTTGCAAAATGGTGAAAGTCTTATTCTGTCATTTCTTTTTTCATTTATTAGCTGGAATGCCTCTATAAAAAGAAACTTTCCCTTATCAACTATTTGGCATCCTGAGGTAGAGTTCACATAGGAAAGGCAAATGAATGTTTGATTCATTTTACTTACTAGTTTTCAAAATAGTGGGTTGCTTTCTTACAGTCTC
Source organism: Hylobates moloch (assembly GCF_009828535.3). Lineage (NCBI taxonomy): Eukaryota > Metazoa > Chordata > Mammalia > Primates > Hylobatidae > Hylobates > Hylobates moloch. The sequence goes on from NW_026652279.1 coordinate 157,970,141, forward strand.
CCCCAAAGGGGATTTTTATCGCTGTTTGTTTGTTTTAGTATCCCATAAGCTCATGAATCTAAATATACTTAAGAAGTTTCAATACATTGTAGTCACGATCCTTATTGATCCTCAATTTATCCAATTTTTGGCTAGTGGGAGTTTAGTCAATGTGGATGTGGAGTTCTTTTGATACAACCCTTGTAGACTTTTATGAATATTCTGAAATGACCTTGCACATTGCAAAAGCTCTATATCAAAAAAAGACCAAGAAGGATAGTGTGGGAGCTTGGAATTTTCCACAGCTTCTAAAGAGCAAAGTGGTTGCTTCTCAACACTTCACCTTGGCTAGCATTACCTGTGCACTAGTCTCCTCTCTCACTCCCAACCAAGTGGTGTAACTAAGATTTTTGCTAATTGCACCTGTGCATTGAAGACAAAATAGGAAACAGATACCATCTTTAACTTCAATATATTTTATCCAGGCCCAAACAACAGGGCTTTTCTCTTTCATTTTTGCTTCTCTTTTTGTTCTTCAGCTCCCACCCACGATATTTTTCTTCATGCTAGGAAAAACAAGCAGTGCTAGTAACTCATTTGTGACTAGAGGCCAGTGTCACTCCACAAACTAATCTAGGGAAAACCAAATTATGCTGGAAATAATGCAGAGCCTTAATCAGGTTCTCTTCAAAATCCACTTATTCACGATAATTAGCATGAGTTTCTTCCAGAAGCCCAGCTTAGCACATGGACATTCAATGGGATCTTTCAGTTGCAGTGGCTCTGAAGCTGCAATTCTGCCTAATTAATAAAGCAATGACAGACATGTAGAAAAATATATGCATGATAATTTAAGTCTCCCAGAAAAAAATCAATTCATTCTGTCTAAACTTTGCCTTGGGTGTTCCCTTTATCAATTCAAATGTGGAGCATTGACCTTAAGTTGCAAATATTTTTCTTCAGGCACGATTGAAGCTTTGAGAGGTAATAGCTTTCAACATTCATTTCTTAGAGATTTTAAAACACTTAAATGGGGACACTATCCCACTTTTCACTGCTATATGTAAATCTGAGAATATAATCTTTAAGACTTTCAAAGTAAATGTAGCTAAGGGCTACAAGAGGTGGCTTTTTCATTTGTGCAATCAATACATGATTAAAATGGTGTGTTGGGAGGGAGTGCATCCCTTAAGCAACAGAATAATACAACTGTAATTTCCCTGCTTAGTGAACTTCCCTAAACATGCCCCTTTGTGTTGATTATTTCTCTTGGTGATAAGCAGAAAAAAAGGTCACCTGTTACTGACATCTGCTACTATCTCTGTGTCTTTTCTTGAAATGATGTGTTATATTGACACTAATCTAAATGAAAAACAATTCAAAGCATACACTAAAGCAAGCAAACAACTGCAACCAAAAGAAAAAGGGGGGGAGGGGAAGACCCATCAACAAAAATCCAACAAAAAACCAGCTAAAAGCTTTTTATCGATTTTCAGTTAAGGAAGATTATAGCCACAAGGGGGCTCTCGAACCTTCCCAAACACTAGTTAAGTGCTGAGAGCTGTTTTTCTGGTAATTAATTTCCACAAATCAATATTACCTATTAATGTATATTACAGAGACAAGCTACAGACTTCTGACACTTTACATTCAAGCTAAAGAGAGAATTTCAAATAAAAATTCAAGGGGCCCACAGTGATTGTAAGTCAAAGCTGAAATTAGTTGCACCTGTGATTTCCTGCGTCCACTCTAGCATAAAAAATCCCAACACTGCAAATTTCACCAAAGGTTAAAACTGAATGTGAAGAACTGTGTATATAATGGAATACATTGACCTCTGATGGATTTTAAAGGCTGTCTGCCTCCTCCTCCTACATCGTGCACCCCCCAAACAGCCATGGAGGGTGACACAGCAGTTAAAATGCAATGACCCTTTCTGGGGGCAGCGGGAAGTTGCGACAGCCATTAGTTCTGGAGGTATTCAACTCATGCTGAGAGCCTGATGGTGCTGATGGTGTTTACAGCCTGCACCACAAAAGGCACTTGGAATTCAAGAGGGCGTTTTAATTTTCTGTTCAAGCCAGTAGATAGGGGCTGAATCTCCTACCACACTTGGGCAGAATAAGGACAGATGGGAATCGCATCTCCAGCAGAAGAGAGAATACCACCTAGCACCCTTATCAAAGGGAAAATGGAGGAACAGAAATGCCCCAAAAACATTCTATCAGAGTAGTTAAAATACCCAAATAATCTTTGCACAAACTCAGAAAGCCTCTTGGAGCGTTGATGTGAAATGGCTTTTTGAGAACTGCCTTTTCTCTAATCTAATGAGAAAATCATCCCAAGGAAAGTTGAGCATAGGTCTGCCACTGGGCAGGAGCACTTTTGTGGCATGTGGGGGATGTGATACCTTTCCCCTGGACAGCTGGCTCTCCTGAAGAGGGGTCAGGGAGAACAGGGCAGCACGACTGTCCCTCATAATCAGGGTCTTCACGCACCATGCTTCCACATTCATTTTGGTTGTTGAAATTAGGAATCACTGTTGTTAAATCCCTGGCTCAGGAAGGCCAGTGTTCTCACTCAGGCTCCCAAGAGACATATTCTGGGACAGCAAATTCTTCTGTTGTGAAATCCTACATTGCTTGGCAAATGCCCCCAGTACAACGTGAACCAAACCTTGATGTAAACTGCATAGACTTTCGGCTTAGGACTTTTAGAGTCACTGGTACCCTCAAGTTTCATTCCCAGTTTAAAGAGCAGTAGCCCCTCTTAATTTGCCTCAGTCATTTCTCTTTAGAATTTCCAAAGGTGACTTCTAGAATTCTAGGAACAGCCCTGTTTTGTTGTTTTCAGGTCTGGCCTTCCATGGAACCCTTCCATTGAAAACCTTCCTTTTAATAACTTTGCAAGTCACCTTTGTGCTTTCCAGCATCTATCTAGAGCGTTGCTGTCATTCAAGCACCATTGGGATATGTGAGGCCTTCCTTGTTAGAACACTGCAGCCACGATCTGGGGATTTAAATTTAGTCTAGGGCTTGTATATACAGACAAGGACCTTCTGCTCAATTCCCATTCAGAGCCCTGTCCCTCCTAAGGGCAGCTAGGACTTAGGCAGACCCCTGAAGGAGATGGACAGGCATTCCACAGGTAGAAACCTCCAGATTCTTAGCAGCTCATGGGGGATCGTGGCTTTGAACACAGCATATCTAGGCAAGTTTAAGTACATTTCTTTAAAATACATTTTGACCTTAAATAACTTAAAATTATAAAGAGAAGGAATTCCTCTCCTTTAAGCAGAAGGCAAAGGTTGGTGTTTTAAAGAAAATAAGTGGATCCTTCCTGTACCATCCTTCCCCTTTCGTAGTGCATCTGGTCACAATAGTATTTTATCAGACAACTGCTCTCTAAAGAAATTGAGTGATTAAATGATCTGCTATGATGGGTGGGGTTAGTTAGGGGTGAGGCTTCAGAAGACTAGTCTTTCTCAATGAAGAACTGACCAGCCCAACTGCTGATTTTTACTAATCAACACAAAATCCATCATTGTTCTCCCATTCAGAGATGCTATGGGTTGACTTGTGTCCGTTCCCAAAAAAAGAGGTTGAAGTCCTAACCACCACCCCACCGCCCCATACCTGGGAATATGACCTTTCTTGGAAATAGGGTATTTGCAGATAATCAGGTTAAGGTGAGGTCATTAGAGTGGGCCCTGATCCAATATTACTGGTGTCCTCATAAAGAGGGGAAATGTAGACATAGAGATAGATACACGTGGAGTGAAGACAATGTGAAGACACAGAGAACCCCATCTACAAGGCAAAAAACAGCTGAGACTTCCAGAAGATAGAGAAGAGGCCTGGCACAGTGTCTCCCACCCTCAGAGGAAACCAACCCTGCTGACACCTTGATCTTGTACTTCCAGATTCCAGAACTATGAGAGAATAAACCGCTGTTGAAGCCACCCAGTTAGTGGTACTTTTGTCACTGTGGCCATAGGAAATGAAAACAAGGTATATCTTTATTGCACAGACAGATGAATGTAATGAAAGAAGAGACCTTCACTAGCTGCACACATTAATAAACTGAGTCTTTGCAATAAATACAAATGGACTGTCAAGAATACTAAATATTTGAGAAACACAAGACAACTTTAAAAATATTATTGTGATTATCCTGATGACTATTCATTATGTGATCTATTAAACCACAACAGAACAGGAGAAAAAAAGAACAAGAAGTTCTTAGAAACTAATTTATACTCATATATGAAGAGCCTGAAAATAAACCAATAGGTAAGACAAATGGTGGGGACCCGGCAACTTGTCAGATATGAAAGGGAAGGGGAAAAGACATGCAAAATATGAGGAATTAATGTAAGAGACAAGGAAATGGAATCTGTATGTCCAATATCCATCTTGAAAAAAATCCCCAATAGAGAGCAAAGAGAAACGAAACCAAAAGAGAAGAATAAAAGTAAAATTAGACTATTTCCTAAGTCTAAAAAACTGTGCATTGAAATTGAAAAGGCCTGAATGAATTTAAGAGATCTGAACGAAATGTTAAAACCCCAAAGATAAAGACAAGATCCAAATGCTTCCAGAGAGGAAGAACCTGAAAAGAGATTAGATACATGGAATAAAAATCAACTCACCACGATTTTCTCACCAGAACTCTGAAGACTAGAAATAATGAATCAGTAGCTTCAAATTTTTGAGGGAAAATTATTTTAAACATTGAATTTTATACCAAGCCAAATTATCAATTAAGTGTATAAGTAAAATAAAAAATAGTAATACAGAGTATTTGCTTTCTTTGCACTCTATGGAAAAAAGGACTGTATTTGAAAGAGCATTCCAATAAAAATAAGAAGGAATCTATAAAAAAGAGATGGGATCTAAGACCCTGGAATTAACACAGTCTGCAAGGAAAAGATTTACAAGGATGACAATTCAGATATTTTTAAGGAAACATACATGAGAGGAAATTGTTTACTTTTCAATAGATACCAGAATTCACAGACTGAATATTTTAAATAATAATAATGAAAGAGTCATAGAATTATTCTTTCTATAAGATAAAAGACAATTAGCAACTCCTAGAACAAACAAAAAGCTGAAAGAGAAAGTTACAACCATCTGTGATGCTAACTAAAACATGGCATTATTTTAAGGACCAGAAATGTAAGAAAGTAGAATCCGTTTGACCTTGGCATGGGTTATAGGAACCTGTGTCCATTCTTTTGTTTGTGAGTTCAATCACATCATTTGTGAGTATTTACAGGGTCACATTATGTATGTTGTTTATTGGCTTTTTGATTTTTAGAGTCATCCTAGACAACAAGTTCAAAAGTCTATGCTACATTGAAGGCCAGATGTGAATGTTCAAAAACCTTAAAGAGTGAAGATAAGGCCAGTAGACGTTGGGCATAGAGTGAGCTGAGGGGTTGTCAAGGGAAGTAAAGATGCAAGAATTTCCTCATTTTCCATAGTGGAGAGTTAATATATTGCTGCGTGATAGAGAAAGACATAAAGCTTCTATTCACTGAGCAACAAATACATGTTGGGCTCCTGCATATCAGAGGCAGGAGTAGAGCAGAACGCCAGTGGGGAGGCTGTGCCCCAGGGTCTCATTCCTTGTTCAGTGACAATGTTAGTGGCGGGGTACGCAGATGGCGTTTATCCTTCTCAGGAAGAAGAGCTGCATGTTGAGGCCGTTTGATACCCTTCCATTAAGTCCAAGTAACATTTTGTGGGGCAGATTCTTCTAAAATTGAATATAGAGTTTATACCAGACTATTTTTCTGTGTTTTTAACATTTTCTGTCCTATTTTTGCTTTTACTCCTTTTTGTCAGATTCTAAGATAGCTGTGGGCTTGGTAAATCTGTACTTAGGCTGCTATCCTTCTGAAGGTAAATTGCAAAATTGATCTTGATACCCAACTGTCTCAAAAGCAAGTGCTTTAAATACAGTTCCTCTGCCAGATGAGAGATAGGATTAGAGGGCAGAGAGTGCTGATCCCACAGGTACTGTGATCAGAGGAGAGCATAGCAGGAAGCAGGCCCTGCCATCCCGAGTCTCCGTCCTCAGACGCTCCCATGATAGGAAGCTGATAACCTTACACCAGACTTCCCCAGGTTCAAATAACCAAGAGTCACTGAAAACATGGAGCTTTTCAGCAAATCCTAAGTTGGGTATCAAATATATGTTCCCAGTTCCCAAAGATAGGCTCAACACAAAGCCTAAGGGGTGTGTGTGCGTGTTCATTTTTAAATACAAAAATAATTCTTCATATCCAAAAGGGGAAAATATGCCATAATGGGTTGACAACTTTATAATGGGAACAGTTTCACTTAAGAGGTGGAGTAACAAAGATCTCAAAGCTTGAAAAGAAGAAAATGTAACTGCTAGCAAGCTAATAATTGTTAGGCAAACTGCCGTTCTGTGCAGATAGATCATCATTGTCTTTTTGTGCTAGTGAGGAGGAAAAAAATGTTGGAAGGGTATTTTAAGAGTCAACTTTAGAGCTCTTTTCAGGAGGACTGGTTTTGCTCAGTAACATGTCTACATTGGTGGGTTTTTATATAGAAGATGCTCCATTCTTAGCATGGAGGGGCTGGAGCTGGATTAAAGCAAGGGCTCAAATATTTTCTAGAAGAAGCTAACTTGAATTTGGAGTAAGAGGAAGTAAAAAGGAAAGAAAGGCTTCAAGAAAGGGAAAGGCAAAGGCATATGGGGAAATATTGGACAGCAAGAAGCTTTTGGTGGTGGAGTTGTTGAAACATTTGAAGAACAGGGATGACTAGTATTAATTTTTAAATAGATTTCCACGTGATTCTGCCACCCCAAGCCATCAGTAAAGTTTTCTATACAAACAAACATCTTGTGTGGGTGGCAGATTGGGGCAATGGAGGAAAGGGGGCTGAGTTCTTTAGCTAGTGCAAGGTTGGGATGCCACTCTACTCAGGATGTCAGAGTCAAAGGTGACCTTGAATAGGAATGAAGTCCTCAGTTCATAGAAAGTGTAGTGAAGAATACATCCCACCCCAACCCCCCCCGCATCCCTCAGGCTCTGATTCTAACGTTACCACCCCTGCCTCACACCCTAAGCACATCCATTCTTTGGTCAAGATTTCCCCATTGCCTGAGTCTGTTCTAAGCATATTCTTCCTAATCTAATAGAAATTGAGTTTGGTAGTTTAGCTGAGACTTGAGCTTGAGACCCAGATATTGCCAATTCTCTCATGCTTTCATCTTTGAATTTTAGCCTTAATGTTCTTCACATATTAAACAATGCTTTCTTTTGGTGATAAAAGACTAAATTACAATGGTAGGTACAAATGGTTATTTATTATATGTGCTCAACTTTCTAATTTGTTTTTAATGAGGTCTCCTATTTATGTGTTTTTTATTTATTAATTCATTCAACAGATACTTAAATACTACTATGTTGCAGCCACTGGATGCTCTATTCTATGAAATAATTCTGCCTTTTTACACTTTGTAATAAATGCATTTGCTTCCCAATATAGCAAAAATGGAATAATATTAAGTTCTTCTTTGATATTCTTTTCTCAAATAACTGCACTTTTCCTATTTACATAGAGCTCAAGACATTCATTGAACATTCTCCAAAGATTCTTTAACATTCCAGCCAAGTAGGTGAAAAAGAATTGCTATTCTGATTCAAAGATGATTTAGGAACAGGGCCCAAATCATATCAGAAGTTGAAAAGCCCTTTAAAAATAGGACCATTTCTTCCTGGTCCTCTCTGCCAAGGCGAGGTGGCATGGGCTCCTAATGGTGCCTTATCACTTCTTAGCTAACATGCGAAGTGGATATTTCCTTTGCAGCCCCAAGGTAAGTAACAAGAATGGCTTTTCATTTCTGATGTTGGTTTTACATCAGTAAAAATGTTCATTTTACTTCATTAACAAGAAAAAGATTCAACTGTCTAGGGGCTTGCTGCTGCTTCATACAGAACATTGTTTCCTTATCACTTGTCCTAAACAGACCCACTGGAGTCGGGGGGATCTCTAGAGAATTTGTTTTTGGATGGTCTCTATTGTTAGTACTTGGTGTATTGTTCACAGCTCAGAGGCCTATAATTAAGATTACAGGAAAACTTGAATTGTAATTTCTTATTTTTGACTAACACAAGTAAAAGAAAGATTGCCTAAGGTCTTGGGCTTCATTTGTTTTGTTCATCTTGTGTTTTGTGGATAGTTTGCCATTCTGCAAAGGCAAAGTAGATCCCCTCACCCCTTAACACGCATGCAAACTCTCAGTTGGCAGCAAAGACCCCACACTCAGGGCAAATCATGCTTTCCCTCTATTTTCTACTTAACTAGAAATCCATTTTTAACATCATCCTAAGACTCGCTCATTAGACAGAAGCCAAGCTTTGACACCACTTACTTGAACAAATTATTTAACCTTTCTGGAACTTTACTTCCTTTATGTCTAAATGGTGATAAAAATAGTACCAACCTCCAGGGTTTTCCTGTGAGGATTCACTGAGACACAATATGGAGAATTTGCACAGAGCCTGTCATAGAGTAAGCATTAAGTAAAGGTCAGCGGTTCTCAACATTCACAGAGTTTTATGGTCATAATAGTACATAATCACAGCCCAACAGACACCATTTATGGAACACTTCTGATGATGTGCCTGGTTGGGGGTGGGGAAGGTCTGCTTCCTTCTTCTCTCTTCTACCCCTTCATCTCCCTTCCTTTCTGAAGGAAAGAGAAGAAACTTCTAATAATGTTGGTTAAAGTCCAGGACAAAATGGAACAAGGTTTCCTGATAGGAAAGGTCACTAACCCTTCAAAACAAGTCATCATGGTAGGACAACCCTGTACTTAGTTCTGTCAGGCTGCCCGGGAGGCTGGGGTGCCTCACAGCGGCCTCTGGGTCTAAACCACGTTCTGTAGATCACCCTTTACCTGGCTTCAGCATCAGAGGGTACTGGATGCTGTTTCAGCCCTTAATCAAGCAGAACTTTGATTCCTATTTGGCACTTTTTTCCTTAGTCCTGTACCCTGGTGCTAGCATTCTTGAGTACCAGCTATCTCACTATCATACCAGTACCAGTAATTCACTCCAAATCCCAGGCCCCAGGCCCTGTGCCAAGCTCTACAGAAACATAACCTCATGTGAGCCCCATAAGCCTCAGGGAGGAAGGTGTCATCATCTTCACCTTTCAAGGGACCAAAGAGGTTAAAGCTCTTGTCACAGAGCTAGTAAGTTACAGCCAGCATGGAAATCCAGGTCTGTCTGGCTGACTGCAAAGCAGCCTTATACAGTTCTGCCTCCTATGCAGAGGAATTAAGCACCTGGGATACCAAGATAAATAAAACACACCTCTGCCCGCCCAGAGCTCATGGCCGAGTCTGGGAGCTCAGAGTCATTGCAGTGACCCTCCAGGTGTGGTCTGCTGCTCCTCTGTACAGCATCACCTGAGCTACTTCTTCATGTGAAAGCTCCTGGCCCTCTTCCACCAGCCTCGCTGAATCAGAATCCCTCTGCAGTGGACCTGAGGGCTCTGCATTTGTTAATATGTCGCCTGGCCATTCTTAAATAAATTAAACATTGAAAACCATTAGTTCCAAATCTAAAAGCAAAAAACAAGACAGGATACAAAATCGCATATTTTTAGGAAATCCCCCTATAACATTGATCCATAAGGATGTTCTTTTCACCAAACGTGTCTTTCTAAATTCCTAGCCTGAATCTTTTCTGGGGTTGCTTAAATCTGCCAAACATAATTCTTAGTTAGGGAGAGTCATGTTAGCATTGGATTACAATAAAGATTTTATTACTAGGCTTCACTTTAAAAAAAAGAATACATTATTACAGGACTAACAAGAACCATAACTCAAACATGATGAACGTGAAATCCAAGGACCCAGAGCTTTTTCCTTGAATCTAAAATATTAAGCCAATAGCTCAAATGGTTAGAAGTGAATCTATAAATCCTCCCCCAGAGTGGCATGTATTTTGTTTTGCTTTGTTTGGTGGTTTGATGGAGGGTAATGCCATCATTTCAGGAAAACTTTTTGTCTCTTCACTTTCCGTCTGCCTCCTGCTGTAGCCTGGCTGGGCTCTTTTCATCCCTGTCCTCCTCTTTAATTCCCAAGGACGATTTCCTTCCTATTAAGCATCAAGTTAACTTCTCTCATCTACCCTTTCCTCAAAACCAACAATAGCTTTCTGTAAAAAGTTCCTGCTTCTTAATCTGACATGTGAAATTCTCTGCAATCTGGGCTCCCTCATCTCTTTTTCAGAACCTACTGCTTTTTTGAAATTATGCTTTCCAAAGAATTTACCTACTTGTGACTTCTACATTCCCAAATCCATGCTTTCACTTCTGCATTTTCTACAAGTGCTGGATCAGTCAGAAGAGGTTGGGTTATTTTCAGTAACTAAACAGCCCCTAACTCTCCATGACTAAAAACAACAAAGACTTATTTTACGTTCAAGTCACGTGTCTATCCAAAGCAAGCATGGGGCTAGCCTCGTCTTCCATGCTACAGAGTTAAACAATAAAACAGCCAATTCGAACCATGCTACAGAGTTAAGCAATGAAACAGCCAATTCGAACATTGCTGGCTGCCATAGCAGAGGATAAAGAGAACTGTGGAAAGACTCACATTGGCCATTAAATGCTTTGATCTGGAAGTGACACCTACCACTTTCACTCTCCTGAAACTAGTCACATGGTCCCACCCAGCCACAATGGGGTCAGGATGTACAATCCTACTAGTGGCTGGAATGAGACAAAAAATACTGGTGAACAGCACCCATGACTGACAAAAGTACTTTTTCATGTCTTATCCATACTAAAGGCTGGGCTCAAATACATTCTCTATTGCTTTTCCGACCAAGCCCCCTCTCTATGGCAGTGGTCTCTTTTCTCTTTGTCTTAGGACTCTTACTTTCTCTTCCATTATTTTTGGCACTGTCCAGTCAAAATAAATTCCAAGTTATTATTTTATGTATGTACGTCTGATGTCCCCTGAGACAAGAAATTCTTTTTGGAAGGCACTCACCTGATCTACCACAGTTAAGAGTGTAATAGATATTTAATAGTATATCTAGGCATTGCTTACCTTTTTAAATTACAGTTAAAGTCTCACATCTATAATGCTACACTTTTTTTTTTTTTTGAGATGGTGTCTTGCTCTGTAACCCAGGCTGGAGTGCAGTGGCGCCATCTCGGCTCACTGCAAGCTCCACCTCCCAGGTTCCCACCATTCTCCTGCCTCAGCCTCCCGAGTAGCTGGGACTACAGGCATTCACCACCACGCCCGGCTAATTTTTTGTATTTTTCATTCTGTGCCACTGATACAGATGCTCACTTCACACTACAGCTTTGATCTCCTTGTTTATTCAGTTAAATTCTTATGACAATCATCTCAAATACTCTTTCCTTAGTTGTTTGTTTCATAAAGGCCTCCCTCCTAACTTCTGGCATTTTGCTGGCAATCATTGGTGTTTCTTGGCTTGTAGTTGCATCTTCCCTATCTCTGCCTTCGTTTCACATGGCATTCTCCCTGTGTGCATGTCTGTGTCCACATTTCCCCTTTTCATAAAGGCACCAGTTATACTGGAGCAGGGGGCACACCCTACTCTGGTATAACCTTATCTTATTACCTGCAACAATTGTATTTCCAAATAAGACCACATTTTGAGGTACTGGAGGTTAGAAATTAAAGATATGAATTTTTAGGGGACAGCATTTAACCCGTAACAGGAGGACAGTGACTCAATTAGGCATTCAGGAGGAAAGATGGGGGAAGACAGAGTTTGGTTTGTGATGTAATTGTCATAACAGCAACCAGCATCTTTCTGAGCGTTTGCACAGGCATGGTGTTCATTGCTTCAGGGCTTCGGCTCCCTTATTCTTCAGAAGTGATTCTCACCAGGTGATTAAAATTGTCATTTCCACTTTCCAGAGGCTTAGAAATAAGCCATAGAGAATTTAAGTCACTTGGCCAAGGTCTCACAGCTAATTAGGAGCAGAGGAAAACTTTGAACCCAAAATATTTCTGATCCAGAAGCCTTGCTCTTATCTTCTATGACGTGTCTTCCCGGGGGGAAGGCCATAAAAGAGGGGATCTAACAGGCAGTTGTCCCACGTGAAGATACAGACTTGGCATATATCAGCTTATAAAAAGTTTGGACATTCCAGAATCTGTCAAAATCTGAGAATATATGAATCTCACCTGCAATTGAATAGTCAACATTAAACTGATTCATAGTTAATTGGCTCTAGATGTGCATCAACCCTTTCAGTTAACTAAGGCTTCACTTTACAAAGCAACTAACAGAAATACTGAAGAGTCAGTGGGTGCTTTACTGGTGCTGATTTGATTATTTTTACTAGTGATCCAGGTAAATATTTTGTAGTATTTGCATTAATATGCTTTTCTCCCAAGCAGATTATTGTGACAATAACTTGACTAGATCCTAATATTATTCCTTCTAATTTGTACTTATATGACATTTTCTTAGGAAAGCCTTTTCTCACCTGTTGCCACAAGGAAGGAGACACATTTCCAATGTTCCCAGAGGCCAAAAAGCTATCCTATCATGGTTCTACTCTGCTTTATTTTAATCACTTATTTAATTATCAGTATCTATTACTAGGTCATATGTTCAGTGATGACAAGGGCTAGGTCTGTTATCCCTTTAATACCTGGCACATGCCCAATAAAATTTCTATGAGAGCATGAATATATGCATTAATAGATCTTTGATTATACATTATTCTGGGGCTTGGAAACAATTCAGGAATGTTTTGGACCTGCCAAGGATATTCTCTGGGTGAATTTACAATGACCTGTTTGCTTATTTGTCCTGGTTAGTTTCCACCACATTGGTAAGATAGAATCAATCCCACTTCTAGCTATGTGCTATACTTGACAAGTGATATTGACACCTGCAATTCCAGGATTTGTTAGGGTGCATAAGTACTTAATAAAAACCCTGAAATAGAATTTGAGGAAGATTCCTTGGAGAATAGCACTACCCATGCCTCCAGATACCCTAAAATACGCCTTTGGGTTAAGCCAGAGCATTAGAGTCCTGCATTCATGAAACAAAGCTGTGTAGTTTCTAATAGGTTTTTTGGTAACTGAACTTCACTTGGATATCAATGCAAAGTAACAACTTTATGCATTTCTAATGCTGTCTAACTCAGTTAGTTTCACCATAAAAATATTTTGGGGGATATTGGTCACTAAATTGCACTGTGACCTCTGTTGGTGATTCCTGGAGAAATATCAAGCTCCATATTCTATTTCCTTTGAAAAATCTGTTTATGTTCATTGCATGGTCAAGTCTTGGTTTCTTTACTTGAAAGATGGAAATAATAAAGTACCTAGCTCATAGGGTTTAAGACGGGATATCATGGGTTAACACCAACAATATGCTTACTTAGCACAGTGCTTGGCACATAGTAAACAATAAGTATTGGCTATTTGTCTCATCATGACTGTCATTGTCATCATCATCATTGTAATCACTGTATTAGTCCATTATAAAGAACTACCTGAGACTGGGTAATTTATAAAGAAAAGAGGTTTAATTGACTCACAGTTCCACATTGCTGGGGAGACCTCAGGAAACTTAAAATCATGGTGGAAGGGAAAGGAGAAGCAGGGTACATCTTACACGGTGGAAGGAGAGAGAGAGAATGAGCAAAGGGGGAAGTGCCACATACTTTCAAACAACCAGATCTTGTGGCAACTCACTATCACAAGAACAGCCAGGAGGAAGTCCATCTCCATGACTCAATCACCCCCCACCAGGCCCTTCCCCTGACACATGGGGATTGCAATTGAAGATGAGATTTGGGTGGGGACATAGAGCCAAACCATATTACCCTCTTGGCAGCTATCAGTGGAAAGCTCCAAAGCACATTCATGGCCACCTCTACCAAGTGAAATTACTTTATGTATGTCCAAAATAACCTTAGCTTCATTTTATTTTTTTGACCAATTTTCTCATTTATGTATTTCTGAGGTCATTTTTGTCACACTTTCAGATATAGGTTTACAACCTTTGTGAAACAAGGTGAGTTATTAATACACAAATACATATGTATGTTCATTTTCAAAGGAGAAAGATGGATCACAGAGATTTGAAATGACTTGTACTGAAAGTAGCAAAGCAGGAACAATTCCTGTGTTCTAAATTGTAGCTCTCAGGCTTTTTTGTATAGAAGTCCACTGAAGCTTCTCTTTCACTGAATTTTTACACAGTCCCGTCAAAGAGTCTGATGTGGTTTCTCCCGCATTCCATGCTACTTATTGTTGAAATGAAAGCTTTCCTTCTGATTTGGCACAGAAACTGCATTGAAGGAAGGAAGGACCCTGGGAACACATCACAATCACTAAAAAAAAAAAATGATTCTTTGCAGGTTTTGTAGGTAACCTAAGTAATGCATGGTGAATCTATATAAGCAGGAATTTTAATATTACTTTTAAAGAAACAAAAAGTCAATTTCTCTTTACTCCCAGTAGTAACTGCAATTAATCTGCCAGGTAGGAAAAGGGAGCAGCCAGACACAGAGCCCTTAAGGATTTATGGCTCTGCATGTATTACACAGAATAACTTTATAAACGTGTTGGTAAGCTCCCGGCCACACCCTTAACCATTCCAGGCACCTCCCTCCTCTTTATACCACATGGCCTCAGAAGCCACATAAAGGACATTTGGGGCTGCCATCTGCACCACATTTCTCTATAGAGATTCACTTTTCTCTGTTCCAACAAGTTTAGCTGCACACCCTTCCATCACTACCACTAGCCGTTCCCAATTCTGGCCTTCCAGGATTTGGTAACTTGACTCCATGCCTTTTTTTTTTTTTGGCAAAACAGGGCTGAAAACCCCACGTAGAATGCTAACACAAGTGACTGCTCCACTGCCTTGGTGTACAAGTTAATAAGCTCATGTTTTAGATGCTACCCCCAGATCCCTGTCCAAGTCCAACCAGAGTCAGAAGGAGAGATGGGACGGAAAGGCTTTTCCTTCAGATAAGCTGCAGGCTGTTGAGGGCAGGACCCACACCTTACTTCCAGTCTGTCTGGTTCTGCAGAACACAAATTGTGTTAGAAATGTCTTTTTTGCATAATCCCTGCCCTCCCCAACACACACCCATCTAGATATATATTCCACATTACTAAAAGTGTTTATTTAAGTACATTATGGAATAGAAACAAAATCACAATTTTCCTTTCCTGCTGTCAAAGACTCCAGATGCTAGAATTACCCACGCCCCAACACGAAACCTTTTGCCTCCCCACTCTCAGTATTGGGTCTAAAACTATCAACAGGCAAACAAATAAATTCTGGCAAGATTTCAAATTTGAATATAGGGCTGTTTGCCAGGATATACTGAGTTCCAACAGTGGTTTTAACTCAGGCCTCTTTTTGGTCTTAAAAGAGAAAAACAAAACAAAACACATTTTTCTCATCAATTTGTGCAAAGTCATTCTCACCTGCCCCGCTGGGTACAGTGAGGATTAATGGTTTCTATTTCCTAACAATACCCTAGTCCCTTCCTGGTAGTAAGTTAAGAATATGGGCCCATTAGCTGCAAATGTTGCTCTAGTGGCCTTAAAGGATTAATATACCTCCCAAAGCCCTTAACTTACTGGTACAAATCTGGCTAAATGAGTTAATGGGCTAATTAGTTAACTGTCAGCTCTGCAAAGATGAGAAGTGTTGTTATTTTGTACTTTATTATATTCTCAAAAATTAACAACTATAGGCAGTAGATGGTAAGAGGACTTGAAATAGGCTGGACAATTTTGACATACAATACTGGCATCAACAAACACTTGTCCAGCCTCCACTGGGGGAATGAGGTAATGGTGCTATTAATTGTATCACATGGGTAACTCCGACAACCAGAGCAGTTGGGAAAAGATTGGAATTCATCATTTGAAAGTCTTTTGGTTGTGACAGGGTTTGTCATAAAGTAAAATGAAGAGTCAGGGTAGAATAATTATCTGTTTCCACGTTATTGGGGATGAGGGAGATTATGTACTGATGTGTGAGCTTGGACAAGATGTGATCTGCAGCACAGCTGAATATGAAGATTGATAAGGTACTTTCACGGTAAGACTTTAAAATGCCACTTGAAAATATGGTTTATTTTAGAGCCATAGGAAAGAGCATGGGAAAAGTATTTGAAAATGTGAATCTACAAATAAGAGTAAAGTGAGACCAGCACAGGGCATCTGGTTCATGGGGAATCCAAGGGGAATTTACTGAAAGATGTTCAACTTGTTGGTTATGATCAGAGATTATATAGCTTGGGTAACTTGTTTCTAAGGAGAAAACTTTATAATGGCCCAAGTTCCTAAATGGTTTGGGAATGTTGTTTAATCCCTGAGCATATCAGTACATCTTGAAGAATTGGATGTTTTACACAGAGCAGTCACAGACCAAATGACGGATAATTAAGCATTCTTGGTACCACAGGATGCATGTTTAAGGCTTTTGCCAACATAGTAGCTAAGGAGACCGTTGGAAAAAGAGTATGTATGAAGAACAGCTGAAAAGCTTTTCCTCACAAAGTGTGTTTTTGTTAAAAGAGAAAAAAGCTTTAAAATGAAGCACACACAAACACAAATGTGCAGACACAGATATTGTGCCTGAATTATTCCTTGAGAGATGGAGTAGACCCTCTTGGTTTTCTATACAATAGTCACTTTTCTTTCTTTCATTCTGACCCAGCCCTGATTTTCTTCTGGTTTGCAGCTTTGCATGAATCAGGTAAATCCTGATAGGTCTAGGCCATTAACAATGGGTCCATTGCTGTAAAGGACCGGTTTACAGGTGTGCAGGTAGCCAGTTTTGTCAATGAGATGTCAGAGAATGTTGACTGGGGGGCTTCTGTGAGTTTTCCTCCCTGATAATTTTCTTAAGTCAGAACTCCTTCCTCTTCCATTGCTGGATAATGGATTTCGGAGTGCTTCTGTAACTACTTCAACCATCTGGCAATGATGGGGAGAAACAGCCATTAGGGGAAGCCAACACACAGGACAGCAAAACAGAACCTGAGTCCTTACATTCTTGAGCTACTGATCTTCCTGTGACATCCCTCTGGAGTTCTGTTCATGTGAGATGATAAATCCCATTATGATTTATTCCAGTTGAACTGAGTTCTCTGTTGTTTCCTGCCAAGACATTCTCACAAATCCAAAAGAAATGGCCATGTCCTTCCCCAGTCCCAGTTTGCTCCAGAAATGTGGAATGTAAGATTGCACGTTTGTAGAGCACCAGCAAGAGGGACAGAAGTGGAGTTGGATCCTGACTCTGTCGTGGACTGTCTGAGCTTGAATAATACACTTCAACTCTTTAAGCCTCAAGTTTCTGTCCCTCAAGGAACAACAGCCACTATCTCATAAGGGCAGTTCATGAGATTACGTAAGAGAACATTTTCAAAGTGTAGATTCTCAGTGATAATATCTAAAATACAAACACACACACACACATATATAAAGACAAACCTAACAGCTGTTTTCAATAGGAAAACAAATCAAGTGAGAAAATTAACACCATTCAAGCAGCAGGATAAATAAACCTAGAAAGACATATGGTATATTGGACAGCATCTGTGTATAGGACTTAAAGCCTTTTTAAAACACCTAATCCAGAATTAAGAGCAAAAATAAGAGTATCTTTATCTGATCTCTTAGGAACATGGAATCTGAGGGAAGATACTTTTGGAACCTTGAATCTGAAAGGAACTCAATGTTTTGCATCCTAGGGATTGCCAGAGATTATCAGAGGAGAGTCAAACAAGGACACAGAGATGGAGCAGCCTTGATGTAAGCAGGAAAAGAACACACTGAATGTACTGAAGAAAAAGCCAAGAGAAGAAGCATTCATGAAGGATGGAGGGAGTGGACAACTGTGTCAAATGCTGCTAAAAGACCAAATGACATAAGAACAAGGAAGAGAACCTAAGGATTTCTAGGGAGCCATGAGATGAAAACATGATTGGATTGGGTTGAGAATTAAAGGAGGGCTGAGAAATTGGGGACAATGGCACTTTTTATGTTTTACTAGGACAGGATAAATAGAAATAGGGCAGTAACTAGAGGACCACCAAAGGTGTTTTTCTTTTTCTTTTATTTTTGAGATAACAGACGATGAAACATGTCTATATACTAATGTGAATTATGCACAAAAGAGGGAGAAATTGATGGAGCAGAGAGAAGGGAAGTGATGGTGGGAATAAAGTTCTCGAGAAGGGGAGATAGTGGTGAGATATCTGGTACTCGTTGGATCTGGGGGACTTTATTCATTATAACAAGATAACCAGTAAGGAGGGTGGAGACAGATGCAGATACGTGGGTGGATTTGGTGATGGAAGAAGTAGATTTGTACTTACTGGTTTCTATCCTGAACAAAGATAGAGAATTTCCCAGAAATGGAAAAGTCTTATACATTTTTTTACCTTGCCCCAGATTTCAAAGTTTTGACCTTCAGATACAAGCACAGAATTCTGAGAAAGGAGAGTGGAATTTGTCTCTGATTGGAGAATACTCTAATTGTTCAGACACTTCACTGCTCTGATGAACAACTTCTTTGGAATAGGTGTAGTATAAATGCTTTGGGACAGATAGTCATGAATTTAACAGGAAAATCAATTCTCTAATCATTGT
Organism: Hylobates moloch; assembly: GCF_009828535.3. Taxonomy (NCBI): domain Eukaryota; kingdom Metazoa; phylum Chordata; class Mammalia; order Primates; family Hylobatidae; genus Hylobates; species Hylobates moloch. The sequence continues at coordinate 157,988,804 of NW_026652279.1, forward strand.
ACAAATACTTGATGGCAGCACAATGTGCTCAAAAAAAAAAAAACTGGGTGTCAGAAGAAATGAGGTGAAATTACAGCTTTATAACTGACATATACCACATAATATTGAGCAAGCATTTTGCTTTCTCTGCATTTCATTTTCCCTACCTATATATAAAATTACTGTAATATTTTGCATCTTATATACCTGATCTGAAAATCAAATTATATGAGAACAACAAAAACAATAATAATAATGCCCAAGAATAACAAGGGCTATTGCTTGTGGATCTCTACTAGGGAGCTGTAATTCTGAACTATTCTCTCTCTCTCTCTCTCTCTTCTTCCATATATATATGTATTCAAGAAGATACCACTTTGAAGAGTCCAGGGTTTTGGGAGTTGTATTGTATACTAGGAGACTGGGATGAAGACCAAAACCAGCTCATAGCTGGGATGAAGACCACAATTTAGCCCATAAATATGTTCAAACACAATTTTAAAAAATTTGTGAGTCGAAGCTCTAATACCCAGTAATTCAGAATGTGACTGTATTTAGATATGGAGATAGGGCCTTTAAAGAGGCGATTAAGCTAAAATAAGGATGTTAGGGTGGGCTCTCATCTAATTTGACTTGTATTCTTATTAGAAGGCAATCTGGACACAAAGGGACACTGGTGTATGTATGTACAGAAAAAAGGCCATGTGAAGATACAGTGAGAAAGTGGCCATTTGCAAGCAAAGAAGAGGTCTCAGAAGAACACAAACCTGCTGACAACTTGATCTCAGAATTCTAGCCTCCAGAATGGTAAGAAAATAAATTTCTGTTGTTTAGCTCATATAGTCTGTGGTATTTTGTTATGGCAACCCTAGCAGATTACACACACATGCAGACACACAGACGCGTATATAATCTTTTATCCTTACCCTAACTCTACAAGGTAGGCATTATTATCCTCATTTCATAGATGAGGACACTGAGGCGCAGAGAAATTAAGTGACCTTCCTCAGAGACACATATGACAGCTAAATGGTTACAAATTGCATAGTAACTATAGGATCCCTGTGATGTTGTGAAATATCTATTTTGTCTTCATCCCAGTCTCCTAGTGCACAACTCCTAAAATCCCTGGACTCTTCAAAGTGGTAAGTGTTTTTCTGAACACTGATGACTTGACTGTTGGCTGGAAGCCCTTAGGTAGCTTCAGGATGGGAGCTGGTCACCCAAAAGACAAAGGTAGGATCAGAGGGTTGGGGCTTTCAGCCCATTCCCCGGTCTCCAAGGAGAAAAGAGGTTGAGTTGATTGGTTTCATCAGTTGGGCCCATGTAATGAAGCCTCCATAAAACCTCCCAAAGACAGTGTTTGGGGAGCTTCAGGATAGCTGAAGACAAGGAGATTCCTGGAGGGTGGCGCACCTGGGGAAGGGATGGTAACTCCATGCCCCTTCCCATATGCCTTGCATCTCTTCATCTGTATCCTTTTGTTTATATCCATCATAATAAGCCAGTAAGGGTAAGTGTTTCTCTGAGGTCTGTGAGCTTCTCTAATAAATTAATTGAACCCAAAGAAGGGGTTGTGGGAACTCTTATTTATAGTCAGTCAGAAGCACAGGTAAACCAACCTGTGGGCTTGTGAATTGCATCAGAAGTGTGGTGTAGGGGCTTGTGAATTGCATCAGAAGTGTGGTGTAGTGTGCAGTCTTGGGGACTGAGCCCTCAACCCGTGGGATCTGATGCTATCTTCAGGTAGATGGTGTCTGGAATGAATTGAATTGAAGGACACTCAGCTAGAGTCCACTGCAGAACTGATGGGTTTCTTGCTGGTGAGTGGTAGTCACCCACACACTGCTTGGTGACTAGAGGGCACATAAGTCTTCTGTGTTGATTGCTGTGGGGTGACAGTGGAGGAAAAGTTTGTTTTTTTTTCTACATAATCCCCTTTAAATGTAATTGTAAAATAACTGAAGTCATAGAAACAGATTTTTAAAAAAGAACCATTAATTTCTGTTTCCCATAACCTCGTTCTCAAATAGATTTCCAGTCAATGTGCTACGATTTCATCGCTTTGCCATTGTTGTTGTTTTCAGAGCGCCAAGACCACTATTTCTTCAAGGTTTATTAGAATTTTTAAACATCCCTCTTATTGCACCTTATATTGGTCCCTTATTGCAATTCTATCATTCAAACTCAATTAACCAAATTGTTTATTCTTTCTGCCTTTGTTTTCATCTCAGCTGGAGCTACTCCAGGGGTTTATAGCTTGCCAGTTTTGCAATGAAGTGCTTAGATCAGAACTCTGAGCAGGACCCCGTTTACTGGGACAGTCTGGTCATCAGATGGTGCCTGTATCAGTGTAGCCCCAGATCTCATGGCTTTGCAAACATCTGTGCTCTCTGCTTTACCCTGCAGCATTTCACTTCCATTAAAAGTGCAGCCTAAAATCTCCCTTGTGCATCCTTGTCTGGGAACTGGGTGACTTCCAGTTGAAAGGTCAATAAATATAATTAAAAGGATCATCCAACTGGATCTCCTTCTCTGAGTGTCTTCCCTTGGAGGGCCAACCCTCTCTGTCTCATAAATGGATTTTTTCAAACCTGAGGACTTTGAAAGGTGGCAGATGTCCTCAGCCTATTGATTTGTGTAGTTTGATGCCTGGCAAGTGGTAGTCAGAGTCCTCAGATTCATAAAGACACCCCCTCATATGCAGAGGATTCACAGATGATATTCACTGTATTATGGCCTGACCGATAGTCCCCTCCCAAATAAATACTCATCTACTCTATCACCTCTCCTCATAGACAAGTAATAACACCATGACTTGATAGGAAATACAATGAGCGTAAAACAGTAGTAGCCAGATTCCTGAATATCTGTTATATAACACGGCATTTCTTGGTACTTTCACGTACCCTAATCTTATTTTTGACAATAAACCTTCAAGCTGCTAGTTTTTACTTCTGTATGATTATTAAGGAAACCAAAACTTGGTGAATTTAAATAATGTGTTCAAGTTCTCATAATTATAAAGCATCTGAGATTATTTCTCCATCACCAAAGCCCATGTCTTTTCACTCTATTAAATTTTCTCTCAGCCAATCATCACAGACATTCCAAAAATATGAGTTTTCTTTAAAAAGTTAACCTTGGAAACTTCATTAAGTTGAACAGTGCTTCCTCCTACCACTAGTCTGAGCTGCTGTCTTGCTTTAGAAGTCTACATGTTCAGTTAAGTGATCCTTTGAATTATTGGTTTATTTGCCGTATCATTCAAAAGAAATGACAGTAGGGTTCATTTTAAAAATTTCCTTTGTGTCAGGTTTTGCCAAGATCTGTTTATCGCTGTCATGTGGAAAAGGAAAATATGATGAGGCTTGAAATGTTCAAATGTGAAGTTTCCCTTTTCCCATTCAAATAAGGGCCAGCAACACATCAAAAGCCAAGATTTCATTTTCAGTGATTGATTTAGACAAACTAAAGCCTACATAAATGCTGCATAAATTAGATGCTGCTTAAAACCCGTGAATCATAATGCTTCTGAAAGGTAACAGACATATTGGAAACAGGTCTTCTATCAATACTAATGGTGACATCAAGGACTATGATGATGGCAATTTGGGCTTTCATAGCCTTTTTCCTTCCAGAGATCTCCAAAAATCGGTTTCCTGTCAACAGATATATCAGGAAACCAAGGCCACATCTGGGCATTCACAGTGATCGTCATTGTGCTGGGCCGCTTGGCTTCATCTCAAACCAGCAGCAGCCCCTCTAGGAAGTTCAGTTCCTTGCCACTTGGCAGAAATTGCAAAGGAGAATTCAGACAGATGCTTGTTGCTATGGGGGTAAAAGTAGGGAAGAAAGCTCTTCAATGGAAACTGGTTTCCCAACATAAAACCCATCACTTTAGATAGGATTCTCTTTGGGCCCTCTGGGGGTCAGCCTGGAAATAATTTGCAAAAAGTTGGAAATTGGAATGAGTAAGAGAACAATCTTTCAACATAATTTTACAGTTACATTCCTGTTGCATTTTTGTTTGAAAAATGTAAGGCAGCTATTAATGACTAATAGAATCACCAATGTAATAGGATGTTGATAGCTTAGCATTTAAGAGAATGAGGTTGGGATTCAAAAGGACTGGCTTTCAAATCCTGCTTCTGCCACTGATGAGCTCCATGGCCTTGGGAAAGTTATATAACCTCTTTTGTCTTTAGTCCTCTCATCCATATGATGAAAATAATCATGTTAAACTCAGAGACTTGTCAGAGAAATTAATAATAGTAATAAATATCAAGCATATTTTAAGCACCTGGCACAAAGACAAGATGAAAAATAGAAGGTTTTAATATTAAAATTGATTATTAATATTATTATAGTATTGTGGTAATAAGACTGGGTAATAATGTTACCAGTCACTTATGAAGGTAGCTGTATAAATGTGTACTTTGAAAGACAGTAAAGAAGATTTTTAAAAAAGAGTGAAAGGTTTGAGATATTAAAAAGGCTGTGCTGGAATGACTTTGACATAAGTAAATTTTTTAGGAAGTGAGCTATTTTTTTAAAACTAAGCTGAACATATTTTTAAACCAGACAGTAGGGTACTAAGGTAGAAGTCACAGATTAAAATCAATATACTTTGCCAAAAATATAAATAAGAAAACCCATCAGCTGGAAGAAGCATTGCTACAATGTGCATGTTGCTTCCATCTGGAAGAAAAATGCTAGAAAGAAACTTAATATTCATGACTGACACATTTTCTTTGTGCTGTCAGTCAGCTGGAACGGAAATACACAGCTGGTTAGAAAGCCCATCTCTACTTCATGTTCCATCTGATGACCTTCTTCATCAAATCAAGAATTGTGGGCTGAAACAACATGCTCTATCTTGGTTTATTTTTTCAGAGGATGGTATAGTGATCCTGAACCTGACACAATGTAACCTGTTTCCTTTCTTCATCTTTCAAGTTCATATCAGAAACCAAGACTAGAATTCAAGAATGTAAGTCCAATTATCAGCCCAAAAAATGAGGGAGAAAAAAAATACACACTTGGCCAAATATCTTATTTGCAGGTAAAGTAATTTGTCAAATAGAAGATTTACTTTTGTTTCCAGAGCACTGAAATTATGTAGAGACATTTTAAAATCCATGTTTTAAAAACTTGGCCACAAATATTCAGGAAATCTAAATATTGAAAAGAATCTTCATTGTTAACATATGTCTATTTTTAAAGACTGTAAATTTCTCAAGTCAGATCCTATCTTTTATTACATAGTTTCCTAAAATTCTAACCTGCACAGAGGAATATTTATCAGATGTGTTTTGCATATACTTATAAGTTTTAGATTTTCACACAGAAGGTGAGTGTCTTAAAGTTTTACTGTTTAATCTGTGATCAGGGATTGAAAAATGAATTGACACATGAAGGATGACATTAAAGCATCTGGATTTTTTCAGAAAAAGAAAACCAGTGCTCCCTTGGCATTTGAGGACACAAAAGTTCCCACAAATGGAAAATCAGCAGAAACAAAAGTAGTCAGGTATATACATGCCAAAATCTAGCTCCATGACTCCATTCCTCCTTAGCATGTCACAGTAGTCAATCAATAAGAAAATATCTGGGTGATGATGACAAAACTAAAATAAAATGCATTATTATCTTTAAACAATATTTTGTAAGGGAGATAATTCTTAGAATCATACCCTTATTTCCTCCTGAGGGATTACTTAAAACTAGCATATAGGTCCCAGAGCATTGGCGTGGAAATAAATCCCAAGCTCTGTAGCCTTCTGAGAATTGATTGTATACATTTTTGTTTTCCAGGATGTAGCAGACTCTAAAGATCCCAGGATGACAATATGTGGTTGTGATCCTGTGGTATAAGAGATTTAATTAGACATCAAATGTGCATCATCTAATGATGGTTGTTTAAATTATCAGGTCACACACTGCAGTCTTCCGACCCGAAAGCTGGCAGGAAACATTGAGGTAAAAATACAGTAAATCTCCTTTTGACATAATGGGATGCAGAGAAATAACGTGTTACCATGGGCAGGCCCACCACTCACCAACCCTCCTTCTCTAACAGGCTGGGCTGTTTTGTATTTCACAGATGATTTCTGCTTATTCTCTGCCTCCCACCTACCAGGTCTGCTTGCCATCACATTTATCAATTTAGTATCTTGGCTAATTTCACTCCAGAATAATGTTTCTGTTTATAGACGTCTAGCCTCTATGGCAAGCAAAAGGTACCCGGGGGTTTCCAGGAAGCAATGGTAATGGATGCTGGAATGGTGAGGAGAACCTCTCCAATCAAAAAACAGCACCCACTTCTATTGCCTTGTCAGTCCTAGCCCTTGCAAAGTAGTGATTAGAATCCTGCTGTGTGCAGCTGTTCTTCTCAGTACAGCCTGTCGGAGTGAGAGGATACAAGGAAGGCACCTCATTACCAGGACTTTGAGACTGTAAGGGAAAGAATAACGTGAAATGAATCCTCTCAACTAAAAGGTCAAAGGCTACGAGGGTATGCTGGCGAGACGCAAGGTCACTCACTGCTCAAGGCTAAGCAATTTGTTTCATTTCCCCCCATACTTCTAACTTACAAAGCGTGGACCACACATGACCAAAGAGAAGCAACTTGGTGCTGAGAGGGAAGGCAAAACTTGCTGATTAGAGAAAGACTGATGACTGCAAATGTTTCCCAGGTATAAACCATATGGGCAGGTATCTTTTAACTAAGATTAATAAACACATGCCACCACAAGTTTCTCATTACAAGAGGCATGATAATGCAGAATCAAAATTTTCTAGTCAAACTGCCAGGCTGCCACATTGCAAAATCTCCAGATAAGCGAAGCTCTGTGCTCACTTTTATAGGAAAACTTCCCCTACTGCACTTGAAATATTTTATCCTCAAGGTCAATAGTCCCCCTTCTTTCTGGAAAAGTGAACGTGGACCAGAGGCCTCTCTGACCAGGTCAAAACACAGGTTCTAAAATGTCCTCCCAACTGGCAATCTGTACCCATATGGACTAAAGGCAATGTCCTGGCCTTTAGGTTAATGCCTGAAGCCAAGTAAAAGACTATTTTACAGGCTCTTATAAGCAATAGATGGCCAGGGAGCTTGGAGATCAGCAATTTCCAAGGGCAACCACAGAGAAGTTGAAGACTATGGTGACAAAAATAGGAAGTGTTCTGAGAAGCACCAGAGGGGGCGTCACACTGTCAACTCAAAATTTAGTTTTTTTCAAAATGTCAAGATGTGCTAGGGCTGTGAGTTCCCAAGAAGCCATCAGAACCGTCATTTCCAATTCAGAATCAAAGTATATTTCCATTATTCAGCTCAAGTGTGTAAATCCACCACTGAACATTAGTTTCAATCTTGCTGTGAAACCATGGGCAACCTCTTTTCACAAAGACCGCAAAGTGCTCAGAAAACAATCTCCTTGTCCACAAAAGACGATTTTTAATTTTTCCATTTCTTTTAACTTGTAGTGAAATGACAATTATTTTTCATTTTAGACCTAGAGTAATATGTGCGTATGTGTTTAATATATACACTCACATATATATGTATATAAAAGTATATATGCATGAACACATTCATATATAATGCAATGTATATGTTACCATATATATGGCATGGCATATTTGTGTGTATACTATTTATATATAAAATACATAAAGACACCAGTAAATAATAACCATATTAGTTTGCCTCATAAAACTATTATATTAATCAAAAGTAAACAGGCAAACCCTTAACAAAGACTTACAGGAAGTCATCATTAATTGAAAACAGTTATCAGGGACAGAATGTTAAAGATCTAAAACACACGGCATTACTATGGGACAGCACAAACTGAAATCCAAGCAGATAAATGAGAAGGGCAGACAAAGGAAGAGGTGAACAGTGTTGTATTTTCAAGGTAAAGGTATCCTTTCTTGTTCTATAATACCTGGCCATACTTATAAAGGTTTCTCACATGAGAATGACAATGGGGGTGTTATTTTTCCAAATAACACACACTGTTACTTTTTATAGCCTGGCATATTTATGGTAAATAAACTTCATCCCGTGTGTCAAGTTTGATGGTTTTTTGTGGGTGCCTGGCCCCCTGTGTTTAGGAGGATTCTGAGGCTACATCTGGGCTCAGAGGGACCAGGGACAATCAACAAATAATATCTGCTGTGGCCACAAGACAGGAAGATGGAGATCACACAATTTGTACTTTCCATGTCTCACCCTATACCTAATAGGTACTTATATTAATTGTTTAATATTGACCATGAAGAACGGAAAACTAGCATGCAAACACTAAAAGATCCAAGGGTCAGAACTTAGAGGATGGTGAAAATTAGCACAGCAAATAGAAGCTTCCCAATGTAATAGAGGTTCATCAAGATTCAATAATTTGGAAAAATTATCACTGCTGTATTAGCGAGTCATCTCTCAACCTCAGTAGAATATATTTCACGTTGCAAAACTTGAGGACGTGGTCCTAGAAATAGTCACTAAGGGCTAAAGGAAAAAGAAGATGCCTCCAAACTGTATCTAATATCAGTGGGGGTTGGAGGCAGAAAAAGATCTCTAGAAACACTAATTCAGGACTAACAACTTACAAAATCAAAGCACATATGTTCTCTTGTAACACTAAAGAGATTTTATTACACATATAGGAGGTGGTACATCCAAGGGAAATGTTTAAATGTTTAGGTAAACATTTCTCAGAATTTTGTGAGGGAATTAATTCAAAAGGCAGCCAAAGTCACTCTGAATCAAGGCTGGGCATTTGAATCTTAGAATCACCTGTGAAGGTGACTACTATCAAGACATATTATGCAAACCTTCCTGCACAGGATCTGAGAATGTATATTTTATGATGGCCTCAAAAAATTCTTATGCATAGATATTATTGAAAACCACCAAAGTTTAACAGAATGTCTTCTGAAGTTCTATTTGGACAGGCAAGATTTTGAAATAAATAAATAAATGGAAAATCATATTTGTGTGAATACTTGGCATAATACTTAACATGCAGTATAAACTTAAATAATATTGGTTGAATCTGAATATTAAGTTAGAATATTTTTGGACTTCCTAATGTTCAGTTTTTCTCTCATTTTCAACAGTCTATATATTTCATACAGCACGTTACTTAACATGCAGTAGAGACTCCATAAATATTTGAAACTTGAGTTAGTTTTTATGACTTCCTAATTTTATATGTTATCCCCATTGAGTGAGTTCTTGGGACTTCATAAGTTTTTGATCATTTCCAACAATGACTATAAGTGCTGTATATAGTATATAAGAGGAAAGTGTGTGTGTGTGTGTGTGTGTGTGTGTGTGTGTGTGTGTGTGTGCGTGTGTGTGTTTTATCAGCAGATTGGGAGAAACAAAGTTTAAAATTGAAAAAATATAAGAACCTAAGAAAATAAAATTCACTTGATGGACTCAATAGCAGACCGCAGATGGCAAAATGAAGTTAGTAAACTTACATGTAGATCAATAGTAAGTATGCAATCTAAGAAAAAATGGAGAGATTGAGAAATGCAAACAGTGCCTTGTGGACCCACAGGAAAATACCAACAAGTATTTGAGTTATTAGAATCCCAAAATGAAAGGAAAAAGCATGGTGCAGAAAATTACTTGAAGAAATAATGACCCAAAACATCTTGAATTTGATAGGAAACAAACTTACAGATTTAAGAAGCTCATAAATCCCAAACAAGATAAACTAAAAAAAATTCCAACCCAGACACATCATAATCAAACTGCTAAAAACTAAGAGCAAAGAAAAAATCTTAAAATCAACCTGATAAAAGTATTGTATTACATACATAAAGAAGAATGATTCAAATTGCTAGGTTTTTTTTTTTAATCATAAACCACAGAGGCCAGGAGGCAAAGCAACAACATTTTTTAAATGTTGAAAGAAAAGAACCCTCAATCTAGAAGTCTACATCAGCAAAAATATACGTCAAGAATAAAGGTGACACAGTAAACTATTGCAAGGACAAAAAACCAAACACCGCATGTTCTCACTCATAGGTGGGAATTGAACAATGAGAACTCATGGACACAGGAAGGGGAACATCACACTCCGGGGACTGTTGTGGGGTGGGGGGAGGGGGGAGGGACAGCATTAGGAGATATACCTAATGCTAAATGACGAGTTAATGACGAGTTAATGGGTGCAGGAAATCAACATGGCACATGGATACATATGTAACAAACCTGCACATTGTGCACATGTACCCTAAAACCTAAAGTATAATAAAAAAAAAAGAATAAAGGTGAAATAAAGACATTCTTGGAAAAATGGAACCTAAGAGAATACGTTATCAGCAAACCTGCTGTAAAATAAAAAAGTTATTTAAATAAAAACAAAATGATATGAGTGGGAAACTTGGAACTTCAGGAATGAAGGAAGAGCAACAGAAATGGCAGATACCTGATTAATATGATGACTATTTTTCTCATGTTATTCTTTAAATATGAATGATTGGTTGAGCCATCAACCAATGGATCTAATATCCATTTCAATGATAACTGAAAGCAAAAATTGTAACATTGTCGGACTGGGGTTTCAATGTGTGTAGATGTAATACATATGAAGACTACAAAATAAAGGGAGAAGGGCCAAAGGAACTCTATATTGATAAAATTCCCATATTCCACTTAAAGTAATAAAATATTAAGTATAAGTAGACTATAAAAAGTTAAGCATGTATATTATAATCCCTAGACAAACACTAAAAGTCAATACAAAAAGAAATATTTAAAAATTGATAGAGAAACTTAAATGGAGTAGCAAAAATATTCAAGTAATCTAGCAGAGAGCAGATATGAAGAAAGAAAAGAATTAAAAACAAAGGGAACAAGCAAGAAAAAAACAAATAAAAATGGTAGGCCTAAAACCAAGCATACCAATAATGAAATGTAAGTAGTCTACACACCAATTAGAAGAAAAAGATTGACAGATCCAATTATATGCTACCTGTAAAAAACTACTTTAAATATAATGGCATAAGTAATTTAAAAGTAAAAGGATAAAAAATGTTACTCATGCAAACACTAATTAGAAGAAAGCTGGAGTTGTTATATTAATTTCAGGCAAAGTAGACTTCTAGACCAAGAAAATTACTGTGGATAAAAAAAGGAAATTACATGATAATAAGAGGGTCAATTCACCAAGGACTCATAATAATCCTAAATGTGTATGCACCTAACAATAGAACTTCAAAAACCATGAAGCAGAAATGGATATAACTGAAAGGAAAAACAGGCAAGTCACAATTCAATATGTTCCCCTCATTTACCACTGTAACAAGTGAACGAAAATAAGCAGGGATGTAGAACTGAAAACACCATCAACCAATGGATCTAATTCCCATTTGTAGAACACTCCATAAAGAGTTGCAAAACTGCATACTAAAAACTACAGCCTGATGAAAGCAATCAAAGAATTAATAACTGCCCTGATAGATCATGTTCATAGATAGATGACCATGATATATCAAGATATTTCACTGCAGGTAAGACACAGTTAAGATATAGTTAAGATACCAATATAGTTAAGATACCAATTCAATATAGTGAATACACCAATTCTCCCCAAGTTGATCTATGAATTTAGTGAAATACCAATCAAAATCTCAGGAGGATGTCTCATAGATATAGGTAAGTTGCCACTAAAATTTAACTAGAGAGCCAAAAAAGTGTAGCAAAAACCATTTGGAAAGAGATTTATGTTGGAGGACTCACACTATCTGATTTTAAGGCTTACTATAAGCTATAGAAACCAAGTCTATGTGGTTGTGGCAAAGGGATAGAAATGGAACATAACATAGAACCCAGAAATAGATCTGCACAAGTATGTTCAACTGATTTTTGACAAAGGTGAAAAAACAATCAAATGGAGGAACGATAGTGTCTTCAACAAATGGTGTTGGAGTAATTGGACATTCATGGGTCAAAAAATAAACCTTGACCTAAACCTGACTCCTTATATAAAAATTAACTAAAAAAATGGATCATCAAGCTAAATATAAAACGTAAAACTAGAAATTTACAGAACAAGTGAAAACCTTCCTGACTTTGAGTTAGGCTGAGAGTCCTTACATATGACACCAAAAGCATAAGAAAATCATAATAAAAATATTGATAAATTTGACCTTATCAAAATGGAACATTTTGCTCTGAGAACAACACTATCAAGAGGAAGAACTGACAAGCTACAGTCTGGGAGAAAATATTTGCAAATTACATATCATTCAAAGAGGTGATTACAAAATACATAAAGAACTTAAAATGCAATGACAACTTAATTAGAAATGTGCAAAATATTTGAACAGACATTTCAGTAAAGAAGATATACAGATGAAAATAAGCATATAACATATCTCAACATTATTACTCATTAAGGAAATGCAAATTGAAACCACAATAATATACTATCATACATCTATTAGAATGGCTAAAGTAAATACATACATACATACATATATAAACATACATACATGCATGCATAAAAGATAATGACAAATGCTGGGAAGGATGGGAAACAACTGTAATTTTCATATATTGCTGATAGGAATAAAAACTGCCACTCTGAAAAATACTTTGGCATTTTCTTAATAAGCTAAACATATATTTACCACTCCTGTGGTAGGAATGACATGACCCAGTCATCCTACTCCTCGGTATTTACCCCAGAGAAATGAAAACTTACGTTCACACTGAAACCTGTTCACAAATGTTTATAGTTACTCAGCCCATAATTGTTAAAAACTGGAAACAATCCAAATCTCCCCCAACAGGTGAACAGATAAACAAACTGTGGGACATCCATACAATGGAATGTTGCTCATTAATAACACAGAACAATTAAGATACACAGACAACTGAATGGACCTCAAGGGAAATATGCTACGTGAAAAAAGGTCATCTCAAATGGATTCATACTATGTGATTCCAAATTTAGGACTTTCTGAAAAGACAAATTATAGTAATGGAGAACAGATCAGTGGTTACCTAGAATTGGCATGATGGAAAGGTCTGATTAAAAAAGGGTAGCATGAGGGAGATTTTGGGAATTATGGAACTGTTCTGCGTCTCAGTGGTGGAGGTTGTTGCAAGAATCCATACATGTGCTAAAACTCATAGAACTGTACACCACAAAAGGTCAATTTGACTATATGTAAATTTAAAAATAATTAAAAAATTAAGTCTTTTACGATCATGTGTAATTATCCTAAATTTGTAATGCCTTCCCATGCAAGTATGTAACTTTTATTTGAGCAAATGTGTTTTGCCTCTGCATATAACTGTTGATCTGTGTAACCACCAATAGGAGATCCTTATAATTTAGTGGAAGAAATACATGATTTAGGGGCAGGCCTGAATTTAAATTTTTGCCCCAAAACATATCCATTTATTAGTTACTACTGTACACTTTACCACGTGCCAGGTATATGCCAGGATCTGGGGAAAGATAAATAAAACAGATGATTTGACATTAAGGAATTTACAATCTCATGAGGGAAACAGACACTAAGCAGATAGCACTAGAGTAGATAAATAAATGTAATTATAGACCATGGTAAGTGCTACCAAGAAACTGAACAGGGAGATGAACATGGAACTGGAGCAGAATGGGGTAGGTGCTGCTTTAGTTAGAGGGTCTGAGAAGAATTGGGACATTTGAGACCTGAAGGATGACAATGAACCATTCACACAAAGGGCTGGCGAAAGAGTGCTCTGTTGCAAGAAGCAGGATGGGGAAGGGAAGGGAGTAAGAAAGGATCCAGTGTGTTCCAGGAGCAAAAGAAGAGGCAATGTGGCTGCAGTGCTGTAAGGGGCATAAAGGAGAGAGGTGAAGTAGTCACATCCTGTAGAGCCCCCTAGACTATGGCACAAAGTTTAGTTGATTTTAAGGGCAATGGAAAGCCATAGGTTTTTGTTGTTATTGTTTCTTTAAGCAAAGGAGCAGCCATGATTCTTTATATTATCAATGTCATCTTTAGAAAGTGCTTTTAACTCTGAAGTTCAGGTTCTGCATATGCCAAGTGAAGACACTATTTACAGAGCAATATTTCTGTGAGAATTTTATGTATATGTGTATGTCCAGAATTGTGCAGGTTCCATAGTAGGTGCTCCCTTCTTTCATGTATCTCTTTGCCTCTTTTTGTGTGTGTATGCATGTCTCTTGTTGCTTTCCTGTTTGCATGAGTCCCTCAGTTTGGCGGTGTTGTTGTTGTTGTTCCAGCCCATGCTGCACTTACCTGTCTGACCTTGGAAGGAGAATCTTTGCAGGTACTCAAGCACAAGGCACAATCAAAGCCTTTGGTTTCTGCTATCTTTTGCCCACTTGCGACAGTGGACCGGGAGACAGGCAGCTCAGATTCTATTTGGTTGAACCACGTGAAATGGCTATTTTGGGAGATCACGACCAGTAGAATCAGGTTGAACCAATTTCATGTAGCTCAGTTTTGTAGCACTCTAAAGTGTGATTTTGACTGATTTGAGTTATTTCTTTATTTACCAAAGATTTCATTATTTCTGAGACCCATTTACCACTCTACATTCTGATTCTAATCAAGCCATGTTCATCAAAGGCACACCTTTTCTCACTAGCATAGGTGAGCATCCATCTCTCTAGCACACTGCCTCTGTCACTAACAAATTGCCAGGAGGCTCTTTTTGGACTCATATCATCAAAATTCAAAAGAGAAACTTTTTTTTTTTTTTTTTTTTAGACAGGGTCTCACTCTGTCGCCCAGGCTGGAGTGCAGTGGCATGATCTCAGCTCACTACAACCTCTGCCTCCCAGGTTCAAGGGATTCTCCCACCTCAGTCTCTCTAGTAGCTGGGATTATAGGTGTGTGCCACCATGCTCAGCTAACTTTTTGTATTTTTCGTAGAGACAGGTTTTCACCCTATTGGCCAGGCTGGTCTTGAACTCCTGACCTCAAGTGATCTGCTTGCCTTGGCCTTCCAAAGTGCTGGGATCGCAGGAGTGAGCCACTGCGCCCAGCCTAAGAAACTTTTTTGAATACTGATTTTTACATTAAAAGCATTTAATCCCTGTTATATTTTCATGAGGAACATTTTAGGGTTTCATTTCATGGAATACTGTTTCTATTACTTCATTGAGGAAGGGCTTGACAGAAGGTACAAAAGAATTAGAGAGTCAAGTCTAACTAATCCAGTGAGTTGATAGGGTCTCGTTTGCATGTTCAATTTGAGGCACCTAATTTATACTTCCTTGAGGATAATATATAAGAGCCGTAAAATGCATTTTGACCAATATTTTCAGCTAATTAGTTGTTTGAAATAGACATCTATTCTCCACTGATTTCTAAGCAAATCCAACTCATTTTATCTGCCCACAAAAAATAATGATGACATTATCATGCTCTTGTTGAACACTATTCTAAAATTGTCCCACAACATCGTATGTGTGTGTGCTTGGGTATAATAATATATATTAGCATATGTTACTTTATCCAGCTCTCTACCTCTCAGCTAAGAAAAATAAAAATATGAAAATAAAAAAAGTTATAAAGCTCAGGACTCAATTCCTGATGAGCAGGCTGCAATTCTTTCTCCTTCCTCCCTTCATTGTTATATCTGCCAACCCCACTTCTGGAGGCAGTCTTTCAGCCAGATAGGTCAGTCAAGTAGGTCATATTTATTTCTCAAGGGGTTTTGTTACTGTCATTAATCTCTTCTCAGATTCTCATAAGGAGATAAAGCAGATATTGATACAAATAAACACGCAAGTTATTTATTTATATCAAAGTTTCTTTTTTTTCTCAGCAAGAAGTGAATTTCAGCCTCAGCCTCCAATCTCCCAATAGTGATGAATCAAAGAGCTACAGCTGGGAGAGCTAAAAAATATGAAGATCAAGAGATGCCTCCAGGACCTCTTGTCCTCTGCTCTTTCTTCTGAATATTTCTTTCTTCAGGGTATTGTTATTAAACTCATTGAGAAGTGCTGGGGTGCAGCACCGTGAGAGTTTCTGAAGATCAATGACACACCAAATATAATGGTTTTAAGGCAGTCTCTTTTCAAACTAATCAATAACAGCTTTCATGTGATCTTACGATGCAAGATCACATCACTTCCAGGCTCTGTTGAATCACATCTTATCTTCCTATCCAAGAGTTCTCATGGCTGAAAATTGCATTGCTCAGTTCCCAGTAAAAGGAAATGGTTTATATTGTCTCAAATTGCCTAACAAACCTGCAGTGGCTCCATCCTGTCCATAAATGGGGGTGTCAATGACCAAGCCCCTGGAAGACATTTTCCTCCTTACATAAGACAGAAAAGAAAAAAAAAAAAAAAAAACGCTTTATTTTTCTAATGCCCCATAGTTGAGGAGGGGAGAAGAACATAGTAATCAGTTGTAGGATTCACAATTTCTTAAGAGAAAAACAAAAACTGTTTTGAATATGAAACTTAAAGCAATAACAAAAATCAAGACAAGGTAAGAAAGTAGCAGAGATTTCTGCAGTTATGAAACAGTAACACACTGGATAAAAATAAAAAAAAAATCAGCCAGCCTCCTGATGTTCAGTTTGTAGGCTGTCAAATGCCCTAATAGATTGAGAAGTAAGAAAAGCAGTCATAACGCAATATGGGGACAAATCAGCCCAGTTCAGGAGCTCAAAGATTAGTCATAGCTGTTGTATTCCTAAGAAAGAAATGGCCCTAACATACATCCTTAGTGCATTGAGACAGTCAGGGTTCAGCCAGTTCCATAATTCTGTTTTTATATTTTTGTGTCATGTTCATGCATCTTCCTAAGATGCTTGGTTCCTAAAACTCTTTGTTCCTTGAACAAATAATGTGCTCTATTTTGCCCTCATTTAATCATATTGTTCAAAATAATTTACTCAACTTATTTGTGAATTATTTCAGGTCCAGTGCCTCTGCTTGTTCTTATAGATGAGAATTTCTGGCCTCTCAGAGTCCATCTTTCTTGCCACAGATAATGGCTGCTCATTTTCTTTCCCTCCCATGATAATACAGATCCAGAATTTCCCACTGAGGTATTTCTGGGAGGGGGAGGCTTTTCCTCTTTCTACTTAGAATGAGTGATTTTAAGTGAAGGTCAGATGAGCCTTAAAACGGGCCTGCTGGGTGGGCAGAAAAGTTCTCCTCCCTCTCTGCTCACCAGTGGAGTTAAAGGACTATGTAATATCAAACTTTTCCTAGTATAGGCAACTTACAATCTTAGTATGGATAATTTTATCTCACAGCAAGGATAAGCAATGAAAACGCCAGGCACAGGGAACTTAAGGGTAAAATAAACGGGACAGCACTAAGATCAAAGAGCATCACATTTGCCAACTGAACCCGCCAGCTCCATTTCCCTGTATCACAAGTTGTCCATTTCTAGTCCAAATCCTTGATTAATAAAGCCTCCCGAATTCCAAATCCCCCTTGTATGTTCACAATCTCAGAGCTGGCAAGTGACCACCTAGCAGCCCACAGTGCCACACCCATATGCAAGGAAAGAGTCCCAACCAAACCCGATTAGGAACAAAGAAGAGTTATCTTACTTAGCACTGGTCTGATGTGTTCATGGCAACTATTTTGGAGAACAAGGAGAAAATCGGTAATCCTTAACTCTGGGATGATTTTTGCCTCCTTCAGTTTCTTAAATAATTCAGCAGCCTTCTTTGCTTTAAGATTAACGTATATAAACAGAGGAAATTTGGGGCAGTCTCAGGGCTAGATTGGTAAATTGATTACGTTCTCTGAAGAAAACCATCAGACTCTGGAAAAACACCAGTGCAGCTGATACAAACATGAAAGTTCACAATAATTTCGGATGCAAATATATCACAAAATATGCCTTATCACTTCTATGTGTTTTCCTAACAGATTTCAGAGTTTATATTAAGGCTAAGTGGATGTCAGGCATGATATAATTTGGGGGGAACATATTTATGAAAATAAGATTACTCTTTCAGGGTTTCAGTCTCTGATTTTTCCTTCAAGATTTGACAACCAACTAATAACAATGCCAATAAACACCAACAATAATGTATTTGTCACTCCACTATAATAGCTAAGTGGAAGCAATTTTAGCTGAACATGATCATCTCTTGGAAACAAGATTTGGATTTACAAGAAATGAAAAAAAGATTCACGTTTTCCTTAATAATGGGAAAGAGATTATTTTTGAGGCCCAAAGACAACATAAGTTGTTTTGAATTGGGCTTCATCTCATTATTGATATATTTTCATTTGTTGAACTGCAGCAGAGTTATGATCTGCCCTGGTTTCCTGTTGAGAGTTTTATCTTTCCATTTTTATAGTACATGCCTTTTCAAAAGAGTAAACTTCAGAACAATTTGTTTAAGAAGATACAGCTACGGAATATCAAGATCAGTGAGGAACTGTCATGAATACACTACAGCTTTTCCTGAGAACAAAGCTTTGTTGTTGGCTCTTCGGCTGTGATAGCATTTTGAAGAATTTGGCTCAAGCCTGCTATGTAGGGTTGTTCACTTCACAAGGGCATCTGGTCAAAGGGGGCAAGGGGACTGAAAGCCAGCTCATGCTTTCAGTCAACCGTGTGCCCTGGCTTAGGGCTGCGTCCACCAGGAAGACGTGTAGTGCCTTTCCCTAATTCACACAGAGGCACTTTATGGGCCAGTGGCAGCCCTATTTAGCTTGGCAGCTAACATGGAATAGGAAAATTCCAAAATGTGAAGATTAATTTTTGCTCTGTAAAGGGCAGGAAGAAGAGAGTATTTCCACAAGGAAAATGGGGGAATTGGAGAGATGGAAGAATGAGCGTCTTTATAGTTAGACAGACATAGTTATCTGCCTCTGGATGCATTAAAATGGACTATTCTAGGCTCAGTTTCCACATCAGTAAATTGGGTGTGATAATGTTTATGCAGTAAGGTAAACTATATAATCTAGTTGCTGGCTCTTAATAGGCCTGAGATGCTTGGCAGCTGTCACTGGTGTTGCTGCTGCTGCTGCTGCTGTTTGACTGGCCTGCAAACTTATCCTTCCTCACACTTCCCAGTAAGAATGTCCTTCTGCCAGACCAGCTTGCCCATAGACACATGTACAGCTAGGAATAATCGAGAGGTGAGGACACTAGCTCAATTCCATTCCATCTTCTGCCTGCTATACACATGTAAGAAGGAGGCAGAGGCTTTAACTTGCCCTCAACAGCAGCTAGAAGGTGCTCCACAGAGAGATGACTTCTTATCCTGTACTAGTGTTCTCAGCCAGAGGTCTGAGAGAAGTCTGTGAACCCATATAATTATAGGAAATATTTGAGAGTACATGAGTCTTTGCAGTTGTCTGGAGAGGAGTGGGTCTCCAGCATTCACTCAATTCTCAAAATGCCCCCGATCCAAAGTTTAAGAACTATAGCGCTAGATTAAGGGAGGAAATAGGGAAAATTTTAGGGAAATTACTTCTTCCCCACTCTAGGAAATGGAGGTCTTATCTGGAGTGAATATGTCAAGAACTGCCTTGTCCAGCTCCTTGCTTCCTATTTATCTCTTTTTATAAGACTTGGGCTGGCCAACTAAGGCTGCTGGTTCCTATTAATAAACGAAAACTACGACTAACCTAAGCTGAGGCAAACACTTGGCATAACATCAAAAGTGCTTACTACTGCTTTCTATAGGTGCCATCGGTCTCTCTGCATGGATCCTTTAGCTCTACTCTCCATTTTCCCTCACAGCTTCTGAGTCTCTGACACCTGTTCACTTTTTTCTCTGGTACTTCCCCTCTCTCTCAGTTCTGTTTACAAATCCGGTTCTGAGCCTTGTCTTAGGAACTGTGTTCCAGGTCTGCCACTGAGATCCATCTCCTCCATGCCCTCCGCTCACTCAGCCTTCTAATTACCTCATCCTAGTTCTTTGCTGTACTCACACTGACAGGATCAAGCCAAGGCTTTTAAAAATAATCATGCCATTCAGCAATACATTCCACTAACAGCATTCCAATCCGATCATAGGTTATGACCTATCTTGACTTCCTTCCAGTCTCTCAACTTGAAATGTGATCTTTGTGAGGTAGTCACACAGATGCAAATGCCTCCAAATATAAGCATTATAAATAAGAACAGGTTTTTTTTGTTTTATTTTATTTTTTTTTTTTTAAGTAAATATACATGTTTAATCTTGGGACAAGCCCCAAAGCCAAAGAGCCATGAGTTGTCTCACCATGTTCACTGGTCTGACCTCATGTTCACTTTCGCACAGCATGTGAAGGACTCCTCCACTCTACGTTTCCACCTTGAATCTCTTTTTAGACTCTGCATTTCCAACAACTGTCACATCATCTTGACACATATGTCCTGCTAGCTACTCATCCACAAAATGTCCAGATCCCTCAATGCATGGTCTTCCCTCCACATGACCTCCAAACTCAAATGTATTTTTTGCACTATATTCACAAGGATCCTTCTCAAATGTAGCTCTCATATAGTCGTTGAGCATCTCAAAACATTTCAGTAACAGCCCATTCCCATAGGACAAATTTCTATGGAGTAAATTCTGTTTCCATTCTCACAGAAGGATTTATTATTATTATTATTGATACTTTAAGTTCTGGAATACATGTGCAGAACTTGCAGGTTTGTTACATAGGTATACATGTGCCATGGTAGTTTGCTGCACCCATCAACCCGTCACCTACATTAGGTATTTCTACTAATGCTATCCCTCCCCTAGCCCCCCACTCATCAATAGGCCCTAGTGTGTGATCTCCCCCTCCCTGTGTCCATGTGTTCTCATTACTCAACTCCCACTTATGAGTGAGAATATGCAGTGTTTGGTTTTCTTTTTCTCTGTTAGTTTGCTGAGAATGATGGTTTCCAGCTTCATCCATGTCCCTGCAAAGGACATGAACTCATCCTTTTTTAAGGCTGCATAGTATTCCATGGTGTATATGTGCCACATTTTCTTTATCCAGTCTATCATTGATAGGCATTTGGGTTGGTTTCAAGTCTTTGCTATTGTGAATAGTGCTGCAATAAACATATGTGTGCATGTGTCTTTAGAGTAGAATGATTTATAATCCTTTGGATAGATACCCAGTAATAGGATTGCTGGGTCAAATGCTATTTCTGGTTCTAGATCCTTGACAAATCACCACACTTCTTCTACAATGGTTGAACTAATTTACTCTCCCACCAACAGTGTAAAAGGGTTCCTGTTTCTCCACATCCTTTCTGGCGTCTGTTGTTTCCTGACTTTTTAATGATCACCATTCTAACTGGTGTGAGATGGTATCCCACTGTGGTTTTGATTTGCATTTTTCTAATGACCAGTGATGATGAGTTTTTTTTTTCCAAATGTTTGTTGACCACATAAATGTTTTCTTGTGAGAAATATCTATTCATATCCTTCACCCACTTTTTGATGGGGTTGTTTTTTTCTCGTAAATTTAAGTTCATTGTAGATTCCAGATATTAACCCTTTGTCAGGTGGATAGATTGCAAAAATTTTCTCCCATTGTGTAGGTTGCCTGTTCACTCTGATGATAGTTTCTTTTGCTGTGCAGAAACTCTTTAGTTTAATTAGATCTCATTTATCAATTTTGGCTTTTGTTGCCATCGCCTTTGGTGTTTTAGTCATGAAGTCTTTGTCCAGTCCTATGTCCTGAACGGTATTGCCTAGGTTTTCTTCTAGGGTTTTTATGGTTTCAGGTCTTACATTTAAGTCTTTAATCCATCTTGAGTCACTTTTTACATAATGTGTAAGGAAGGGGTCGAATTTCAGTTTTCTGCATATGGCTATCCAGTTTTCCCAGCACCATTTATTAAATAGGGAATCCTTTCCCCATTGTTTGTTTTGGTCAGGTTTGTCAAAGATCAGATGGTTGTAGATGTGTGGCATTATTTCTGAGGCCTCTGTTCTGTTCCATTGGTCTATATATCTGTTTTGGTATCAGTACCATGCTGTTTTGGTTACTGTAGCCTTGTAGTATAGTTTGAAGTCAGGCAGTGTGATGCCTCCAGCTTTGTTCTTTTTGCTTAGGATCGTCTTGGCTATATGAGCTCTTTTTTTGTTCCAAATGAAATTTAAAGTAGCCTTTTCCAATAACGTGAAGAAAATCAGTGGTAACTTGATGGGGATAGCGTTGAATCTATAAACTACCTTGGGCAGTATAGCCATTTTCGTGATATTGATTCTTCCTATCCATGAACATGGAATGTTTTTCCATTTGTTTGTGTCCTCCCTTATTTCCTTGAGCAGTGGTTTGTAGTTTTCCTAGAAGAGGTCCTTCACATCCCCTGTAAGTTATATTCCTAGGTATTTTATTCTCTTTTTAGCAATTGTAAATGGGAGTTCACTCATGATTTGGCTCTCTGTTTGTTACTGCTGTATAGGAATGCTTGTGACTTTTGCACATTGATTTTGCATCCTGAGACTTTGCTGAGGTTGCTTATCAGCTTAAGGAGATTTTAGGCTGAGATGATGCAGTTTTCTACATATACAATCAAGTCATCTGCAAACAGAGACAATTTGACTTCCTCTTTTCCTATTTGAATACGCTGTATTTCTTTCTCTGGCCAGAGCTTCCAAAACTATGTTGAATAGGAGTGGTGAGAGAGGGCATCCTTGTCTTGTGCCAGTTTTCAGAGGGAATGCTTCCAGCTTTTGCCCCTTCATTATACTATTGGCTATGGCTTTGTCATGAATAGCCCTTATTGTTTTGAGATACGTTCCATCAGTACCTAGTTTATTGAGTGTTTTTAGCATGAAGAGGTGTTGAATTTTATTGAAGGCCTTTTCTGCATCTATTGAGATAATCATGTGGTTTTTGTCATTGGTTCTGTTTATGTGATGGATTACATTTATTGATTTGCATATGTTGAACCAGCCTTGCATCCCAGGGATGAAGCCAACTTAATCGTGGTGGATAAGCTTTTTGATGTGCTGCTGGATTTGGTTTGCCAGTATTTTACTGAGGATTTTTGCATCAATGTTCATAAGGGATATTGGCCTGTAATTTTCTTTTTTTGTTGTGACTCTGCCAGGTTTTTGTATCAGGAAGATGCTGGTCTCATAAAATGAGTTAGGGAGGAGTCTATCTGTTTCTGTTGTTTGGAATAGTTTCAGAAGGAATCGTACCAGCTCCTGTTTGTACATCTGGTAGAATTTGGCTGTGAATCCATCTGGTTCTGGGCTTTTTTTTGTTGGTAGGCTATTAATTATTGCCTCAATTTCAGAACTTGTTATTACTCTATTCAGGGATTCGACTTCTTCCTGGTTTAGTCTTGTGAGGGTCTATGTGTCCAGGAATTCATCAATTTCTTCTAGATGTTGTAGTTTATTTGTGTAGAGGTGTTTATAGTATTCTCTCATGGTAGTTTGTATTTCTGTGGGATCAGTGGTGATATCCCCTTTATCATTTTTTATTGTGTCTATTTGACACAATCTTTTCTTTTTTATTAGCCTGGCTAGCAGTCTACCTATTTTGTTAATCTTTTCAAAACACCAGCTCCTGGATTCATTGATTTTTGGAAGGTTTTTTCATGTCTCTATCTCCTTCATTTCTGCTCTGATCTTAGTTATTTTTTGTGTTCTGCTAGCTTTTGAATTTGTTTGCCTTTGCTTCTCTAGATTCTTTTCATTGTGATGTTAGGGTGTTGATTTTAGATCTTTCTGCTTTCTCCTGTGGGCATTTAGTGCTGTAAAATTCCCTCTAAACACTACTTTAGCTGCATCCCAGAGATTCTGGTATGTTGTGTCTTTGTTCTCATTGGTTTCAAAGAACTTATTTATTTCTGCCTTCATTTCGTTATTTACCCCGTAGTCATTCAGGAGCAGGTTGTTCAGTTTCCATGTAGTTGTGCAGTTTTGAGTGAGTTTCTTTATCCTGAGTTCTAATTTGATTGCACTGTGGTCCAAGAGACTATTTGGTATAATTTCCATTCTTTTGCACTTGCTGAGGAGTATTTTACTTCCAATCATGTGGTCAATTTTAGAATAATTGTGATGTGGTGCTGAGAAGAATGTATACTCATTTGATTTGGGGGTGAAGAGTTCTGTAAATGTCTATTAGGTCCACTTGGTCCAGAGCTGAGTTCAAGTCCTGAATAACCTTGTTAATTTTATGTCTCGTTGATCTGTCCAATATTGACAGTGGGGTGTTAAGTTCTCCCACTATTATTGTGTGGGAATCTAAGTCCCTTTGTAGGTATGTAAGAACTTGCTTTATGAATCTGGGTGCTTCTGTATCAGGTGGATATATATCTAGGATAGTCCTTCTTGTTGCATTGATCCCTTACCATTATGTAATGCCTTTATTTGTCTTTTTTGATCTTTGTTGGCTTAAAGACTGTTTTATCAGAGACTAGGATTGCAACCCGTTTTTTTGTTTGTTTGTTTTTTTCTTTTTTTTGCTTTCCATGTGCTTGGTAAATCTTCCTCCATCCCTTTATTTTGAGCCTATGTGTGTCTTTGCACATGAGATGCATCTCCTGAATACAGACACCGATGGGTCTTGACTCTTTATCCAATTTGCCAGTCTGTATCTTTTACTTGAGGCATTTAACCTGTTTACATGTAAGGCCAATATTGTTATGTGGGCATTCCATTGCATCATTATGATGCTAGCCGGTTATTTTACCCATTGGTTGATGCAGTTTCTTCATAGGGTCGATGGTCTTTACAATTTGGTAAGTTTTTGCAGTGGCTGGTACTGGTTTTTCCTTTCCATGTTTAGTGCTTCCTTCAGGAGCTCTTATAAGGCATGCCTGGTGGCGACAAAATCTCTCAGCATTTGCTTGTCTGTAAAGGATTTTATTTCTCCTTCGCTTATGAAGCTTAGTTTGGCGGGATATGAAATTCTGAGTTGAAAATTCTTTTCTTTAAGAATGTTGAATATTGGCCCCCACTCTCTTCTGGCATGTAGCATTTCTGCAGAGAGATCCACTGTTAGTCTGATGGGCTTCCCTTTGTGGGTAAACCAACCTTTCTCTCTGGCTGCCCTTAACATTTTTTCCTTCATTTCAACCTTGGTGAATCTGACAATTATGTGTCTTGGGGTTGCTCTGCTCGAGGAGTATCTTTGTAGTCTTCCCTGTATTTCCTGAATTTGAATGTTGGCCTGTCTTTCTAGGTTGGGGAAGTTCTCCTAGATAACATCCTGAAGAGTGTTTTCCAACTTGGTTCCATTCTCCCCGTCATTTTCAGGTACCCCAATCAAACATACATTTGGTCTTTTCACATAGTCCCATATTTCTTGGAGGCTTTGTTCATTCCTTTTCATTATTTTTTCTCTAATCTTGTCTTCATGCTTGATTTCATTAAGTTGATCTTCAATCTCTGATATCCTTTCTTCTGCCTGATCAATTCAGCTATTGATACTTGTGTATGCTACACGAAGTTCTCGTGCTGTGTTTTTCAGCTCCATCAGGTCATTTATGTTCTTCACTAAACTGGTTATTCTAGTTAGCAATTCCTCTAACCTTTTTTCAAGGTTCTTAATTTCCTTGCATTGGGTAAACACATGCTCCTTTAGCTCGGAGGAGTTTCTTATTACCCACCTCTGACGCCTACTTCTGTCAATTTGTCAAATTCATTCTCTGTCCAGTTTTGTTCTCTTTCTGGCAAGGAGTTGTGATCCTTTGGAGGAGAAGAGGCATTTTGGTTTTTGAAATTTTCAGAGTTTTTGATCTGGTTTTTCCTCATCTTCGTGGATTTATCTACCTTTGGTCTTTGATGTTGGTGACCTTTGAATGGGGTTTCTGTGTGGATGTCCATTTTAATGATGTTGATGCTATTCCTTTCTATTTGTTAGTTTTCCTTCTAACAGTCAGGCCCCTCTTCTGCACACTGGCTGGAGTTTGCTGGAGGTCCACTCCAGACCTTGTTTGCCTGGGTATCACCAGAGGAAGCTGCAGAACAGCAAAGATCGCTGCCTGTTCCTTCTTCTGGAAGCTTCATCCCAGAGGGGCATCCGCCAGGTGCCAGCCAGAGCTATCCTGTATGAGGTGTCTGTCAACCCCTGCTGGGAGATGTCTCCCAGTCAGGAGACACAGGGATCAGGGACCCACTCGAGGAGGCAGTCTGTCCCTTAGCAGAGCTCAAACACTGTGCTGGAAGATCCTCTGTTCTCTTCAGAGCTGGCAGGCAGGAACCTTTAAGTCTGCTGAAGCTGCGCCCACAGCTGCCCCTTCCCCCAGGTGCTCTGTCCCAGGGAGGTGGGAGTTTTATCTATAAGCCCCTGACTGGGGATGCTGCCTTTCTTTCAGAGATACCCTGCCCAGAGAGGAGGAATCTAGAGAGGCAGTCTGGCTACAGCAGCTTTGAGGCACTGCTGTGGGCTCTGCCCAGTTGGAACTTCCCAGTGGCTTTGTTTACACTGTGAGGGGAAAATTGCTTACTCAAGCCTCGGTAATGGTGGATGCCTTTCCCCGCACCAAGCTCGAGTGTCCCAGGTCGACTTCAGACTGCTGTGCTGGCAGCGAGAATTTCAAGCCAGTGGATTTTAGCTTGCAGGGCTCCGTAGGGGGGTGGGATCCACTGAGCTAGACCACTTGGCTCCCTGGCTTCAGCCCCCTTTCCAGTGGAGTGAACGGTTCTGTCTCACTGGCATTCTAGGTGCTACTGGGGTATGAAAAAAATAAACTCTTGCAGCTAGCTCGGTGTCTGCCCAAAAAGCCACCCAGTTTTGTTCTTGAAACCCAGGGCCCTGGTGTCATAAGCACCCAAAGGAATCTCCTGGTCTGCAGGGTGCAAAGACCATGGTAAAAGCATAGTTTCTGGGCCTGAATGCACCATTCCTCATGGCACAGGGGAAGGAGCTCCCCCACCTCTTGCACTTCCTGGGTGAGGCGCCACCCCACTACCCCGCTTCAGCTCACCCTCTATGGACCCACTGTCTAACCAGTCCCAGTGAGATGAGCTGGGTACCTCAGTGGGAAATGCAGAACTCACCCGCCTTCTGTGTTGATCTCGCTGGGAGCTGCAGACTGGAGCTGTTCCTATTCGGCTATCTTGCCAGCCACTCCAGGAATTTCAACAGAGAAAATTTCAAACTTTTTCCATTCCCAAAAAAGAAATTCAAAACCTCTCAAGATGGCAATCAATACTGTAACCTACATAAGAGGAAGGACCATGTTTTGGCCAATATTACAATAACTTGCAGAAATGTTCTTCTTATTGAAGGCTTATTACATACCCATTCATAAACACTGATGTACCTATATAACTTTGGTGGATTTTTTTCTTTTTTTTTTCTTTTTTTAATCTAGCGTCTTTTATTTAGCATAGAGATTCACCCATGCTGTAGCATATATTATTCCTTTTTCTTGCTGAGTAATTTTTTTTATTGTATGTGTATACCATAATCTTTTTTTTTTTTATTATTATACTTTAGGTTTTAGGATACATGTGCACAATGTGCCGGTTTGTTACATATGTATCCATGTGCCATGTTGTTTTGCTGCACCCATTAACTCCTCATTTAGCATTAGGTATATCTCCTAATGCTGTCCCTCCCCCCTCCCCCCACCCCACAACAGTCCCCGGAGTGTGATATTGAACAATGAGAACTCATGGACACAGGAAGGGGAACTTCGGTGGATTTCTTAACATCCCTTAGTCATTGTTCAAAGAATGCTTCTAGCCCTATTGCTCATAGAAGGTGCTTAATAAATATCAGTTTATTTCCTCATACTGTTGTCCTTGGCATAAGTTTTTCAATAGATAAATCCAACATGATCTTTGATTTCTTGCTATTTATTGTCAATATATTCATATTAAAATATTCTGAGTATTCAACAATCATGACCCAACAAAAACATGGCTTTTTTATTCTGGGGCCCATCTTCTGCCTTTGCTCAATATAACCTTGCTCTCTGTGCCCTTCTTTAATTGAGTTTGCTTATAGAATAACACTGGAATCTATAATTCCTGGTCTTGGGATGCAGTGGAATGAGGCTTATTAAAACCTCTATTAAAATAAGGCAAGCCCCTTTGCCTCTCGAAGAAGATGCATCTCCAGACTGGGAATGGGCAGGAGGCCCAAGGCAGCTGGTCTAAGTAGCCCCAACTCTGATAGCTCTGCAAGTTTCACTTCCCCTTTTTGCATGTCTCACTTTGATTTCCAGGGCCCGCACCAACGTCTCGGCTGCCAGATGCATTCTATTTTGCATATAAAACCCTGGCCCCATCACAAACCCAGATAGCTTCCTTTGCTCTCCCTTAGCAAAGCTGAAATGCTGTGGAATTAAAAAATAAAGACCAAATATGAAAGAACAAAAATACAAAACAGTACCAGAAACATAAACTCTGTCATGATTATACCACATCAACTTGTATTTCATAGTATTTCATCATCCCTGCTCATCCTTGTTAAGGAAACAGGGGGAAGATGGCCTCCTCGGCAAAACATATCTTATCTTTTACATCTTTTATCTTTTTTTTTACCTCCTAGAAGTCTGCCTTCAGGTTGATGCCTAATGTATTCAGGAGTTTTATCTGTCAGGTTGTGTTTATGAGTATCAAAAGCAGTCATGTCAGGATCTGCTCTAACTGCCTGGGAGAGAATGGAATGCCTGCTGTGTCACAGGACAAAGCTGCCAAAATCTTGGAAGGCTTGGCACCTTGAAGAGGAAATAACGCACATTTGTTTATTACAACACTCCTAAATGTACATCTGCTTTCTCCGTTCTGAGCTGGAATCATTAGGTTTCTCCTCCCCTACCCCCTCAGCCATTTTCGGTCAGCTTATTTTATACTTCTGTGAACAGTAGAGTGATTACATGATTAGAATGCTTATCTGGTTTCCCTGTATTCTTTTTTTAAATTTTTTAATTTTTTTATTATACTTTAAGTTCTAGGGTACATGTGCACAACGTGCAGGTTTGTTACATATGTATACATGTGCCATGTTGGTGTGCTGCACCCATTAACTCATCATTTACATTAGGTATATCTCCTAATGCTATCCCTCCTCCCTCCCCCCACCCCACAACAGGCCCTGGTGTGTGATGTTCCCCTTCCTGTGTCCATGTGTTCTCACTGTTCAATTCCCACCTATGAGTGAGAACATGCAGTGTTTGGTTTTTTGCCCTTGCAATAGTTTGCTAACTAGAAATACCATTTGACCCAGCAATCCCATTACTGGGTATATACCCAAAGGAATATAAATCATGCTGCTATAAAGACACATGCACACACGTTTATTGTGGCACTACTCACAATAGAAAAGACTTGGAACCAACCCAAATGTCCAACAATGATAGACTGGATTAAGAAAATGTGGCACATATACACCCTGTGTTCTTTTAAAAGAGGCCTCTTGCTTTCCATACATTGCTGATCCAAGAGAGCCATTGTGCCAATGGACTAACTGCCTTACAACAGTGACACCCTCCTTTCAGAGACAATAGCTGATTATGCATATGCAACCTCATTAAAACTACCCTCGATGGGGCAACCTGCACAGCAGCAGACAAGGCCCCTAAAGGGTGGCCACAGATCTTAGATTCCAACTCAAGCTTGATGAAACTGAGCACTATTTCAAATGCTTCTATTGAATTCTGGTGGTTACTATTCAATAATTAGACAATCTCTAATTCAATACCTATTTACTGAACGCTCACTGTGCCATAGAATCTATTAGCTTTTTTCCCCAGTATCCTTCTATTTCCTCTCCACTGAGAAAATCAAGCACACTTTGTTTTGCATTATCATTTACCATATATTGCTGCAAGCAAAATTTTGTCTTATAAAACCACTATTCATGTCAAGTAAATATAATATACAATTAAGAATCACTTGGTTCCAAAAAGCAGGCATGTAAGAAGAATATGAAAGTATTAGTTCTGATATATATTTAAGTTTCTGGTCTTTTAAAAAATCAGAATATGCCAGCATTAAAATTATGCTCAAGAGAAACTGAGAATAGGTAAATGGCAAAAAACATGATCAGGATCCATTTTCAATTAATAAATTCATCCACAGGAGCTCCAGACTGGCTTCTACAAATAACTAGACTGCATTGAGCAGGAAAGCCAACATTCAGAACCAATAACTGTGCACACATAGTTCTGGACAATTTATTATTCTGTACAGTAAATGGCTGGCCCATAATTCACAAGCTGAGAGTTAATGAGAATATCTGTCCCTAATACCCATAACAAAGATAAGGACTGGTATAATGTGGTTTATCCAGTACTTCTGAGTCTTTCAAGGGCAAGAGCGAAAGCCACTGACAGCAAAATGCAGAAAGAAATATTGCACTGACCTACAGACTTCTTGCTCTCCCATCAAACCAGTCCATGTGTAGAGGCATTAAGGAGCAATTCGTTCTGAATAACTATTCCCAAATAACTTAGATTATTTTAAATTGCTGGCATAATTAACTTAAGGATGTAATTGTATGGCTCCAAAATAAGAACAGAGTAGAGTACGGGTATTAATTTACTTCCTCCTCATAGCAAAACTAGAATACATATGCACACACACACACACACGCACACACAGAGAGCTAGGAATGAGAAACAAATTAAACAGGGGAAAAGTCCCCCAAAAGAGTAATTGTTTATCAGTTTATCTGCTTTTATTACCAACCTTTAAAAAGTAAATATATGTGGACGGTTTCATCAGAGCAGTAATAAATATTAATAATTACCAATTGATTAGAGGTTTTAAATGGTCCTAAAACAAGGTGTCAGCAATACTCTTTTCCTAGCAGGCACAGAATGTATGTCTGCATTAACGGCTTCTCCTTTGTTTGGGGTTTTAAAGTCAGGAATGTTCTCAATGGTCCATCCTAATGGCTCTCTAACTCTCCCTGCTATTTCCTTAAAGGCAGCTGAGATGTCTTGTAAAGAAGATAAGTGTTACTGCCCTGTTGAAATGAACCTACCAAATCCCCTGCCTTAAATAAAAGCAGATTGTGTGTGTGTTTGGTTGGGAGGGGGGGCACGTGCGTGCACATGTGCATTGTTTTAGGTACCTGGTTGTGGGGGGTTTCAATGTGGGCCATTCAGCAAGGGGCAGTGTTCCCCCAAATGGCTCATGGACCAGCAACATCAGAATCCTCCCAGAGTTTGTTAGAGCTGGAACAATGATCAGGTCTTTCCCGTTGTCAACCTGCTACATTCTGGGGTCTAGCCCAGGAATCTTTGTTTACAAACTGTGCAGGAGATGTTTTCTCCTTGGTAAAGTTTCTGAAGTATGGGTCTAGAGTTTTTCTTGACTCAAGGGGACAGCTCGATATCGTGCTGTGAATAAAGTGGTATAAGCAAGCAGACTAAATGGCATGAACATGGCCTTTTAGATTCCATCTAAACGGCTCACGGGATCGATGGCATCATTTGCATGCTAACTGAAGAGTTTGGATATTGCTTTCTATGAAGGGCACACTCATGGGATCCGAACAAGTAAAGTAGTGTGAAGAGTCTGTTACTCCTCCTGCATTGCAGTTTACGTGGCAGGAAGGAATGCATTCTATTCTAAGTTTAATCACACTCCAGTTAGAGCACAAGAAATGGAGTTTGAGTATTCATGTTAAAATTCTATACCCTAACAACTGTGTCTGAGGAGAAAGGAAGAAAAAGCTAGATAAGAATACAAAAATGACAGAGTCAGAGTTTGTGATCATTTGCTAAGAAAGGCTTATACATGTACTTAAATGTACTGCCTGCAAAATGCAGGCCCCAAATCACTGTTGGCAATTACTTTTCCGCACGGTCAACTAGCTGAGGGAGTGACGCTAAGCATTCTCCCTTTTGCATATACAATATTCATTTCCTTTTACCTTAATCTGTTGCTTCAAAGGTAGTTAAAAGTGGTGTCTGCATGCTAAGCAAGTGTGACCTACCTTCCAAGTATCATCAAGGTAAACAAAGAGAGGAGGAGGTTGGAGCTAGTGATTGGAAAAATAATGAAAGCATTCTTCTTTTCAGGCCCTTGAAAAGAGCTTGAGTCTTAAGACTTTACTGTGCCTGCCTGAATGAGAAGACAGAAAAGAAAACAATGTGGTATGACCTCAGGGATGCTTTTCTTTCCAGTTCCTGGCCCATTTCTAGCTTACATGGGAGAGCAGAAGTATAATGGCTTCCAAAGGGGGCAGAACAGGGAAGTTACCTGATTGTAATATTAGCTCCTTCCAAAGACCCAGGTTCTTAGCTAGGCTTGGTTGAGGAGGATCTATCTGACAGAGTTGTCTTGACACCTGTCTTTTTCACTTTCAGCTCTGAGTACAATTTCTTACCCACTTAATAATTAATTTCTGGGCTGATGTAGATTTGGACTATATATGTACTATGCAGGCTTTGCACCACAGGCCGCATTCTTCAGTCCCCAGTCTAATTTCTTCATCCTTATCCCTTCCACATGGCATCAGCTAGTATTTATCACCAAACAATGCTCAGGCCTCCAATGAACAGAAATGTTGTCAAAATCTGTATTTGCCACAGCATCCACTAACCAGTTTTATTTCAGGGTTGCAATTCAAGAGTTTATGAAATTACCATGGAAGTTGTGTACAACATGTATAACAGATTACAAACAAGGAAGATTTTTTATGCTTTTGCAATTCTCACTACCCTGCACAACACATACATACCAAAGCCATTTTTTCATAACTTCAATATCACACACTTTTCCAAACCAGTGGTAAAATGAGAACAAGGTGGGTAGAGCTTTGATTGAGACATAGATGACCTTCCTTTTCTTAAACCTGAAGGGTGGGGTGCATGTGTATATGTGTGTGTATGTACACATATGTGCTTGTGTATTGGTGTATAATTCCAGTGACTAAGTTAGTCATATTGTGTTACAGATAGAAGGTATTTGGTGAATGTTTGCTTAATGAATTACTGAAAATAGTTGTTGAATACTTGCTATGTTACTAGTATTGTCCTGTTGTAGATATAAAACACAAAGATCACGGATAGGATTTTGATGTGGGGCTGGGGATTCCAGGCACGATGGAGTCACTGCAGTCTCACAGTTAATGGTTATTCATTAACTATAACTTATTAAACTATCTCAAAGCCTTTGATGAACAGGCTGAAAATACAGAGTAATAATTATACTTTGCATAAAAATACACTAAAGTTGAACATGCTTAAGGCAATTTACTCATAAATTAGCTCTGTTCAAAAGCAAGCTACCCTCAGAATGAGCTTGTTTGTTAAGTTTATCAATTCTTTTAGATCAGTGGGGTTCTAACGGGACAAAGTTAGTACTGTCTATAATTTCCTGCATGCCACTAGAAGAGGTCTCAAATAATGTTGTTGAAGGGCAAACGTCGTGGCTGGGGATGGCCTGGTAGCTATAAATTGTATTTTGGTGACAAAGAGGGTATTATTTTCATCAGAAAATAAAAAGACTGAAGCTGGTGCAAGGTTGCCTCAGAAATATTTCTCTGTGACACCCCAAAGGAAGCTTATCCTCAGAGAAAACTGCAATTCTTTTGATGGATTACAACTGAAAGGATTCCCCTTAAAGATGTTAGAGACTTTCCAAGTCCCACAAACAATTAGCTGCAATCATGTAATCAGTCATCTCCAAATGTTATCCCACCTAGGCTCATAAAACGTCTACTTAATGATTTTGTAAGGCAAGTCACCCTCAGGGAATTTCTGCCTGAAGAAAATAGGGGGAAAATAGACACAGCTAAGAATCTTCCTAGCTAAGGAACTGAAATAACAAGCAAAAGACAATTAGCATGTACAATCAGTGCTTTGGAAATCTGCTGCAGTCAGGATTTTAGAATTTCCCTTTTTAAGATAATTAACACCACACGGTCACATTTACTTTTCAAGGTATAAACAGAAATTCTGCATTACAGGATTTTAAAAATCATTTGTTCTAGTTTGTAAACTAAGCTTTATAAATGTTTCTCATGGGATAATTAATTGCTGCCCTTTCATGTAAGTAATGGTAAAGACAGGTAAATTCTAGTCTCTCCAATTTTAACAGCTGTTTTTCTTATGCTTTTTTCTTACAACCCAGGGCTACAAAAGGGAATGGAGCTTAGACCAACTTAGTAGCTCTGACTGATTGACAATAGGTTGTACTGCCAGTTTATGCTTAAAATTTGTACATGAAAATTTGGAAGAATTTGCCTCAAACAATCAAATAAAAATCAACTGCTATCCTGATTTCATTAACTGTAATGGCATTTATTATAGTGTCATTTCTACATCTCAGATAAAGCTTTTATCTCAAAATAGAACATGTCCTCATCTCTTTCTGAGACGTGTTTCATAGTAAAACACCTGCCAACACTCCCAAAAGAAAAAAAAATGCTCTTTAAAACTCAGTCTATATTTAGTACACAAAGCTTTTGTTGAATACATTACCATATTCTTTGTCAAGCACTTGGTTCCAACATACAAGGTGAATATAAGAGAGGTACACTATGTTGGATGGAGAAAGACACAGAAACAGAGACAGAGAGAGAGAGAGAGAGAGAGAGCGTACATCTCTGCTCACAGAAACTTTCAAGAAACTGCACTCAAGGTAGTAGAAACCCAAGAAAAGTCCCTGGAAAAATCACAAAACGGTAGTTCCAGAGAAATCTTACATTCATCTAATCCAATTCTTCTCCTCCAGGGAGAGGAGGCTAAAGGTGACACAGACAATGTGTGGCTACTGAGTGCCTGAAATATGGCAAGCGTGGCCGGGCGAGGTGGCTCACGCCTGTAATCGCAGCACTTTGGGAGGCCGAGGTGGGCAGATCATGAGGTCAGGAGATCGAGACTATCCTGGCTAACATGGCGAAACCCCGTCTCTACTGAAAATACAAAAAATTAGCTGGGCGCGGTGGCGGGCGCCTGTAGTCCCAGCTACTTGGGAGGCTGAGGCAGGAAAATGGCGTGAATCTGGGAGGTGGAGCTTGCAGTGAGCAGAAATTGTGCCACCGCACTCCAGCATGGGTGACAGAGCAAGACTCCGTCTCAAAAAAAAAAAAAAGAAAGAAAGAAATATGGCAAGTGCAACTGAATTTTAAATTTTAGTTACTTTCCATTTCAATTTCAATAGGCTTCCATGGCTAATGGGTAACTAGGCTTAATGACATGGCCAATGAATTAAACTCAAGATAATTAAGAAGACAAAAGTCATTCACAATTAATGAAATCCACAAAGCCTTCTGAAACCAACCACAAATGCAACAGGCATTCCAAGGGGAAAGTGATCAATAGAACAAAGACCCATAAAAAGCAAAAACATCCCTGTGGAATTAAATTCTTCCCAGAGAGTTGAAAAGATGAGAAAGAGCCAAAGTGGCACAAAAGGATCGCCGGGGAACAGATATGTCATTCTCACCTCTCAACAAGCGAGGATCCTGCCTGCACAGAAAGTGTGAAGGAAAGGTTTCCTTGGCGCAATCAACGATTAATAAAAAGGGGCCACTCAGCAAGTTGGCATGGCTGGAAAGACTTCGAAGACCATCCTGCCCATCTACTTTCTGTATCTAATCGATGCCGAGAGGATGAGTGGGCAACGACACTAATCAAGTATATTGGATTTTTATCGCTATGTTAGCAAGCTACAGTGTGACCTTGAGAAGCACGCTTAACTCACTATCTCACTTGCTTCATCTATTTAAAGAAATGATAATGAGGCTTGGTTTCAGGTGCTTTGGGAAGCCTAAGATGAAAGTGTAAGATATAATCATCACCTTGTCCCTTTTTTTCCTTTTCCATCAGACCATGCTTCCCTCTCTAGTTAATAAGACCAATCACTTTCAAACTACAGTCTAGTTTCTTGTTATAGAATTGTTCTTTGAAAACAGTCCAGCATAACACTTTTTAAAGCTTCTTTGGAAATACAACAATTGGAGCTAAAATTAGCATTGTTCATGCACTCAATAGAAAAGGCTTTATTTAAAGGAGAAGCATGACTATGTAAAGAAATCCTTAGAATCTAAAGACGTGAATGTGAGTAAATGTTAAATTAAGGACACTATGAACCATTTTAAATTAAGCTACAAATGACTGTGATTTGGTGGGTATAATGGAAAGCCATTGTAATATTTTCATTTCTACTATTTTTCTGCACACTGCATTTTCCTTTGAAGATCTGCTTAGTTTCTAACTTCACACTTACCCAAGAGTAATTATGCTTGAAAAACAGATTGTTGCAATATGATTTGTATCTTACATTTTTGTCCAATTTTTTTCCTGTGTACTTATTTTTTATTTTATCTAGTTAGGATGTTTCATATAGGACTTATTATATATTCAGCAATATTCTTAGCACTTTACACAAATTAACTCATTTAATCAGCAACATTATGAGGTAGGCACCATTACAATTTATATATGAGGAAACTAAAGCAAAAGGAGGTAAGAATCTTCTCCAAGCCATTGAGCTCCTAGTAGTGAAGCCAGAATTTGAACTCGATGCAGTTAGGTAATGCTGCCACATTTTATAAATAAATAAATTTAATATATTAAATATATCTTGTATATTATTAAATACATAAAACTCATTAAATCTGTTACACAAATATATATTATATAATTTTTTTGAGACAGAGTCTCACTCTGTTGCCCAGGCTGGAGTGCAGTGGCACCATCTTGGCTCCCTGCAACCTCTGCCTCCCAGATTCAAGTGATTCTCGTGCTTCAGCCTCCTGAGTAGCTGGGATTAGAGATGTGTGCCATGACTCCCTGCTAGTTATATAAATATATTCATATTAAACATATTATACTGATACATTTATTATTTATATTACATAGAAATATATTAAATATATAAATGTTTCTATTAAACATATTTCTATTAAATATTCATATATATACTTACGTCTAATGTTTAAAACAACTTTGTAAAATTAACTGGCCTGAAAACTTTTTAGTAGTCCACATTTTTCTTTCTCAGAGCTGCTTCCTCACACCCTCTTCCTGACTCAGACTGTATCTCCAAAGAACCTAAACAAGCAACATGCCACATCATCCCATATATGTGAATCATGTTTCTCAAGAAGAACTAAATCACCTTTTGAACAAGGACCATATTGGGATGGAAACTTGGTTATAGTCTCTCTTTTTCATGTTATTGTATTGCTCCTGAAATTTAAGGCATAAAAATGGAGAGAAGACAGACTAAAAGAACAGAAAGAGGCGAGGAGACCAATGAAGGAGAGAAAGGTCAGTGGAGGGGATAAGGACATGTAGGGAAGACCTGTCAGCCTCAAGATAAATTTAGTAACTGCTAATTATCTAAAGTCAGTGACTTGAGTGGTTAAAGAATAGGCTGAACATCAAATAAATATACCTTATTCTCCCATAAAGAAGCAGTCTTGATAAGAGCCCTTGAGCCAATGAACAACCCTTTGTTAATTTTATTCACAGTGTGGCAAGGACACCTGAAGATCAGAGAATAAGATTCCAGCTGGAGCCTACACAGAACCAACCCACAAGACAGATCAGTACAACTGAAGCCATCACCTTCCATTGCTGAGGAGATGCAGTAGGAAACGTTTACAGTTTGTGTCCCAACACACTCAATATTTAGAGCATTTTTTGTTTTGTTTTTTGAGATGGAGTCTCACTCTGTCACCTAGGCTGGAGTGCAGTGGCACCGTATTGGCTCACTGCAACCTCCGTCTCCTGGGTTCAAGCAATCCTCTTGCCTCAGCCTCCCAAGTAGCTGGGATTACAGGCACCCACCACCATGCCCAGCTAATTTTTTTATATTTTTAGTAGAGATGGGGTTTCACGATGTTGGCCAGGCTGGTCTCAAACTGCTGACCTCAGGTGATCTGCCCGCCTCAGCATCCCAAAATGCTGGGATTACAGGCATGAGCCACCATGGGCAGCCAATATTTAGAGCATTTTTAAAGAACTCCCCAACTTTGGCTTGATGGTAGGTATCTAAATATCCACAGATTTTAATTGCAAGCAATGTACGTTCTAATCTCATTAGTTTACACATATATGTATGTGTGATATATATATATAAACATAAAAATAAATGTAGTAAATATATAGCTGTGTGTATATATGTGTCTATATAACTATGTGTATATATACCATAATACTATACTCATTCATTTCATGTTTAAACAATTCTTATTTTTTAAATTTATTATTAGGCTCAGAGTGCAAAACAGAGCATAGTGCAAACACTGTACATCTTTTTCCTCTCAAGGTCAGAATAAAATGGCCTAAAATGAATGCAGTAAATATGTGTACTTGTGTGTGTCAATAGATGGAACTGTGTAAAAACAAGCAATTTGAAAAATTATGTGTGTTCCATTCACAATATAATACTTATGTAAATGAATATTCTCAAAACAATACTACATATTGTTTATGGGAATGTATGAAATAAAATTATGAAGATATGAACTAGATGGATGCAAACCTAATTTACATGAGTGATGATGGCCTCTGGACAGGAGGAAGATTAGATTGGGAAGGGCACACACCAGCCTTCAACTTCATCTATTTTATTAAAAAAAGTAATTACCTGAAATAAATGAAAACAGTTGCTCATTCTGGGTGGTAGATGCCTAG
The DNA here is from genome assembly GCF_009828535.3 of Hylobates moloch. Taxonomy (NCBI): domain Eukaryota; kingdom Metazoa; phylum Chordata; class Mammalia; order Primates; family Hylobatidae; genus Hylobates; species Hylobates moloch. The sequence goes on from NW_026652279.1 coordinate 158,027,276, forward strand.
ATGTTTATATATTTATTTACTTGAAAAAATATGGAATAATATTAATGAAAAAAATCAAAGGTAGGAGATACGTAACCCAACAACAAAGATAAGAACTGTCTCACCCAAAGGAGCCACCAAAACCCAGTGAAATTATAAAATTAAAAATCAGTCAAGAGGAATAGGAGTGGACTGGAGAGAAAATCATCAGGATAGTTAATTATATAACTGCTGATGAAACAGCTGGACCATTGGGCCCCAATTATGCTCCTTGATAAAAAAAATTGCCAGCACTTCATAGGGAGGTCCAACCTGCAGTGAGCCGAGATTGTGTCACTACACTCCAGCCTGGGCAATACAGTGAGGACCTGTCTCAAAAAAAAAAAAAAAAGTGAAAAAAAATTAAACACTTCATATATACAGAGAAAATGCTAAAAGTTTCCAGACACAGAACTAGGTGGCTTACAAAGAAAGATGAGAAGATTAACCTTAGTCTTTTTAGCAAGAGCATTGGATGCTGAAAGATAACATAGTCATGATTTCCAAGAGCACAGAAAAAAATTTTAATATAAAATTATCTACCCATCCAATCTATAAATGGAATGTGGGTACAAAGAAAATACACCCTTTTAGAAGCACAAAAACTTGCTAATTTTACTACCAATGCTTCCTATGCTAATAAAAAAGCAGAAAAATCCTCTTGATGAGAAATGTAAGAAATAAAATAATTGAACAATATGGAATTTAAACTTATAAAATAATAACAGAAGATCCATTAGTCTGAGATGCTTGGATGATTCTCCTTCTAGCAATTTATTGATATGTGATACATGATTTAATGATGTAAAAATATATGATTATATTATCTATCAGGGAACCTGCCCCGATATTCACGTAGGTTCTTTTCTATTTTCCCTAAGAGTCAGCTGGTTTGAGAAATAAAGGGACAGAGTACAAAAGAGAGAAATTTTAAAGCTGGGCGTCCGGGGGAGACATCACATGTCGGTAGGTTCCATGATGCCCCACAAGGGGCAAAAACCAGCAAGTTTTTATTAGGGAGTTTCAAAAGGGGAGGGAGTGTGCGAATAGGTGTGGGTCACAGACATCAAGTACTTTACAAGGTAATAGAAAATCATAAGGCAAATGGAGGCAGGGCAAGATCACAGGACCACAGGACTGGGGTGAAATTAAAATTGCTAATGAAGTTTCAGGCACCATTGTCATTAATAACATCTTATCAGAAGGCAGGGTTTTGAGAGCAATCGATCTGACCAAAAATTTATTAGGTGGGAATTTCCTCTTCCTAATAAGCCTCGGAGCACTATGGGAGACTGGGGTCTATTTCACCCCTACAGCCTTGACCATAAGATATGGGCACACCTAGGGGGGCTGTTTATAGGCCTATACCTCCAGGCACGTATCCTCTTTCCCAGGGATGTTCCTTGCTGAGAAAAAGAATTCAGCGATATTTCTCCCATTTGCTTTTGAAAGAAGATAAATATGGCTCTGTTCCGCCCGGCTCACCGGCAGTCAGAGTTTAAGGTTATCTCTCTTACTCCCTGAACAATTGCTGTTATCCTGCTCTTTCTTCAAGGTGCCCAGATTTCATATTGTTCAAACATACATGCTCTACAATTTGTGCAGTTAATGCAATTATCACATGGTCCTGAGGTGACGTACATCTTCCTCAGCTGACAGGATTAAGAGATTAAAGTAAAGACAGGCATAGGAAATCACAAGGGTATTGATTGGGGAAGTGATAAGTGTCCATGAAATCTTCACAATTTATGTTTAGAGATTGCAGTAAAGACAGGCATAAGAAATTATAAAAGTATTAATTTGGGGAACTAATAAATATCCATGAAATCTTCACAATCCATGTTCTTCTGCCATGGCTTCAGCTGGTCCCTCCGTTTGGGGTCCCTGACTTCCCGCAACATTATCTATTTTCACTATGAGTTCAAATGCTTCGTGGTACTGCAGTGAATAAAATTTGCTACGTAAGCCTAATACTTACATTCACTAATACTGTAAATGCAGATTTTAAAATAATACTTAAATTTTAAAAATTGCCTTTATACAAAGCATAACATATTGTTTTTACAGAACAATGTAAATGTTATAAGGTTGGACAATGCAAAATCATGTGCCTAAGTTGGTAGGCAGAAGTAAAATGGAGCAAAAATATGAGTGGTAAGTTTCTCAACTCTCATAGCAGGGAGTCAATAATTCCATATGAAGTCAATAAATCAAGAACTGTAAGTAAAGGTATATAATTAAAAATCATAATTATAATCAAAAGAAGATAAAAATTCTATACATGCTTGTATCTGAAGATTGAGGAAGGGAGGCTTTTATTTCTAACTTCAGATCCTTATAATTTAAAAATGTTCCCATGGTAATGCAATATAAAACAAAAAATTTAAAGAGTTTTACTTTAAAGAAGATAGAGAATTTTCCTTCTAGAAATACAATAGACTAAATAATCTGAAGCCTCTCCCATTATGTTATAATTGGATTGCAGATATATCATACAACCACTACTGAATTTTTAAGAAAACAAGGTGAATCTTTAAATGATAAACAACAACAGCAAAAAAAAACATGTCCTAAGTACTGAAAGGTGGGCTGAAGGCAAACACTAAAGTTGGAGTTCTTGGGGCTCTAATAATAGAACTGAAATCAGGAGATTATATTATGGAATAAGAAGTAATTGAAGCTAAGAGTCAATTATTAGGATAGCCCCTTCACATCCATGGTTGGTAACACTCAGTAGCTCTTAGAAATGCATTCAGATCTTCTCTGAAGGAAAGTGTTCCAAATTTGCACTCTAAGAATTCTCAAACATTAAATTCAATCAAATATGAGCTAACAACCCCAAATTACCAAACAGTTCATTTCTTTAAAAAGCCACTTACAGTTATAAATTATATACTTATAATTTATAAAGTATAGCATTATATTGTGGGGTTAACAACATATGTAGATTTAAAATATATCACAACAATAACACAAAGAATGGGGGTATGAATTGTGTTGTGGTACATTCTCATGTTTTATATGAAGTAGAGAAACTGACTCTAAGTAGATCATAATAAGTTTATTGTACATATTATAATCCCTAGTGTAAATATAATAAAAACACACAAAAGGTATACAAAAAAAGCCATTAGATAAAACTAAAACTTTGAAAATGTTCTTTTAACCCAAAAGAAAGCAAGAAAGGAGGAACGAAAAACTGATGGGATGAATCAACTACAAAATGGTGGACTAAAACCTAATAAAATAATAATTACATTAAAATAAATGGACTAAACACTACAATTAAAAGGCAGCAATTTTCCAACTGGGTAAAAATGTAGGGCCCAACTATATGTTATATGAGAGACATAATTTAACAAGTATAAGTCGCAGATGGATTAAAAATAAAAAGAGGGAAAGTGATTTACCATGTAAAATGTAAATATAAGAAAGGTAGTAATATATCAATGTAAGACAAAGTAAACTTCAAGATAAGAAATAGAGTCATGTTATAATAAAAAGGTTGATTCTTTAGGAATACATAGCAATAAAAATGTGTGAAATCTGATAATATGGATTCAAAATATAAGCAAGAACTGAGAAATCTAAAGGGAAAAATAGAGAAATTCAGGATAATAGAACATTGTAACGTATTTTTCTCAGTAATTGATTAAACAGCTAGAGGGAAAAAGGGCAAAACAAAAAGATATTTACAGAATGCTACATCCAACAACAGCAGTTGGAATGCACATTTGTTTCAGGCGCAAAATGAAAAGTTCACTAAGATTGATATGTTGTATCATAAGTCTCAATAAATTAAGAAAAATGGAAATTTTATAAAATAGCTGTCACCACAGAGGAATTAGAAGTCAATGACAATAAGACATCTCAAAAATCCTCAAGTATCTGGAAATTAAACTTTGCTGATCTCAATAATTCATGAGTCAAGAAAAATACAAAGGAAGTTAGATAATATTTCTAACTGAATAATAATAAAAACATCAAAATTTGTGGGATAAAGCTAAACATTTTTAGAGGGAAATGTATACTAATATTTAATAAAAATGATATGTTTCCACCTAAAGTGAATAGAAAAAGAAAAACAAAATAAGCCAAAAGAAGGAAAAAATAATAAAGGCCAGAACTCAGCAAAACAGAAACAAGATCAACAGATGGAATTAAGTAAGCTAAAATTTGGTTCTTTGAAATATGTTTTTTAAAAAATCATAAACCTCTAGCAGCATCAATGGAAAAAGAGACAAAGCACAAATTATAAATGATAGATTAAATAGATAAATAGATTCAGTACAGAGAAGATTTTAAAAGGAACAACTTTATTGCAAAATAATTGGCAACTTAGATGAAATAGACAACCTTCTTAAAAATACACCTTTTCAAAATTGGCACAAGAAAAATAGAAAAAATGAATAGTTAAAATACACATATATTAAAGGAATTAAATTCATAATAAAAAACATCTCCATAAAGAAAACTTCTGTCTCAGGTAGATTAACTGGTCATTCTATAATTTAAGAAAGAAATGCCAATTTATATGTTTAGAAAATAGAGAAAATATGTACACCTCTGCACATGAGACCAGCATAGCTTTATGACCAAAATCTGACAGACATTTCAAAAAAGAAAAATTCAAATTAATATTTTTCAAGAACCTCAATGCACACAAAATATTTGCACGCTAAATTCATAATGTGTAAAAAAGATAATGCATCATGAAGAAATGTGGTTTGTCCAGGCAATGGAAGATTGGTTTAACAGTTGAAAATCAATCAGTGTAATTCACTATATTCATTAAAAAAAGGAGAAAAATTACATGAGCATCTCAACAAATGCAGGAAAAAATGACAAAATTGAATACTCTGTCATCATTTAAAAACTCTCAGCGAACTTACAATAGAAAGAAACATCAATCAGATAATGCATATCTACATAAACCTTACCGTTACCAGCATATTTGTTGATAGAATATTGAAATATTTTACCCTAAGATCAAGACAAATCATAGCAATTTTATTCAATATTTTACTAGAGGTACAAGCCAGTACAACAATGCAAGTAAAAGTATATTTTTAAAAAACCTCAGATATTGAAAAGGGAGAAGCAAAATCATCTGTATTTTCAGACAATCTGCCAAAGTAATCTACAGACCTCTACTAGAAATAATATATGTGTGGTAGACAGACTTTGAGTAGCATTTATAATTTGTACCTCCTGGTGTTCACATGCTTATGTAATTCACTATTCCTATGGGCCAACCCACTGGCTTGCTTCTAGCCAATAGAATATGTCAAAGATTTGGGATGCCACCCTTGATTACATTACATTATATGACTGGTGAAGGGTGCCATTACCGTGATTACATGCTGTTATATAGACTCACTGTGGAGTCTTTCTTTTCATTGCTGGATTTAAATAAGAAAGATTATATGAATTCTATAGCCAAAAGTAAAGGAATGCCACCATCAACCCTAAAAACAGAGGAGCAGATCCTTCCCTAGGTATGCCTCTAGATGAGAGCACAGTTCCAGTCAAGACCTTGTCACCTTGGGAGACACTAAGCAGAAGCCCTAGCTAAACTTTGCATGGACTCCAACCCACATAAACTGTAAGAAAAGAAATGTGTATTGTATTAAGCCACTGAATTGCAGTGATTTTTTAGGCAGCATAGAAAACGAATACAATGTACACTTAGCAATGTCTCAGAAGATAGGACAATTTGCAAATCTCAATTGGATTGACAGATAGATAGATATGGAGAAAGTAAGTGCAAAATGAAATTTACAACTATTTCACAGTAACATTAAACAAAATAAAATGTTTAGCAATAAACTTAACCAAATGTACGGAAACCTTCCATAATAAAAAAATACAACTATGTTGAATAGGAGTGGTGAGAGAGGGCATCCCTGTCTTGTGCCAGTTTTCAAAGGGAATGCTTCCAGTTTTTGCCCATTCAGTATGATATTGGCTGTGGGTTTGTCATAGAGAGCTCTTATTATTTTGAGATACGTCCCATCAATACCTAATTTATTGAGAGTTTTTAGCATGAAGGGTTGTTGAATTTTGTCAAAGGCCTTTTCTGCATCTATTGAGATAATCATGTGGTTTTTGTCTTTGGTTCTGTTTATATGCTGGATTACATTTATTGATTTGCATATGTTGAACCAGCCTTGCATCCCAGGGATGAAGCCCACTTGATCATGGTGGATAAGCTTTTTGATGTGCTGCTGGATTTGGTTTGCCAGTATTTTATTGAGGATTTTTGCATCAATGTTCATCAAGGATATTGGTCTGAAATTCTCTTTATCGGTTGTGTCTCTGCCAGGCTTTGGTATCAGGATGATGCCGGCCTCATGTGTTAGGGAGGATTCCCTCTTTTTCTATTGATTGGAATAGTTTCAGAAGGAATGGTACCAGTTCCTCCTTGTACCTCTGATAGAATTCGGCTGTGAATCCATCAGGTCCTGGACTCTTTTTGGTTGGGAAGCTATTGATTATTGCCACAATTTCAGAGCCTGTTATTGGTCTATTCAACATAGTGTTGGAAGTTCTGGCCAGGGCAATCAGGCAGGAGAAGGAAATAAAGGGTATTCAATTAGGAAAAGAGGAAGTCAAACTGTCCCTGTTTGCAGATGACATGATTGTATATCTAGAAAACCCCATTGTATCAGCCCCAAATCTCCTCAAGCTGATGAGCAACTTCAGTAAAGTCTCAGGATACAAAATCAATGTACAAAAATCACAAGCATTCTTGTACACCAATCACAGATAAACAGAGCAAAATCATGAGTGAATTCCCATTCACAATTGCTTCAAAGAGAATAAAATATCTAGGAATCCAACTTACAAGGGATGTGAAGGACCTCTTCAAGGAGAACTACAAACCACTGCTCAATGAAATAAAGGAGGATACAAACAAATGGAAGAACATTCCATGCTCATGGGTTGGAAGAATCAATATCGTGAAAATGGCCATACTGCCCAAGGTAATTTATAGATTCAATGCCATCCCCATCAAGCTACCAAAGACTTTCTTCACAGAATTGGAAAAAACTACTTTAAAGTTCATATGGAACCAAAAAAGAGCCCGCATCGCCAAGTCAATTTTAAGCCAAAAGAACAAAGCTGGAGGCATCATGCTACCTGACTTCAAACTACACTACAAGGCTACAGTAACCAAAACAGCATGGTACTGGTACCACAACAGAGACATAGATCAATGGAACAGAACAGAGCCCTCAGAAATGATGCCGCATAGCTACAACTATCTGATCTTTGACAAACCTGACAAAAACAAGAAATGGGGAAAGGATTCCCTATTTAATAAATGGTGCTGGGAAAACTGGCTAGCCATATATAGAAAGCTGAAACTGGATCGCTTCCTTACACCTTATACAAAAATTAATTCAAGATGGATTAAAGACTTAAATGTTAGACCTAAAACCATAAAAACCCTAGAAAAAAACCTAGGCAATACCATTCAGGACATAGGCATGGGCAAGGACTTCATGTCTAAAACATCAAAAGCAATGGCAACAAAAGCCAAAATTGACAAATGGGATCTAATTAAACTAAAGAGCTTCTGCACAGCAAAAGAAACTACCATCAGAGTGAACAGGCAACCTACAAAATTGGAGAAAATTTTTGCAACCTACTCATCTGACAAAGGGCTAATATCCAGAATCTACAATGAACTCAAACAAATTTATAAGAAAAAAACAAACAACCCCATCAAAAAGTGGGCGAAGGAGATGAACAGACACTTCTCAAAAGAAAACATTTATGCAGCCAAAAAAACACATGAGGCCGGGCGCGGTGGCTCACGCTTGTAATCCCAGCACTTTGGGAGGCCGAGGCGGGCGGATCACGAGGTCAGGAGATCGAGACCACGGTGAAACCCCGTCTCTACTAAAAATACAAAAAATTAGCCGGGCGTGGTGGTGGGCGCCTGTTGTCCCAGCTACTCGGAGAGGCTGAGGCAGGAGAATGGCGTGAACCCGGGAGGCGGAGCTTGCAGTGAGCCGAGATTGCGCCACTGCACTCCAGCCTGGGTGACAGAGCGAGACTCCGTCTCAAAAAAAAAAAAAAAAAAAACACATGAAAAAATGCTCTTCATCACTGGCCATCAGAGAAATGCAAATCAAAACCACAATGAGATACCATCTCACACCAGTTAGAATGGCCATCATTAAAAAGTCAGGAAACAACAGGTGCTGGAGAGGATGTGGAGAAATAGGAACACTTTTACACTGTTGATGGGACTGTAAACTAGTTCAACCATTGTGTAAGTCACTGTGGTGATTCCTCAGGCATCTAGAACTGGAAATACCATTTGACCCAGCCATCCCATTACTGGGTATATACCCAAAGGACTGTAAATCATGCTGCTGTAAAGACACAGGCACACGTATGTTTATTGCGGCACTATTCACAGTAGCAAAGACTTGGAACCAACCCAAATGTCCAACAATGATAGACTGGATTAAGAAAATGTGGCACATATACACCATGGAATACTATGCAGCCATAAAAAATGATTAGTTCAGCCGGGCGCGGTGGCTCACGCTTGTAATCCCAGCACTTTGGGAGGCTGAGGCAGGTGGATCATGAGGTCAGGAGATCGAGACCACAATGAAACCCCGTCTCTAATAAAAATACAAAAAAATTAGCCGGGCGTGGTGGCAGGTGCCTGTAGTCCCAGCTACTCGGAGAGGCTGAAGCAGGAGAATGGCGTGAACCCAGGAGGCGGAGCTTGCAGTGAGCCGAGATTGTGCCACTGCACTCCAGCCTGGGCAACAGAGTGAGACTCCGTCTCAAAAAAAAAAAAAAAAAAAAATGCTGAGTTCATGTCCTTTGTAGGGACATGGATGAAGCTGGAAACCATCATTCTCAGCAAACTATTGCAAGGACAAAAAAACCAAACACCACATGTTCTCACTCATAGGTGGGAATTGAACAATGAGAACACATGGACACAGGAAGGGGCACATCACACTCCGGGGACTGTTGTGGGGTGGGGGGAGGGGGGAGGGACAGCATTAGGAGATATACCTAATGCTAAATGACGTGTTAATGGGTGCAGCACACCAACATGGCACATGGATACACATGTAACAAACCTGCACATTGTGCACATGTACCCTAAAACTTAAAGTATAATAATAATAAAAACAAACAAACAAACAAACAAAATACAACTATACTGGGACAAATTTTAAATATTATACACTATGGTTATGCATTGAAAGACTTTCTTTTGTTAAGATCCAGTATGTTCAAATTGATCCACAGATTAAATAAAATCCCAATCAAAATACCAGCAAGGTTTTTTTGGTAGAAATTAACAAGCTGATTCTGAAATGCATAAGGGATACATCAAACTAAAACTGTATCGTATCTAGAAGAAAGTGTAGGAGAATATTCCCGCAACTCTAATTATGCAAAAATTTCTTAGATCATATTCAAGAGACACTAAGTATAAAAGAAAATAAGTTCAATTTCATCTAAATTAAAATTTTCTGCTCACCAAAATGAAACGTTAAGAAGATGAAAATGCAAACCACAGACTGGGAGAAAATATTTACAATTCATATATTTGACAAAGGATTTGTATGCAGAATATACAAACAACTTTTCTAAATCCTTAACAAAAAAGAAAACAATTAATATTGTTTTCCCAATTAATAATGGGGGAAAGATTTGAACAGACAGGTCACAAAAGAAGATACTCAATCAGCCAAAAAGAGAAGATATATACACATGGCTAATAAGAATAAAAATGTGTTCAACATCACTCAAAAACAGGGAAGTGTAAGCTAAAACTAAAGTGAGTTAACATTCCACACTTACTACAATGGCTACAATTAAAGACTAATAACCCCCAGGGTGGCAAGAATGTGAAGCAAAGGGTACACACACAGTTGGGAGTGTGAACTGGTACAACTACTTAAGAAAACTGGTGATTTCTTATCAAGTTGAATATTCACCTACTGTATGACACTGCAATTCCACTCCTAGGTATTAGCCAATGGGAAATGAAAATATATGTCAAAAATTACACATATCAATGTTCAGAGCAGCTTTATTCATAATAGGAAAGAAATGGTAAAAACCCAAAAGTCTATTAGTAGGAAAATGGATTTTTAAAAGCTGGCTTACATTCGTACAAAGCAATACTCCTCAGCAGCAAAAAAACCTGAAATATTGGCTGGGTGTGGTGGCTCATGCCTGTAATCCCAGCACTTTGGGAGGCCAAAGCGGGTGGATCACGAGGTCAGGAGTTCAAGACCAGCCTGGCCAACGTAGTGAAACCCTGTCTCTACTAAAAATACATAAATTAGCCATGCGTGGTGGCTGGCACCTGTAATCTCAGCCACTTGGGAAGCTGAGGCAGGAGAATCTCTTGAACACAGAAGGCAGAGGTTGCAGTGAGCCAAGACCATGCCATTGTACTCCAGCCTGGGCAACAGAGCGAGACTCCATCTCAAAAAAAAACAAAAAACAAAAAACAAAACCAAAAAACTGAACTACTGATACATGCAGCTGCATGAATGAGTCTCAGAAGACATATTTATGAAAAAATAAGGCAGACATAAAAGTGTGTAGACGATCTAATTTGATTTAGATTATACTCATGAATAGATACAACTAATTTATGGTGATCAAAATCAAGACAATGGCTTATCTACAGGTGGGGAAACTGACCAGAAATGAGTACAAAAAAAACTTTCTGAGGTGAAGAAAATGTATATATTAAGTTGGAGGTCAGTTCCCAGATACATAACTTTATCAAAGATTGACAAATTATATACTTAAGATCTGTGCATCCCACAGTCCTAACATTAGTGTAATTTTAAAAAAAATTAAGAAAGTAAGAAGGAAATATACCAACATAAGATAAAATGATCAGGAAAAACAAATTACAGATTTAGACATGGAGATTGCCTGTTATTATTATATATGATATATATGTATGTTACACCTATAATGTAATATGTAATGTTGATATTATATAAAGAGAACTATAAATATAAAGAAATCCATACTTAGACTACTTTAGTGAAATTAAACAATCTCAAAGAAAGGAGAAGATATCAAAAAGAAAAAGAATACACAGATCTTCTGCAAGGTAAAACAATTAGATTGAGAGTCACCAAGTTTCTTTGAAACACTGGAAGCCAGAAGAATATAGAATAATATCTTCAATGTGCTGAGAATTAAAAACTCTCAACCTAGAGCTATAGACCCACTGAACTGTTCTCTCATCAACTTTTCTTTTAAATAAAGACATTTTCAGGTAAACAAAAGTGGGATAGAAAAAGAGGGATGCCACCGTATTCATTTATGTAGTTATACCCTTGGTACTCAAGTATACAAGTCCTGTGTAAGAAAGGATAATTAGCTTCTGAGCTCTTCCAAGGGCATTAAATATCCTAAACAAAATATCAGTAAATATAATCTGTAATGTTTGAAAGAGATATGACCATATAGCATTATATATGATCAAACCTAGTTTATGCCAGAATTACAAAATGGATTTGGCAAAAGACATCTTTAAATACAATTCACCATGTTGATAGATTAGAGGAGAAAAAATAATAAATCTTCTCGATTGATGAAGAAAGGTCAATAATAAAATTAATTTACTCATGATACATATCATTAGAAAGGTAGAAATAAAAAGGGGATGTTTTGAGTTCAGTAAAGGAATGCTCCAAAAACCTGGATAAAAAAAACATTTTTGCCAGATGCGGTGGCTCACACCTGTAATCCCAGCAGTTTGGGAGGCTGAGGCAGGTGGATCACTTGAGGTCAGGAGTTCGAGATCAGCCTGGCCAACATGGTGAAACCCTGTCTCTACTAAAAATACAAAAATTAGCTGGGCATGGTAGTGGGTGCCTGTAATCCCAGGTAATCGAGAGGCTGAGGCAGGAGAATCGCTTGAACCCACGAGGCACAGGTTGCAGTGAGGCAAGATCATGCCACAGCACTCCAGCATGGGCAACAGAGTGAGACTCGGTCTTAAAAAAAAAAAATTCTAACGGTACAGTGTAATCCCTAAAAGTAAGTTTAATCACTTTAAAGTCAGAGACAAGAGAAGTATGTCCGCTATCTGCTTCTATTGGAGTTGCATTAGAGGTCCTCGCTTGTGCAGTTACATGCAGACAATAAATTTAAAAATACAAACACTGGAACAGAAAAAACAACCAAGGAGTCATTTTCTGCAGAAGATATAATTATCTATAAAGAAAACCCAAAATAATTAACAGAGATATTATTAGAATTAATAAGAGAGTTTAGCAATTTGGCTAAAAATAAGATCAAACATTTGAATTTTATACCATGAATAACAATAAAGTATAGTTAACAAATAGATAACATTTAAAATAACAACAGAAATATACAGTATCTAAAAATTTAATAAAAGATGTAGATCATTATGGATATAATTTTACAACTTTACTGAATAACATCAAAGAAGTCATAACTATGTGAAGAGATGTAACATGTTCAGGGGTAGGAAGATTCACTATCCTAAAAGGTATAATTCACTCCAAATGTATTAAAAGATTCCAATTTCATGAGGATTGTTTTGTTTTTAAAAATCTTGCCCCAAATAATTCTAAAATGTATATAAAAAGGCAACAAGGCAAACACTACTGAAAAAAGATTAATAGTTTGTGAGAACTTGCCTTATAATAACAATTTAATGCCGCAGCAATTAAAACATTGTTGTATTGTTACAAGGATAGATGAAAACACCAATGAACTTGAACAGAGAGGCCAGACGGTTTATGATGTGGCTGGCAACACACATCTCTGGGAAAAGAGATGCCTCTTCAAAAACATGCTCTAGGACAACTGTTTAGTGATATGTGGGGGAAATGATATTTGAACCCTACCTCACACCACTCACAAAAAAGAAATTCTATATGTGTTAAATATTAAAGGCAACTTTAAAGCTTTTAAAAATATAGGGGAAATATCTTTATATCTTAAGAATTTGGAAAGAATTTTTCAAAGACACAAACAAAACATAAAAGAATTAATAGATATATTTCATCACATTAAAATATAAACTTTTATCATCAAGAAATATAAAGAGTGAAAGACAAGCTCCAAACCAGGGGAAAATATTTACAACATATGTAACTGACAAGGTATCTAGAATGTGTCCAGAAATCCTAAATGTCAAAAGAAAACAGACAAATGATTGTGTAGAAAAATGAACAGAAGACATGAATAGGTATTTCACATAGTGGGATATTAAAATGCTCTAAAAACATATTTTACAGCACTCAACTCAGCTAGTAATTAGGGAAATGCAAAGCAAGATCACAAAGAGATTCTATTTTATATTCACTAGACTGGCAAAATAAAAACGTCTTTCACCATCAAGTTTTGGAGAGAATATGGAGCAACAGAAAGCGTTCCAACACTGCTGGTGGGTGTATTTAAACTTTGCAAAGCAATTTGACATTACCTTGTACACCTGAACATGTGCACACCCCGAGAATGTGCAACTCCATTACACAGTGATGCATGCTCAAGCATGACTGTAAATGGCAAGTACTAGCAATGCTACAAATATCTCCAGTATCCATCAACAGAAAAACAGATACACAAACGAATGTAGGACATGGACAAATGTTAGAAACATTTGTTGAATGATACCAGCATATCTGAAATGACTACATGGATTGTGATACCGTTATATAAACTCGAAAAAAAGCAGTATAGTACTTCAGGAAACATATGCATTTTTAAAACTTTTATAAAAAAGGAAATGATTTTTAAAAGTGAGAGTAGTTACACTGGAAGGATATACAGGGGCATGTGGGAGACCATACAAGGAGCTTCATCAGTATTAGTAATAATCCCATTCTTAACTTTAGTGAACAGTTTGTGAGTCTTAGCTTTTAAATTATTTGTATAACTTTCATATGATTTTATATACATAGTTTATATAAACTTTTTTAAAGGAGAAGGCAATGTTATGCAACATAAATATACTATATATGTGTGTGTACATATGTGTGTATATATATACACATACACACATATGTGTATATGTATATGTACACACATATATACACACACACATATACACAAGACCCTGAAAATAGAGCCTTTTTTTCCTTAAACAGAATATCAAAGAGAAACATTGCATTAACTATAATTAGTTACATGCCTGCCTTCTTGGAACACATCAGGAATCCAGGCTTTATTTAAAAAATGTATTCATTTATATAAATTCCTATGTGTCTATATTGGTTTTCTAGGACTGCCATAACAAATTACTGCAAACTTGGTGGCTTAAAACAACAGAAATTTATTCCCTCCCAGTTCTGAAGGCCAGAAGTCTGAAATAAAGATGGTATTGAGTTTGTGCCCCCCTCCAAAGGCTCTAAGTGAGATTCTGTCCCTCCCTTCCAGTTTCTGGTGGCTCTCAGCATTCCTGGGCTTGTGGCTGCATCACTCCAATCTCTGCCTCCATCTTTACCCTACCCTCTTCTCTGGGTCTCTATAGTTTCTTTCCGCCTTTATCCTATAATGACAAAATTGGATTTACAGGGCTCATCCAGATAGTCTGGAATGATCTCATTTCAATGTCTTTAAACTTAATTACCTCTGAAATGACCCTACTTCCAAATAAGGTCATAGTCACAAGTTCCAAGTGGACATATTCTGGGAGGAGGAGCACCCTTCAAGCCACATCAGTAAGCATATCTCTATATGTTTTATTTTAAATACTGTTTTAATAAATATTCAAAATGTATGATAAGGGTAAAAAAAAAAGAGTGTGATTCTCTTAATGCAAATATATAGATAAATAAACGTAGATAGATGTCTGAAAAGAGTATTAGCCAGATATTGATTCTCTCTGTATGGAAGAAAATAAGCAATTTTAATTCTATATTCTCTATATTGTATGAAAATGTTTCAATAAGACTGTAATTTTTATAAGCAAAAAAATTAAGCTCTTTTCATTTTGAAACTAAAATGCTATTGACATGTTTCTTTTTTATATTTTGAAATCCTCACTTACATTTTAATTTAGGTCGACAGGATTTTCAAGGGAAGTGAAGGATATTTCAGTTTGATACGTCATGGCTCGTCTCCTACCTATTGGACAAAGTTTCCAGTCTTTCTTGAATGTCTACATGGTTAATCATTTCCTCTCAACAGAAGGCATAGGGGTCAGACTTATATATGAGTCTAAGGACCTTGCAGCATTTCTTCATTTGAAACAGATTTTTTTTTTTGCCCAAAAGGCACATACATATACACATAAATACACATACACAAAGCATTTAAAACAAATGTCTCATTCACAGTAACACTCCTCCTGTTTGATTAATGAAAGAGTCATCATGAAGTATATGGCTTATGCCTTTATCTTCGCTTCACTTCAAATACAGAGGCATGCTGAAGAAAGGATGTGGCTTGTCTCCTTCACCCAGTGAGGAAGGAGTGGTCTGGGACAGGGCCAAGGTCATGACCACCAGTTCAGTGTCACTGAAGGTTGCCACATGGAATATCATGTTTCTTACAATCCCTGGTCTCCCCTGCAGCTTGTGCAAACCTAAGCAGCATATCCAAAGGATAGTAGTTTTTCCTGGGCCATGTAACTATCACTTTGTGAGTTTTTTACCAAATGCCAGCCTGGCGATGGTTGGTAACTGCTACCATATCTCTTTTATGGTGCCAGGGTAACTTAAATATGTAAATAAGGGGATTTGGAACTTTTGATTATTTCACTTGTCTTCTTGTTAAACTGATAACATTGATAAACGTGTTCAAGGTCTCTGTAGTTACTAAACTCTTTACACAAAACTATATCTTTTTCAATTTAATTATCAAATAGTACACTGAGAGCCAAGAATTTTAAGTGCGATTTCCACGGATTAGGTAATTGACAAATCAGATAGAAATATAAATAATAATATCAGAAAAGTAATATTATATACATACAGACATGACTTGAATAATTGTAAGAGAATACTAGGCATAATCTTATACACATACATTTAAAGATATGCAGGAAAGGACCATTTTCAATGACAATACAAATTATACAAATTGACTCAAAAAGATTTAAAATACTTCAGCAGATGAGTGACCTAGAAGAAATTAAAATTTGTTGAATCTTTGGCTCTAATTTAGACTACCAACCCACATAATTTTATAAGTCAACACCAAAAAAACAAGGCAATAAAATGTATTTATCTGACTTAAACTCTTCTGTAGATTAGAAAAAAATAGAAGGTTTTATACTCATTCTACAATGCTGATATAACATTGGCTCCAAAGTTGGGCTAGGCGAACACTCATGAACATACACATACAATCCAAAAATTACTCTCTTTTATGAATTAAATGCAAGAATCCTAAATATTAGCAAAATTAATCTATATGTTTGCTGACAAATTGAGTATATATGTATAATCCAAACTATATATATGCATGTAGAGAGATATGTGTAATTAAATACATAATGATACATAAATAACAAGACAGATGGTACATACTATGCTTTTTTCACTTAAAATGTGAAAAATATCTTGACTTATCCTTAATGATAGTATTTTATTAGGCACAAAGTATTCTGTTGAAATTATCACTTTATGGCAAAATAAAAAAAAATGTAGTTGTGCTGAAGACAGAGCATATTTGCAGTGATACTGGGGGAAATACTCAAATACCTGAAAGTTGCTCATTTTAGATAGTTTTAATAACTCCTCAAATAACTGTGGAATCAACTGTTAATTTTAGTTTAGTGAGAAATTAACAGAGCAGAGAAAAAAATGGAAGGAGGGCAGTGAGGGTAAATCTGACAAGCTAAAAGTATTTAACTGAAACATTTATTTCCTAAACTAAAGTATAATAGGAAGGGCAGGGGTTAGGAGAGACCAGAAATTTGTAGGATGTTATCAAGTGCCAACTCAAATGAAAGCAATGAAAATGGCAAGAATTTGTACCGATACAGAGCATTTAGTGACAACCAGACTCTTCTAGTTGCACTATAAAAGAAGGAAGGAGTATAATTATTATTATTTACTTCACAAACATTTTTGAGGGTCTACTACAAGCCAGGCAGAAGAGTAGGCAAGTCACTCATTTAGTGACTCAAGTGACTTCAAGCACTCAAGTGACACTTCATTGAGTGAGGCACAGTCACTCAATGAAGCTTGAACATTTACATTGTAGTGGCTGAGACCAGGCAAAACATTTATGGAAAAGTATACAAGGAGGGTAACAAAGATTGCATTTGAGATATTTGCAAACCAGCACAGTTCTGACTAGCTAAATACTGTACAACTGAATAAGTTAGACTGTTCCTGTGTAAGATTAGCCACGGTTAACTCATTAGCCAGGACCAAAAACTTTCCTCCATATTAACTTGGGACTTTTGCTCCTGGCTTGTGGTCTTCCTCCTCAACTGTTTTAGAAGGTTTTCCCCCTGATTCCTACCCTTTTCATGACACTCCACATTCTGGATTACAGGGGTAGACAAGCCTGACCTAAGCTTTGTCTAGCAAGCATAGGATCTCTGTTTCTTCAACCAGTGATTGGTCCAGGGGAGGGCACAGGATCCAAGCAGAGGTACAGAGAATCTTATCCTGGGAGTTGTATGTGCGCTTTGAAATACGCAAGTTCTCTTTGTATTCTGATGACCTGGATGGTAGAAATCTGGGATGCCACGAGCTTCTTCCATGCCATATGGGGAGTATTTGTTTTGTAACAACAAAGAATGAAGTAAACACAAAAGTGAAAGAGACAAGTCAATAGGAGAGATGGATCAAGAAAAATGTCCTACATCACATGTGCAGTGAGACAGACTATAGCCTTCTCACTTATAAAAGCCAAAGAACTTAACTTTTTGCATTAATTAGAATTCCTGACACTTGCAATAAAATGCCTCCTGAATATATCTTCCTAATAACTACTCCAATCCTGAGAGACTTTCATATGGGAATGCATTCCCATATGCGACACCCTAGCATCATCATTTTTTGAGCACACTGTCTCTAGTTTCCCTGAACCTCAGTCTGCTTCAACCACTCATTTCCATGGCCACAGTGAGATCCTTCTCATTAACCAGAACTGCCTCACTACAAAATGGTTTCTCCTAATAATATCCTCACTTTTATTAGTTATATATATATGTGTATATATATATATATTTATTAGTAGCTAGATTATGAAAAATCAACAGCCACACACTGCATAATATAAAGGGATATAAAGTTTATTAGTTATAAAGTTATAAAGAAAATCACATTAATTATACAGATAAAACTAGCCATAAAGTATTTAAAAGATTCTTTCTTATTTGGGATAGTAATATTTTTAAAATCTCAAGTTTTCTACACAATCTCTAGCTAAGCATATGGCACATAAAAGAAAAGATCTTGTAATGATTTTCATAGCACCTATTTTAAAACACATGGTCTTCTTATATATTGATCAGTCTTTAACCAAAATAGATAAAAAGGAAAACCATATCATTCCAATCCCGCCAAAAGCTAAATATAATTGATCTTTTTTCTTCATATTTCTTTCAGCCTTATGCTGCATTTGTTAGGAAGCATATAGAATTAATTGAATTTGATGAGCAACTGAAGTGTTCTGAGATGGCAATGGGATAATAGAGAGGTAAAGAGCTGGGCCACTGTTAATCATAACAACATCCCACTTAAAAGCTGGAATGCATCAGCAATCTGCTGTTGCCATATTGATTTCACTTAGCCCTTCTGGATGGAATATCTGGGAGACTTTCCAATGTAGAATCAAGGCAGATGGTAGGGAGGTTGGGAAAAAAAAATAGTCTCGCAGTATAATGGAAGTCAAAGCAAAGCTTTTTGAAAAATATTATTATAATTCCCTGACAAACAACTGACATCAAACCAAAAATATCCATTAGTACCATGGCAAGAATCAATGGCATAAGAACCTTCCAGCTTTAAGTGATGTTCTCTAGCAATTTACTTCTTATCAATGAGGTTAGATTTTTCAGGGCTATTGATGACTCCCATATAGGTCTATTCCTAAAATCACTTTAGAAATCAAAAGATATAATACCATTAATTAGATTAGAGTTCCAGGGGATATCTTGATGTAAAAACAGAATTTTCAAAATAACAATTACAGAGGAAGTGTTCAAATGTTATATTTTTAACTTAAAAATGATTATTAATATTCATGACTCAAACATTTATAATTATGCTTCATGATTTCATGTGGGATCAGTATAGAAGTCAAAATCATGTTATTCTTAAAATGCAAAAAATGGAATTCCTATCACATATGGGAAGCACCTACACTTCTCTTTATTCTACCCAAAGCATTGAACTATCTAATCTAAACTAGCTAACAATATGGTTAGCACATTCTATATTCCTTGTTTATATCTTTCAATTACTATCCTTTTTTACACCTTTAGAATTTGGGGAGAAATGAATATAACTGTTATTTTATGTACTTGTTAAAGGAGATAGCCAGGTAAATGTAATAGAATTTAGGGGGCAGGTGTTTTAATCCAATTCTCCCATATATTAAGTCTATGACCTTGGATAAGTTACTTAACCTTTTTAAGCTTTCAATTCCTCAATGCAGAACTGGAATTATATTAAAAATATTAAAGGTTATTAAGAAGGTTAGATACATAACTATATAAAAGTGCCTGGATTTAGTCCCTTACTTTTCCTTAATCCTGGCAAGAAAATACACTCTTTTTAAATTGGGAGTTGGGCTGGACAAGTTTCAAGTGGAAGTTTTTGTACTTACAACAAATCAAATGCATTTCTTGGGTGTAGTCCTGATATTTCTGGGGTATCCTTTTTTTTTAAAACTAGACAACTTATGCCCATTAGAAAAACCAATCAGAAACTGCTACTATACATGCTACAACACACTGCCTGGGCTTTGCATTTCTGCAGCGATGGGAAAGCCTGAAGATGAAAGCAAGGTTCCAGGAGCAATGTCAAGAAGATAGAAGCGGGTTCAAGAGGAAGTTTGTTTGCAGGGCATGGCCAGCAGGAAGTTGGCTATAAGAGTAATGTTGGAATCAAAGCAGAAAGCTCTAGGAGTGCATATCACACCACCTCCAGTGTGAGTCAAGCCAGAGACCTAACTAATCTAATGCATTGAAATGAATTCTGAGGTATTGAATTTGCATTAAATGTAATTGACCCATCCTAGAAATTCTTTGCCCTTTGCAAAAAGGTCTGGTTTTATCCTTTTCCTCCATGACCAAACCAATTTCACTGGGGGCATGGTGACTCTCTCAAGGTTACTCTTGGGACTTCTGGTACATTGCTAAAATGTAAATGGCTCCAGCTATGCTTTCACACATAGCTCCTGAAGATCTGATTAATCTCTTTTAAATGGACATGGAATTGTATTTGTCTACACCAGATGAAAGAGGTCATCACTTTTACAACCATATGGCTGGGCACTGCCTTAAATCCTAACACCTTTTGTCACTACCATTGTTTTGCACTTTATCTGTTCTCTTTTGCCTTTTGATTTCCACCTAATTCCTCCATAGTTTGGGAAATAGGTTCAAACTGAGGATAGCTTAAAATAATTGAGGCTATAATGTTTGATCTAGGAGGTGCATTAGAAAATATTTATGTAAATTTTCTCATTTTTGCAAAGGTCAAGAGGTTAGGTGGCTGCATGGATGGCAGGAGCAGTGGTAGAGATTGGAGCAGAAGTCAGGTGTCTTGGGTGATCTTTGTACTTAAGAGGCAATGTATCTTCTTGGATATGAATCATATAAATTTCTGGACATTTAGCAGGCCTTCAGAAGGAAATTTTGGGTTAGTAGTTGTTCAACATGGAATTGCTATGTAAGATATTTGATCAGTAAGAAACTAGATTCCTCTGTGAAACTGACAAAAAGTAGAAAGCAATCTGATTTATAGGTCACCATTTTCCCTTTGTTCCTTTGGACTTGAGAATTGTGAAACACAGCCCAAGTATGTAGAAAGAACCCAGGTAAAAATGGGCTCTTTGCCCATTTTAAAATTTGCCCAGGCAAATACACAAGCAATAGATTTGATTTTGATGGGCAAATCTGGTCACATTTTCCCCCTTCATCTTGGCTACACTGCCACCGCAGAAAGCTTTGCCCTCATGACTGCAGTGCATTTGCTTATGCAAAGTTGGTATTAAAAATCTGGTTCATCAAAAGAGGAAAAAGATGACTGTCACAAGGGGAAGGCTTCTCAGAACTGAAGACAAGCTGCTCCTTTCCAACTGAAAATGTCAAACAGTTATTCATACAGTTCTTACCAGACTTGATTTATATGAGCAACTGCCAATCCTTAACCTCCCCCTCATGCAAGTGCAAATGGAAAGCCTGTTCGTTCAGCCATTAATATCGTGTTAGTTTTGTTTGATATCCTGAATAGAAAATCATTTCTTCCCTCTATGTAGGAGTTATTGATTTACCCTGATGTTCACTTTAAAATCTCTTAGTTTCTAAATATGCTTGTTGTTTACCTGCAGTGTTGTAAAAAATATGATTATTTTCTTTATGGTTTTCTAGAAGTTTGGCTTTAAAAAATAAACATTGCATGCAAACCGACTTGTAATTTGAATTCATATTTTCCAAGCCCAGTGAAAATTACACTCCTTATGGAAAGAGAAAAAAATAAAAATAAGACAAAATTTCATTTATAACATGCTTTCCAGTAATAATGTAGCTTATATCTTGGAGTCTATGCATTTTATGAAAAACTCACATGTTTTACATGTTTAACTTCTTGCATTTACTAGATGAGATGTGACTTATAGAAATATTCTTTAAATGAGAATTAAAAAATCACATGCATAGGTTTGGGGCAGATTGAAACAAGGCTTTCAGTGAAAATTCAAAAAGAGGAGAAAGAGAAAAAAAGCACAAGCTTGGCCCTGCAGAATGAGTCACTTAGTTCAGAAAAAGAAAGGGGAGTCAAAAAGCATGATTTATAGTACCATGCTCCAATAAATCACAGCCAGGAAAAAGAGTTGTAAGGTACAAAACATTTCCTGTGATATGCCTCTTCAAGCACCGGATTGATAAATCTTCAAAAATTAGACCCTACCCCAAATGTATATTACAACAGAGCCCTCTTGAAATCTCACAATTCACAACACCCTCATTGTCAAGCTAAGAAAGAAAAGACCACAAGCTGTGTTTCGGTTTTATTTCACACACCACAAGGACTCAGAGCTTCAGAAAAACTAGAAAGAAACGTGCCCCCATTTCCTCACTTCAAAAACTAATAGAAAGACCAGTTATTCACTAAGTAAGATTTCTACTGTCATTATGGGATTTCACTCACAGTATGCAGCGCTCCTAGAAGAGAAGAATAGAGGAAGCTTAATGACCATGTTCTCCAGGGAAAGCTGGGTCATCTTAGAGGCTTTCCTTCCCAATACAAATGAGCAGTTCAAGGACTGCCTATGAGGCCACAGCAAGTCAATATTGGGTTTGCCCGAGTGACTGTTCAATATCCTTCACATTCTTTTAGCACAAATTTGGACCCCTCAATGTTTTTCAAACTCAATTTTCCACATTGAATGACTTTCTTTTAAGAAACTCCTGATGAATAACACAGAGCAAAGAATGATCTGAAACAGCATAAATTAATCACTGGTTCAACCATAAAGAACCCCACACCTTCCCTGGTATTAATAAAAACTGGACCTGATCATCCGAGGTTGGAGATGGAGCATGATCTTTTTGGAGAGCTCATATTCCTTACTGTTGCTACATGAAAAATAAGTACTACCATTACAAAAAATCAGCCATGTTTCTCTTTTATCCTAGGGGGACAGGAAAAAGGTTACAGGGGACACTCTCCACTTCCAGAGAAGATCCTCTCCACCCCAACATTGACAATCTGAACTGGGTTTTATTAAGGAAGTTATTAGTTCTCAGTATTCCCTACATTCAGATTTTTTACTGGACTTACATTGTAGCATCATGATATTCACATTCATGAGCTATAGTGAAAACTGATAGGATGCAATTTCCTACTGAAACTTGTTTCATATAAAATGTGTCTTCATCTGCAGCATTTTAATAAGAAAATGAAATTAATATCCCTAATCATAAAAATAAGACTATTTTATGGAAATAAACTTAGAAATTGGCATTTTGCTAGGAAAAAAATGATCTCAGAATTTAAAACAAGTCTGAATATGCAGTTGAAATATCATGCACCTGAAATTGTGATATTTAATTGTGTGCTCTTGTTCTTTTAAGATGTGCATGAGTTGGAAATTGTACAGCGACAGGTAGCAAATAACGTGACTGTAGTGGCCTCAACCACAAGTGCATTTATTTTTAACATTTGCCTGGTATATCTTTTTACATCCTTTCACTTTCAATCGTCTGTGTCTGTATGTTTCAGGGGCGTCATTTCATGTGTATCACTTAGAATATAGCTGAATTTTAATTTTCTTTTATTCAAAAGAATATCTCTGTATTAAAGCTACAGTTTGGCCATCTATCTATTGAGATTATGGATATATTTGGAATTACTTCTAATCATCTTATTTTATTGTTCCTATTTTTTCTGCTTTAATCTATTTTTTCCTCCTTTTCTGCCATATTTTTGCATTCAAATTTTTAAATTGTACTCCCCTGCCTCCTGCCACTGGCTTGGGTGTGACGTACACTGTTTTCATTCTTTAGTTTATTTCATAGCCACTTATATTAAGTGGGATTCATTCAAAGTAAGTGAAGCACTTTGTACATTTTTACAACTGTCATAACTACCGCTTTCACACACTCTCTCAACAGGATGTTCATATGACTTTAAAGATGACAAAGCCTAATCTGGCTTGCAGAGACAGGGGATGTTTTGTGAACCTTGGGAAACCAATGAATCACATAGGAGGCAGTCAGAGTAGCATGAATGGGAAGAGGGAATGGAGCAGTGTGGTCATCAGACCCCCGTATTCAGTCTGTGCTGAATTCATCCATCTATCCATCCATGTGTTCAATGAGCAGATTTTTGTGAAGTGCTCATGCTATTGACATATTTGCTTGTTAATAAAACCAAACTGCTTCATTTGTAAGGAATGTGTTAGCTGATGACATTGTATATTTCAAAGGAACTAATACATTTTCTTCTATTTATTTTCCAATTTTCAAACCTTAGGGTGGATTAAAGTCACAGGGTAAAGCTTGCCAGTCAGTGGGGAGATCTTGGGATTTGTACTTTTATCAAGCAAACTCCCTCAGATGAAGATTCAGCGTGATTACCTTTGGATGGTCTGTCCTGGCAACTCTGCACACAGTGGTGCTTTATAAATGTTTGCCACATTGAAGTAGGTAGTTTCACTAGAACAAAGGGATATAGAATTCTACAAGGAAGCTACAAACTAGAAGTTTAGGTATTAGTTGACAAGGTCTTGGAAGTGCGGTGTGCAGAATAGAAAAGCTAATCAAAATAATAATAACCATGATTACATTTGATCTTTATATTAGTCTGACACATTTAATCCTATAAAGTTGTACCAAGAACCTGGTTCTTTTGAAATTGTCTCTGGCTGAGAAGCTTTTGAAATAGATTAGGCTAGGTAAAATCGCAAGGGAATCTTCGGGATTGTGAAAATGTTGCTCAGTGGCAAGAACAAAAAGAATGCACATTATGAGAATTTCAAGACTTTAATAATGCCACATAATGTCAAATGGCAGCCAATTATACACTTTTCTAAAAGAAGACATTTCTGGTGGCAGTAAATTGTTTTCCAGACAGAAAGTTACTTTTAGAAATAATAAAGAATGGATTATTTCTCCTCGTGGGTTTATATTTCAGTTGAAGGGGAAAATGCTTAAAGCTAACAAAGTGCCTTTGCTTAGCAGTATCATAACTGCTACTTCTAATCTCCCACAATTACGTGCTGCTATCTGGCACTTGTTTAATCAAGTATTGTTTCTGCCTCAGCCTTGTTGCCAGAGACTCTGAGTTGGTCCATTTGTGAGCAGTTATCCATCTGCCAGCCTCAGGCTGACTTCTGTCTCCCCCTTAGAAGAGGAGATGAAATCTTGTTCTTGTGACTGAAGCACTAATTTGACTTTGATCTGAGGAGCATTACCTTCCTGAACACGACTTTTCCATTAATTCTCTTAAAAAGTAAAGCAATGGCACGAGAGAAAATAAACCAGTGATGGAGAATATCACCAATTCTCTCCTTACTGACATATTAAAGTACCATATCACTAGCAGAAAACCCTGTCCGTAGCAAAGAGAGTGATTAACAAACCCAAATAGGCATGGAAGGCTTCATACTCTTGGTTCAAAAGCTGTTACTCCATCCCAACTTATAGTTGAGATTTTAGCCTTTCCCTCATATTTTACATTTGTTTGTAAATAATTGAATTTGACTGTTTTAAATATATAACACAAGCATACAATTCAAAGATTAAAAATGTATAAAATAAATGGTATGTTTCCCTTCCTCACTTGTCCCCCAGAAATCCAGTTTCTCTCCAGAGAGGAGCCTTTGTGTTCATTCTCTCGTGAATCCTTCCAGAACTATGCCATGTACATGTGAAGAACCAATAGCCTTTTCAACAAGTATTTACTGAGCACTCTATATGAGTCAGGCATTGAATTCGGGGCATATGACAGTGAACGAGAGTCAGTATCACGTACCTTGAAGGAGTGTACATTCTGGTGTGTGGAGACGTGCAATGAATAAGATATATATGCTATTTTATAATCTATTAGATGATTGTTACTATGGAGAAAAAATCAAACAGAGACTGTAGGTAGGGAGTCTTGGGAAGCTGAAGAAATAGGTGGCAAAATTTTACAGTGGTCAGAAAGTGTCTCATGGAAACAGTGACATTTGCACAGACTTAAAGGGGAAGTATAAGTGAGCACTGTGGCTATTGGGAAAGAGCATCCAGAAAGAGTGGCAGCAAAAAGTGGGAAATGAGGTCGAGGTCCACAGTGGACCACATCAGGCTGGGATTTGCCATGGTGATGAAGTTGGCTTTCATTCTGAAAAAAATATATAGGAAGTAGTTGAAGGGTTTTGAGTAAGGAGTGACATGATCTAACTTACATTCTGGTGGGCTGCGCTGGATGCTTTGTTGAGAATAGCCTGAAGAGGAGTGGGGTGACCATTAAAAAGAGCATTGCCATTATATGGTCAAAAGATGAAGATTGGTGTAGAACCATCATGGTGAGAAATGGTCCAATTCTGGATGTACTGGACACGCAGAGTCAACAAGAATAGACCATGGCTTGGATGTGGGTTGTGAGATGAAGTCAGGAGTCAAGAGTGACTCTAAGGATTTTAGCCAGAACAACTAAAAGAAGTGGCCATTCCCTGTGAAGGGAAGGACTGAAGGAATAGATATTTTGGGGTAAAGTGAGCAGCTCAGTCTCTGATATCCTAAGATTGGGAGGCTTGTAGATATCAAGTTGGAAATGCTGAGTAGGCAGTTGGATACACTAGTATAAAGTTAGGGAATGGGTCTGAGCTGAAGATAAACACTCCAGAGTCAAAGGCAAAGAGGTGATATTTGAGGCTGTGAAATTGGAGGAGAATCCCCCACTCCAACACACACACACTCACACACAAGCAAATGTCGATAGAGAACAGAAGGGGTGTGAAAAATGGAGCCCTGAGATTCTCTAACACTTGCTAGTAAGAGGGATAGGAGGAAAAAGCAAAGAGACTAAGAAGGAGTAGAAAGGGGAAGAAAAAAGAAACTTGTGCGGTGTCCTGAAAGCCAAAGGAAGAAAGATATTGCAAGAAGGCATGACAGTTGCGTCTAATGCTGCTAAATGATTTATCAAGATCAAGGTCATTGGTCATATTGACAAGAAGAGTTTTAGTGGAACAACAACAAATGAGAGTGGATTTAGGAGTAGGAAGTACAGGAGAAACTAGAGAAATTAAATATGGACTAATTCTTTCGAGGTGTTTTGCTGTAAAAGAGAGTCAAGAAAAGGAGTAATAAGAGGCGTTAAATATGATCAAGAGATTTTTTCTGCATGAGAGAAATAAAAAGCTAGTTTGAAGGCTGATAGTAATGATCTCATTAAGAGGAAAATGTAACTGGGTTTAAATATATTTATTTTGTTGCACATATGATACATTGCTACACACTAAACTCAACTTTTTTCACTTAATTTCAGTATTTCATCACATTTACATTCTCACTGACCACAAGACACACCATTACTATTCTGCCACTACAAAAGGAAAAAATGTTCTGCTATTTAAACAATAATAGGGCATTATTTGAAATATACATCCTGATTTCTGAGATGTTAAAATGCTTAAAAATTTTTAAAAAGTTCCTCTCATAAACAATGAAACATGATCTGCATTCTGGAGATTTTTTCCATTTGAGTACAAACAGAACAGCATCATCGATGGCAGTATATTCCATTTTATCAGAATTTCTTTAACCAGCTCAAAGAATGGACATTCTTTGATGTTACTGCAGTCAATATCCTTGTACATACAATCATCCTTAGCATGTGTGGGTGAATGTGAAAGAGAAATTCCCAAAAGTGCAATTGTTATCTTATGGACAATCCAAATGGCCATGCAGAAAGCTTACACCAGCCTTCAGCAATGTCTGAGAATGCCTATTGATCCACATCTTTGGTGAACATAGGGTGTGATCAAATAAATATATTAATAAAGATAATCATCTTTGGTAATATAATGTAGGAGGCAGAATAATGGCCTCCCAAAGCTGCTCACATCCTAATCCATAGAACCTGTGACTATATTACCTTACAGGGCCAAAAGGACTTTGTGAATAATGTAAGGATCTTAAAATGGAGACATTATCCTGGACTACGTGGGTAGACCTAATGTAATCACAAGGTTCTTATAAGTGAAGAAGGGAGGCAGGAGAGAAAGAGAAGGAGATGCAAAGAGAAGAATGTCAGAAAGCCAGGTGAGAACAATGTGACTGCTGGCTTGAAGATGGGAGGGGGGTCAGAGCCAAAAGTGAAGGCTTCTAGAACCTGGAAAGGCAAGAAAATAAATTCTCGCCTAGAGATGATAGCTTTATTAAAATAACATAGAAACTTTCTTAGTTTTTACATAATCTGAAACAATTTGAACAGCATGAGAGTTTTCTGTGATTTAGCATTTCAATAGCCTGTGCTTTGAAAATAATCTCTTTTATAGAAATACGTCTGTATAGATTTTCTATATTCTATTTCTTTACACATTTATCCTCTTCATTCATTCATGTTCTTTATTATGCTTGTATAAAACTGAGCAAAATAGTCTCTTATGATTCTTTTAATTTCCACTGCATTTGTACTTATTGTCAATTTTTATAAATTTTTCTTTCTCTATTTCTCTGTTTAAATTAGCTAATAATTTGCCCCTTTTTTTCCTGTTAATCAGTTTTTGGGTTTCCTGATTAGGTGTATAATTTTTCTATTTTCTAAATAATTAAAATTTGTTTTTATCCTCTTATTATTTTGTTTTTCCTAGTTAGAAGTTTAGTTTTTTTGGCTAGTGAATCATTTAGTGCTATGATTTCGAGCCTGACTTCAGATGTATGTTATAGGTTCTGACATATCATGCTTTCATCAGTCTCTTCTGAATGTATTACAGTTTGGGTTTTGATTTTCTTATTGTCTCCAAGTTTGTTTTATGTATGGCTAGTATATTAATTTTTGCAAATGTTCTTATTCTCTTGGGGGTAAAGAGTCTGAAATATCTATATCTATCTGTATCTATATACACACACTTACGTGAATTAAATCTACCTTGTTAATTCTGCTATTTAGGTTTTCTATACACTTACTTATGTTTGGTACATTGGGTGTATTGATGACTATAATAAATAGCTTAAAGTCTCTAATATTGCCTTGTATTTATGATGATGTTTATAATGAATTTTGATACTACATTATTTGGTGATTAGATACTTCCACTGTTAGAACTGCACTCTTATCCTTATAAACTGCCATTCTTTGTCTAAATTTGCCTTGGAATCAAATTCATCTGATATCAACAATGTTGTCAATACTTTATTAATATTTGCATTTGCCTTTGCTTGGGGTATCTTTGTCTATCCTGTGACTTCTTCTCTTTGTTGGTCACTTGTTTGTTTTTTTAACTTCTTTTTTAAGTTCAGGGGTACACGTGCAGGATGTGCAGGTATGTTACATAGGTAAACATGTGTCATGGGGGTTTGTTGTACAGATTATTTCATCATCCAGGTATTAAGCCTAGTATCCATTAGTTATTTTTCCTGATCCTCTTCCTCCTTCCACTTTCCACCCTCTGATGGGCCTCAGTGTGTGCTGTTCCCCTCTGTGTGTCGATGTGTTCTCATTTAGCTCCTATTTATAAGTGAGAACATGCCATATTTGGTTTTGTGTTCCTATGCTAGTTTGCTGAGGATAATGGCCTCCAGCTCCATCCATTTCCCTGCAAAGGACGTGATCTCATTCCTTTTTTATGACTGCATAGTATTCCATAGTGTATACATACCACTTGGTTTCAGGAGTTTTCCTTTTCTACAGCATACGGTGTTTTGTGTTGCCTGAGAATCTTTCCCTTAGGTAAGTTTAAACAGCTTAAACTTTTTTACATGATAGATATATTTAGTCTCAGCTCCACTTGTACTGATTTTACTCATTTTTAATTGCTTAGTATATGATACAAAAGAGCATAGTTTCCATTGGTTTAGCGCAAAGAACTCAGGAAATATGAGGAAAGGTAGACAGGGCCAACTCTTAAATTGCAGGAATGAAGATCTTGGGTCTCTTCATTGTTTGTTCCTCAGGATATGGCACTCTGTTTTCTGATCCAATATACCAATATCCTTCCTATGTTTTTAACAAGTTTTAATGCTTAATATCCTCCCTTATATATGTCAAGGCCTCCTTTATAGTGAATACTTAGATTGATAAAAGATATAGGTAACTTATGATTGATATTATTGACATGCTTCCATTCTGATAACTTTCCAGTGTGATTTCAAGTATTTCTGAACATGCACCATTCTTTCTCATATCCCCCTCCCAGACTCCCCACGCAAAACACATCAACTCTTCTTAGGTTTATAAAATAAAAATAATTTTGCCCTTGGAAATTTTGGGTGTCCTTTTTTTTTTCTTTAGATGATTTCCATCATATATCATCCCAGAATCTTTTTTAAAAATGCAGGTAAAGAGCACATTAGACTATTTTGGTTAATGCACTCAGCTGAGCAGTCTACTGCATTGTTCAATTGAAAGCCTGATGACTTTACTTTCTTTGTCAACTTAATACACTATGTTTTTAATTTGAATGAGTATAAATGTCAAAATCCAGCATCCAAAATAGCTCTGCAGCATCTCAACCATCAGCTTTTGGGGAGAATGCCAGAGTTTGTTCTAGAAGATGCTTCTTAACTGCTAATGATTAGCATCTCAAAGCTTAAAGGTACTCGTGACTCCTCAACCGAAAAAAAAATACCCATTAGTAGAAGCTACACTGGTGGGTGTGAACGAAGGAAAGCAAATTTCTCCAGACACTGATCTGGCGAAGAGAATCAAATGGTGGGTATGCTGTCACTTGATCACTCTGCGTTAATGCTGCTTCAGGCATTGCTCATTTCAGTTTTGCATTAGCAAATAATCTTATTAAAGAGATGGCCATGATAACACTGATTGATGGAGAGGAAACATGCCTGGTTTAAAAGACTCATAATTTATAATCAACTGTGCTTTAACAATGTAAAAATGTCATTTAAAATGCTGTGTATATTTAATCTATTTCTGAGGGAGCAATTACATCTATATGAAATTCTAATGATTTGAATATAATGTTCATCAAATGATTCTCCATTTTAATTTCAGTTCCCTCCTAACAAATAGTTACTTTAATCTATAAGAACAGCATTCTTGAATACTCAATGATTATTAAATGTCAAAGTCTGGATAACGAAGGTGGGACTAATGTAGTAGAAATCATAGTTTCACCACACCTCACTGCTAGACATCTTTAAACAATTTATTTTAAAATACTGACCTAGGAAGAAAGTCTATGACCAAGCTAGGAGCAAATGATTTTTCATTATTCCTTGTAGCAATGGTATAGAGTATTTCCTCTGTGTAGCACTTACTTGTGAGTACTTCCTGGGTGTCAGGCAATTTGCTGCACACTGCCAGCATGCACTGAAATGACAGATCTGGTTCCTGTCCTCATGGAGCTTGGAGTCTGAGTGAAGTGGCCAGCTTATAAGTAAATAACAGATTGGATTTTATTTCAGAGCCGTTGGAAATCCCGGCAAGGTATAAGCAATGAAATGGCCAGGATCTGATACGTACATTTAAAAAGTTAAATCTGGCTGCTCTAGGCAGTGAACTGGAGGTAGGTTGAATTGAAACAGAAAAATTTAAAGTCTGTAGCAGTGGTCTAGGGGCAAGGCTGTGGTGGGAGTGGGAGGAATTGAGGTACTCTGGAGAAAGGGGCAATGGGACTAGACATTGATTAGATGTGGAGGAGAAAGAGAAGAAGCCAATCAAAGGTCAAACAACGGGACAGAACTACCTTCTGTGATTGGGGAAATGCGGCAGGAGTAAGTCCAGAGCTCATGGTATGCCAAGAGTTTTCGCAGCTCATTACATTATCTATGACATTCACAAAACCTCAGAGTTTATTATTATACCCATTTCATTGGTGAAGGAATCTCCTTAGGAATTAAGGTAGGGTTACAAAGACATTTTTAAAATTGGTGAATATCAAAATTGTTATAGAATATATATCATGTTTAGATGTCTTGCTTGCTTTTATTATCTATATCACTACCTGGAATAAGATAGCATA
Source organism: Hylobates moloch (assembly GCF_009828535.3). Taxonomy (NCBI): domain Eukaryota; kingdom Metazoa; phylum Chordata; class Mammalia; order Primates; family Hylobatidae; genus Hylobates; species Hylobates moloch. The sequence continues at coordinate 158,059,112 of NW_026652279.1, forward strand.
TAAACCATCAGAAGAATTGTACAATCCTTAAGTACTTAAACTGACTAGAGAACATGGCTAAACATTGTTTTTAGAAGTCTGTCACATGTGACACAGCACAATAGCAGAATGAAAAACAAAACTTATATAATCATTTTAATAGATATAGAAAAAGCATTTGGCAAACTTCAACATTATTTTATGATAAACACTCTCAACAAATTACATATTGAAGGAATGCACCTCAAATAATAAAGGCCATAGACGACAAACCATGACTAACATCATACTCAATGGGGAAAACTTGAAAGCTTTTTCTCTGTGATCCAGAATAAGCCCAGAATGCTCACTCTCACCACTCCTATCCAACATAGTACTGGAAGTTCTAGCCAGAGCAGTAGCCAAGGGAAATAAATAAAAGGCATCCAAATTGGAAAGGAAGAAGTTAAATTGTCCCTGTTTGCAGGCAACATATCTTACATAGGAAACCCTAAAGGTTCCACCAAAATGCTATTAGAAATGATAAACAAATTCAGTAAAGTTGCAGGATATAAAATCAACATACAAAAATTAATAGTATTTCTATACGCTAACAGCAAACTATCTGAAAAAGAAATGAAGAAAACAAGTCCATTTACAATAGCTACAAAAAACACTTTGGAATAAATTTAACAAACAAGGTGAAAGATCTCTACACTGAAAACTATAAAATGTTGATGAAAGAAATTGGAGAAGTCACAAATAAATGGAAAGATATCCCATGCTCATGGATTGTAAAAGATACTATTGTTAAAATGTCCATTCTACTCAAATCAATTTATAGATTAAATGCAAAATTTGATAACTATCAAAATGCCAGTTACATTCTTCACAGAAATAGAAAAAACAATTCTAAAAGTTGTATGAAACCAAAAAATACCCTGAACAGCCAAATGATCTTGAGCAAAATGAACAAAGCTGGAGGCATTACACTTCCATACTTCAAAATATACTGCAAAGCTATAGGAACCCAAACAGGGTGGTACTGTCATAAAAAAAACAGACACACAGACTAATGGAACAGAATAGAGAGCCCAGAAACTGTTTTCGACAAAGGCACCAAGAACGCACAATGGGGAAAAAGCAGGCTTCAATAAATGGTGTTGAGGAAACTAGATATTCACATGCAGAATAATAAATTTAGACCCGTATATCACACCATATACAAAAATCAACTCAAAATGGGCTGAAGACTTAAACTATTAAACTACTAGAAGAAAATATAAACAACTCAAACAACTCAATAGCAAGGAAATAACCTGATTTAAAAATTTTTAAAAGGCCTGAATAGACATTTCTCAAAAGAAGACATACAAATGGCCAACAGGCATATGAAAAAATGTTCAGTTTCATGAATCATCAGGGAAATGCAAATCAAAAGCACAAGGAGATATCTCACTCCAGTTAGGATGGATATTTTCAAAAAGATAAAAGAGAACAAGTATTAGCAAGGATGTGCATAAAGAGAGGCCTTGCACATTGTTGGTGGGAATGTAAAATAATATGGCCATTATGAAAAGCAGTATGGAAGTTTTTCAAAAAACTAAAAATAGGCTCTGTGTGGTGGATTATGCCTGTAATACCAGCACTTTGGGAGATGGGGCCAGGAGGATTGCTTGAGCCCAGGAGTTTAAGACGAGCTTGGGCTACATAGCGAGACCCTATCTCTAAAAAAATAAAAACAGTTAGCTGGGTGTGGTGGTGCATGCCTGTAGTCCTAGCTACTAGGGAGTCTGAGGCAAGAGGATTGCCTGAGCCAGGAGGAAGCCTGCAGTGATCAGTGATCACACCATTGCACTCCAGCCTGGGAGACACAGCAAGACCCCATCTCAAAACAAAAAAACAAAACAAACTAAAAATTGAACTATCATATGATCCAGGAATTGCACTACTGGGCATATATATTTACAAAGGAAATGAAATCAATATATCGAAGAGACATCTGGACCCCTGTGTTTACTGCAGCACTATTCACAAGAGCGAAGATACAGAATCCACCTAAGTATCTATGAAAAGATAAATGGATAAAGAAAACATGGCATATATACACAATGGGATACTATTCAGCCATAAAAAAGTAGGAAATCCCGTCATTTGCGAAAATGTGGATGAACCTGAAGGACATCATGTTAACTGAATAACATAAATAAACCAGGCACAGAAAGACAAATACCACATGACTTCATTTATATGGAATATGAAAAAGTTGATCTCATGGAAATAGTTAAATGGTGGTTACCTGAGACTGAGGTCATTAGAGGAAGAGGAGACTTTGGGGAGATGCTGGTTAAAGGATATATATTTACAGTTAGAAAGAAGTAATAAGTTCAAGAGATCTATTGTACAACATAGTGACTGTAGTTAATGATGGTATATTATATTCTTGAAAAATGCTAACAGAGTGGATGTTAAGTGTTCTCATCACAAAAATGATAACTATGCGAGGTAATGTTTATGTTAACTGACTTAATTTAACCATTCCACAGGTATATACTTCAAAACATCATGTTGCACTTCAGGAGGCTGAGTCAGGAGGACTGCTTGAGCCCAGGAGTTTGAGACCAGCCTGGGCAACACAGCGTGACCTCGTCTCTACAAAAATTTAAAAAATTCGCTGAGTTTGGTGGTGTGTTCCTGTCACCCTAGCTACAGGAGGCTGAGGTGGGAGGACTGCTTGAGCCTGGGAGGCCGAGGCTGCAGTAAACCATGATAGTGCCCCTTCACTCCAGCCTGGATGACAGAGTGAGACCCCATCTCTCCAAAAATTTAAAAAAATTCGCTGGGTTTGGTGGCCTGTGTCTGTGGTCCTGCTACTTGGGAGGCTAAGTTGGAAGGTTTGCTTGCGCCTGGGAGGTCAAGGCTGCAGTGAGCCATGATCGTGCCACTGTACTCCAGCCTGGGCAACAGGGTGAGACCCTGTCTCAAAAAAATATATCACATTGTACATGATAAATACACACACTTTTATCTGTCAAAAATGTGTGTCATACACAAAAAGATTTTTGTGGGGGAGGGTAGGAATAAGAGAGACAAATACAACTGAATAAAGCTAATGGCTGACCTGGTGATCCAATTAACTCTACTAGTGCTTATCTAGTGCTTTTTACTTGCAAGGCACTCTATGAGATTCTGAAACACCAACCACAAAATTTACTTAAAATGGCTAGATATTAGAAATATTTGGAGGATTTAAAAGTGGCTGGCAGAAAAATAATTTTTAAAAACCTATAATGAAGGGCAACATGTTAAGCTGCAAGAAGATGACCAGAAGGGAGCCATGGGAATAAATGTCAGATTCGGTGTGAGCTACAACTTTATTAACGATCTGGAAAAAGACCTGTGTTAATGAAATTTCCAAATGATACTAAATAGGGAATTGTCAAGCTCACCAGTGAAAACAGAGAGATAATATTATATGCAAAGGTTAATAACAGCAAGAAATGAAGGTTACGCATACAGAAAAGATACAATTGCATGAAATCTCATGTTAAAAACCATTGTATTCTATATAAAGTATAAAAATTTGAAAAATAAAATAAATGTTAATTGGATTGAGCGTGTATCAGAGGTGAGAGAAGTCAGTAAAACAATAAAATCCAAAGAGAGTAAAGTGTTACATACACAGAAAATAAAGAGGTAACTGGAAAGCCAATTGCTATCCAAATGAACTAATAATATCTTGTGGTGTTTTGAGTATAAAACATGTAAGTTATTTTTAAAAGCATCAAAAAAATACTAAAACAGAAGGTGATATTGGGGCCGGGCGTGGTCGCTCACGCCTGTAATCTCAGTACTTTGGGAGGCTGAAGTGGGGTATCACTTGAGGCCAGGAGTTTGAGACCAGCCTGGCCAACATGGTGAAACTTTGGCTCCACTAAAAAAAAAAAATACAAAAAATATTAGCTGGGCATGGTGGCATGGGGCTGTAATCCCAGCTACTTGGGAGGCTGAGGCAGAAGAATCGCTTGAACCTAGGAGGCAGAGGCTGCAGCGAGCCACGATTGGGCCACTGCACTTCAGCTTGGGCAACAGCATGAGACCCCATCTCAAAATAAATAAATAAATAAATAAATAAATAAAGTCACTATTGGAAGAGATTACTGAATTAAGTAATCTCATGGCACCCAGGTTTTGCTCCATCGTCCTGCTTTTAGTTCAGGGTATAGGATGGCCCATGCTTTCTCTTTGATCCTTTGAAGGTAGACTCTTTGCATTCACATCAAGGCTGGGATGATGCAAGGATAGCACTACTTTTTGAAGTCTGTGAAGGTTCTGTGCTCAGAGTGCAGAGGTTACATTCCAGCCCAGAGTGGCCATTCTATTTAATACCCTAATGGAAAATCATCCTTCCCCACAGTCCCACCCCACTAATGGGCACCGTTATTGGCCACTGCAACTAGAACCCTATTCTTTTTTTGTTCTCTATCAAAAATACTATATTTGTTATCTAAGTTCGTTCTTGGATTAGACAATGAAAGAAAGCTTCAGTTTTTACTCCTCTAGCATACCCTATGCATTCTTACATGAGGGATTCACAGTGCACATATCACTCACCTAAAGATGAAAACTCACAATTTGATATGAGGCAAACTTCTGGCTCTTTCACTCTCTCTTTCCAACCTACACCGAATGAAGGAGGAAGGTAACTTCCATCATCACAAACACTCTGTCTTATATTTGGTTGGAAATTGAATGCTAGAAAGCACTTCCTTTAATGAAGCTCAGGAAAAAAGCAATTGTGGCTCTCCCTTGAACATGATTACGTTTCATGTGTCAGAACAGGGATGATTGATTAAAATCATGATTGTGGGAAGGTGCCACATTCACTGGGTTCCAAGACAATGCCTTTCTACATTTGAGCTTGTTATACTATGAGAATGTGACAAAAAAGAATGCTAGATCATTGACCTTATAATTCTGAAAAGGACTCACTATTCTATTCATATTTTGCACAATGCAACATCTAGAAAATTACTCAAAGAGTGAGTGGGTAGAAGACAACGTTCAGGAATAGACGTCATTAAATGTTAGAAAAAACATTTCTTATAAATATTTAAGGTGTCCCCTGAATTATGTTTAATCTCAACTCTGGAGTATCTCTCTGTCTCATCCATATTTTAGGGAGACAGAATGATACCATGGAAACTGCCCTAATCTATAAGACCTGAATTCCTGAATTCTACACATGAGTCTAACATAAGTTAGGTGAATGAATACAATATTGGGCTTCCTTATTTACTCATTAAATATTTTTAGAGTATTACCAACTGAAACTAATCCCTCTTACCTCTAAACATATACAATAATAAAAGTGTACTTTACTTATTTATTTTGTATTTATTTCCAGTATTTATGTACTTGTTCTTCCTACTTTATTTTACTCATTTATCCAACAAGTATTTATTGAGAAGGTACATTTTGCCAAGCAGTGGGGTAGGTGGGCATTGTTCTTGCCTTCAAAAAGTTTAAAACCAGTGGACTAGATAGGTAAGAAAAGAGAGAATTACAATCAGCCTAACCAGAGCTATGATGACGACTAAAAGGGTTGTATAAAATTTATCAAACAATGCCTAAACTAGACTTAGGCAGTTGGGGAGATTCCTGGGGAAATGGCAGTGGAAATAAAATTTGAAAGTTGTATAGAAATTAGCCAGATGAATAATGCAGATGATGCAGGTGTTCCAGAAAGAAATAGCATGGGAAGAGGCTGAGAGGTGAAACAAAGCATAACTCTTTGGGAAAAGAGAAGTAAAAAGTAATTTATTAAGAATGAGTAATTGACTGTGATTGAATGGAACTGGGGTGAGAAAATGTTGCCAGACCATGAGGTATGTGGTAAAGGAGACAAAGAACAGATTACCAAGTAGTTTTTAAGCTAATGTGTTATTCTGGCTCCTTTCTGAGACAAATAAATAAAAATAAAAAATATTTTTTATTTTATTTTTTATTTTGGCTGTTAAAGGAGCATAAGCTGAGAACAATATGATTACAATTTTTATTTTACAATAAGCACTTTTGGCTTTGGAGCAGAGAACAGATTGTAGGAGAAAAGGGATGCAAAACCACTGTAACAATCTAAATGAGAAGCGATGGTGAGTTGACCTAGTGTAGTGGAGTTTGAAATGTTAATGATAATGATAATAATAGTGATCATCATAAGAACTAATGCTTATTGAGTATCAGAAGAATAAATGCATGTTGAGTATTTCTACGTGCCAGGTACTATGATGAATATTTTTCATGATTGTGAACCTTTATTATTCACAGCAAGCCCATAATATAGGCACCTTTATTATCCTCACTTTACAGATGAAAAAACCAAGGTCTCCTCAAGATCTTTTATGCTTGAAGGCAAGAGTATCTAATTCCATTTATTAAGTTCACATTCTTCTTCTGACAGATAATATTAGGTGCTGAGGAAAGAATATTAAACCAGACAGAAAATGGTCCTTTTCCTTTCAAACTGATAGAAAGATAGACTTTAACCAAAAAAGTGGATATGAAACTTAAATAGATGACAAAAGGATCTAAGAATAGTTAGATAACTTGCCTAATATCACACAGAGTAGCAAAGAAAGCACATGAATCCAGACCTATCTACTATATAGCTGTGGACTGAAAACAGAGCCCTGAGCAGCACAAGCATATGAATTACTGGCTGACATGAAACATACAGAGGGAAAAGAGAAGGATAACAGCAGATTTCTCACTGGAAATAATGTAAATGAGAAGACAATGGAGCAATAAGCTTAAAGTACTTAAAGAAAAAAAAGTGGCTACAACCAATAAAAATATCTTCCAAAAATCTTAAAGGAAGGCATATGGAAAATTATAGTAGAGGGCAATATAGTTTGACATACAGGAAAGAAGAAATAAAGTTGTTTTTCCTCACAGATAACATTATTGTCTATACAGAAAGTCCAATGAATTATACAAGAAAAGCTACAAAAATAATTTAGTTCAGTAAGGTTATATAATAAAGATCAATATTTAAAAACTCATTAGTAACCATATATTAGCAACAAAAACTAGGAATTTGAAATGTAAAAGCAGACTAATTTACAATATCAAAAATATGAAATACTTGGGCATCAATCCTATGAAAGACATATAAGGCCTGTATACTGAAAATAACAAAACATTCATGAGAAAAACTAAATGGGAAGTTATACCACATCCATAGATAGGAAGAATCAATCTTATTATAATTTCAACTCTCCCCAAATTATTTATAGATTTAATATTATACCAATCAAAATCCCAGCAAGAGCTTTTGTAGAAGTTGTAAAGATGTTCTAAAATTCATATGAAAATGCTATAGATCTAAAATAGCAAACCTACCTTAGATAAAAACATCAAAATTGACAGATTAATATATCTGAATTAAAAACATATCACAGGCCGGGGCTCACGCCTGTAATTCCAGCATTTTGGGAGACCGAGGAGGGTGGATCGTTAGGTCAGGAGTTAGAGACTAGCCTGGCCAAGATGGCGAAACCCCATCTCTACCTAAAATACAAAAACTAGCCGGCCGTGGTGGCGGGCACCTGTAATCGCAGCTACTCAGGAGGCTGAAGCCAGAGAATCACTTGAACCCCGGGAGGCGGAGGTTGCAGTGAGCTGAGATCGCGCCACTGCACTCCAGCCTGGGTGACAGAGCAAGACTCTGTCTAAAAAAATAAAAACAAATAAAATAAATTTAAAAAAAGACATATCATAAAGCATGAAGACAAGACAATGAGGTGTTTGCAAAGATGGAAAAATGTATTAAGAGAACAGAATAGAGTCCTGACATTCTCTCTTCCTTTCTTGATAGATAGATTCACACAATCACACACACACATGCAATTCAGTGAAGAACTGTGTTCTCAACAAAAGGTGCCAGAACAATTGGATATCCCTATTCAAAAATAAATAAATACTACATAAATAAGTAAATAAATGAACTATCTACATTTTGTACCTATACAAAAATTAACTTGAAATGGATCATAATTCTAAAAGTAAAAGCTAAAACTCAAAACATAGAAAAAAAGCACAGGAGAAAATCTTTGTGTCCTTGGGTTAGGTGATGATTTCATAGATATGACACCAAAATTACAATCCATAAAAGAAAAATATGATTAACTTCACTTACTCAAAATTTTAAAATTCTGCTCTTCAAGACACTGCTAAGAGAATTAAATGGCAAGCCAAATATTATGGAAAAAATGTTAGCAAATCACATATCTGACCAAAGATTTGTGTCTAAAATATGTAAAAAATACTCTCAAAACTGAATAATTAAAAATGAATAACAATAAAAATAGACAAAACATTTGAAGAGATACGCTACTAAAGAGACATGTGAAGAGCAAATAAGTTCATAAAAATACTCTACATTAGTAGTCATTAGGAAAATGCAAATTAAAAGCACAATCAGATACTGCTAAACATCTCTTAGATACTTCACATCCCCAATACCAAGTGTCGAGGACAATGTGGAGTAATTGTAGTAATTACTCTGCAGTAGAACTCTCATATGCTGCTGGTTGGAATATAAAATGTTACAGCCACTTTGGAAGACCATTTGGCAATTTCTGAAAAAGTTAAACATATGCCTACTATATGATCCAGTCATTGAATCCCTAGGTATTTATTCAAGAGAAATAAAATGTGTGTTCACGCAGGGCTTGGATAGAAGTGTTCTTAGCAGCTTTATTTATAATATCCCAAGATTGAGAACAACCAAATTATCTACCAGTAGGTGAACAGATAAACAAATAATGGTATCTCTATACAATGAACTACCACTCTGCAATAAAAATGAATGAACTATTGATGTACACAAAATATAGATGAATCTCAAACTAATTATGCTGAGAGAAAGAAGCTAGAGCAAGAAAAAACCTCAAGAGTATATATTTTATAATTTCATTTCTATAACAGTCTCCAAAATGAAAACTAATCTATAGTCACAGAAAGCAGATGAGTGTTTGCTGGATAAGGATGGGAGTGGGGAGCCAACAGAAGAAGTCACAAAAGGGCACAAAGAGAGGTTCCGAGCTGAGGGATGGATCTGTTCAGTATCTTGATTGTAGTGATGACTTCATGATGCACACATATGTCAACATTTATGAAATTGTACATTTTAAAAATGCCTCGCTACTGTGTGTCAATTATACCTTAAGAACACTGCTTAAAAAGTTAGAGCTATAACTAAAGAATCCCTGCCTTACCCAGTTCACTCCTTGTCTCCACATATGTAATTACCACTAAAGCTGATCTCTATCTGCTCAGTGAATTTTTTAAACTTTTTCTACATTTTAGTGTACCCATACAATATATACTACTGTTTTGTGTGTTTTAAGTGTTCATAAATGTTAATATAATGTGCACATTACTTTTTATTGGCTTTAATCTCTCCAGAGTGTTGTGAAAGATATATGAGCTTCACTTCTGAAGCTGAGGAGCCTGCTGGGAAGAAGAATATGATCCCAAGAGGGAAATAAAGCAATAAAGAGAAAACTTTTTGTAAAATGAAAAAGGAGACTAAAGAAAAGAATAACAAGAAAGAAAAGATAGGATGAAGAAGTTGGAAGAGAGGAAGCTAAAAGGAAGCTTGGTAAAGTATTTCACAATGAAACATCAAAAGAGTTCTATAATCATAAAATAGGAATTAAAGGAATTTGAGATGAGACCATTAAAAAGATCTTTAAGAGCCTGCAGGAAATGAAAGTGGGATAAAACAGAAATGTCATGTAAAATGCCTTACATTACAAACTGCTGGTTAAACCAAAATCATGCCGAAGGGTAGAGAAAGAGAAGGCACTTGCCAGGGGAGAGGACTGGGAGGTTATCCATGGCTGGGCTGTGAATGCAACACAGGAATTACCCAGTAAACCCAGACTGGAAGGTTCAGAAGAGCTGCAAAGAGAGTTTAAAGGTACTACTGAAAAGCAGATTATGAGAAGTGAGAAACATTTACTGCAAGGTTTATCAGTTGGAATTAGGTTTAGCTGTAGGCACCAGACACCTCTAAATAACAGTAGCTTAACAAGATGGACTTTTGTTTCTCTCTCATATGCAAGAAACCGGGCATAGGCAGTGCAGGGCTGGGAGGTCAGCTCCGTAGAGTCATCAGGAGCCACCCAGGTTTGTTCTGCTCATCACTCTATCATGCGTAGGGCGAGGTTCTTCATCACAGTCCAGGGGTTTCTGCTGGAGAACCTTATGGGGATCCCAGGGTAAAGGAAGGAAAAACAGAAATAACAAAAAGAACATGCCCACTGTTTCCTAAGGTCTCCTGGGTGGTGCCACCCAGAACTTCTGCTTTCATTTCATTGGCCGTAACTTCATGTCATGACCATACCCAGCTGCAAGGAAGGCTGGGGATGTCGCCAAGCACCAGCTAAAATTAAGGTTCTGCCATCAAGAGAGAAGAGGATAACAGAGACATTGGGTACACACTGAGCAATCTCTGCTACCAATTCCTTTAGGCTAAGCACTGTTGCATCTTGTACACACACACACACACACACACACACACACGCACATTTTTTGAGACAGGGTCTTGCTCTATTGACCAGGCTGGAGTGCAATGGCACGATCATGGCACACTGCAGCCTCAACCTCCTGGGCTCAAGCAATCTTCCCACCTCCGCTTCCCGAGTAGCTGGAACTACAGGTGCACGCCACCATGCCCAGCTAATTTTTTTATTTTTTGTAGAGGTGGGAGTTTGCCATGTTGCTGAGACTAGTCTTGAACTCCTGAGATCAAGCAATCTGCCTGCCTCGGCCTCCCAAAGTTCTGGGATTACAGGTGTGACCCATCACACCCAGCCAACATATATATTTTAACATTCACATAAAAACTACAAGATAGATATTATCATTCCCATTGTAGAGGTGAATAAAATAAGGTTCCCAGAGTTCAAGTAAGTTGTTGAAAGCCTCAGTGGGATTAAAATCTAGATCTGTCTGGATCCAAAGCGAAGATCCATGTGTTCTTTTTACAGTTGAAAATAGAAACTATAAGAGTCATGACCCAGGGGGAAAGTTTCTTGAGAAAAGCATAAATGTGAATTCAAAAAAGAAGCAGGAGACTCAAGTGGAATGATTAAAGACTTTATAAAAAACAGGACAGTGCATTGACAAATTTGTGAGACTATTTTTATATCAAGAAATTGAGATGCAATATCCTATGGAATATTTTTGGCTTTGCCAGTGAAAACCTGGGATTTTAACAGGTCTGTCTTCGTTTGTTTCTTTCTTTTCTCCCTCTCTTTCTTTTTTTAGATGGAATCTCACTCTGTTGCCCAGGCTGGAGTGCAGTGGCACAATGTTGGCTCACTGCAACCTCTGCCTCCCAGGTTCAAGTGATTATCCTGCCTCAGTTGCCAAGTAGCTGCAATTACAGGCACCCACCAGCACGCCTGGCTAGTTTTTGTATTTTTAGTAGAGACGAGGTTTCACCATGTTGGCCAGGCTGGTCTCAAACTCCTGACCTCAGGTGATCTGCCCATCCAACCTCCCAAAGTGTTAGGATTACAGGCATGAGCCACTGCACCCAGCCACATGTATTTCATACAGGGTAACCATCTCTTACTTAAATGTTAAATCCCCAATCTCTGAAAACCCTCCTTTTTTTCCCCTAAATCATTGATTGTCAAAACCTGATTTAAAGTGAAATAAGACCCTTTATATTTCTTACTTAAATTATTCTGTTTAGCTATTCATAAGTTTCACTGCAGTAATTTTAATGAGCTTGGCTCCAGGAACTGCCAGACAAGCCCTGGGTGTCATGTAATATACGGCCAACGCACAATGCTATCTTCAACAGTCTGAAACTTTTGTTTAAGAAACATATCTGGCCCTATGTGTTTAGATAAGGTAATGTAGATTGTATAACAATCTTTCTACTATTGAAAATCAAATAAGGTAATACCTATGAAAGCGTTGGGGATGGCTTGAGAAATCTGTCAGTATAGAATATATTATTATTATTATTATTAGTCCATGGCCAGATTGGCTCGTTCTACATTAGCTCAGTAAAGTCAATACCTGAGGTGCGTTTTCTTCCATGAAAATGATATGTCTGTAAATATTCCTTGAATATAAACTTCTTAGACAGTATTATTATTAGAGAGATATTATTATTTATGCAAACATTCTAATTAACCCAGTTCAATTTGGTCATAGAAAAATCTCCCTCAGAGACAACACTGTATGTGTGGTAAATCCCTGAAGACTCCTAAGTGAAACACAAATCACTGGCTCATCAGAGGAGAGACAAATATGAGGTCATTAAGTAGATAAAGATATAAAAATGCTGTGTCTTGTTCTAAAATTATATATCTAAGCACCTCATGCTCAGGTGACATGCACCATAAAAACACATAAACACCTTGCTCTTCAATAACAAGAGGAATTATCATTAGTCTCAGTAGAGAGACAATCAGCAGGAGAGGGTTTTGAAGAATTTAAAACTTTGCTGCAGAGGCTGCTTGTTAATTCACAGTTTCTAGGTCCCCACTATCTGCTCACCATAAGTCTTTCTATAAATTGTATAATTTTTCTTCGGCTTCTTGCAGTGTTTATCATTATATAGTATTTCACTGAGTTCTTATAAAGATATGCAAGGAAGAGAGAACAGGATGATATGCTAATGTGAATTGTTCTTTTAATGACACCCTTAAACATGCTATAGGAAAGACATAAAACACGACTTCCTAAGTGAGCAGCGAACTTCAAAATACTGCAAAACATATCTATGTCATCATCTTAGGAGCCAGAGGCCTATCAAGATACAATGATGATAACCAGAAGAGGAAAATCTTATTTCCATATTGCTTTGCATCAATAGAAGAAATTTCCTTTCGCAGTACATGTTGCGTCTATTTTGAGATGAGGATAAAAGCAAAGGATGGTGAAATAGCAACAAAATGCGTTATCGGGAGCCTACTCAGTGATGATAACTATAGCTAACCAGATATGCTGGCTCACTTAAAAATAAGTTAGAGAGAAAATAGAAGACCACAAGCATGTCACTGAAAGACTCTCTCTTCATTTTTTTTTTCTGACCCCCATAAGCCTCAAAAGCAAAATAAAGCTAGTGCCAAACCCAAGGATGGTGGGAGAATGAATATAAATCTAAGGTTTTCATCCTTATTTGGGGCTTTCAGGGGCTAATTCAGACCAGGGAAGAGGCATCCTTTAGGGTTAGTCTCTCCCTTCCATACTTAATTACTACCTACTATATCCAAGTTACTATGAGTAAGACATAAGAAGAAGATGGTCATGGTCTTGTACAGCTTATAATCTATTTTGTAAGATAAAACCACACAAACAAACCAAATTCTTTAGAAGGCAGTGCATGATGAGTGATAACCAGGTCTTAGAGCCTATATACATTGCAGGCATTTATAGGAGGCAGAGTGACGGGTTTAATTACTGCCTTCAGTGTCTAGGGATGTAAAAAAGAAGGCAAGAGAGAGGAAGAGTAGGGAAACAAAGATGAGACATAACTGATGCTTTGGTGTCTGGAGCCCCATGATGTATGCACCCTGCAATTTGTTAGCCCGTTGTCTGTGAGAATGAGACAGCACTCCCTTTAACCCAAGGAGAAATGCAGCTGCCTGTGAAGGCGTGAGCCCTTCAGCGGACAGGAGAGAAAGAAGAAACAGGAAGAAATGAGCACATTAGGGAGACAGGGCTCTCAAGGCAGTCAAGGGTGTGTGTGGGTATTTTTATTCTGGGCTTAAAGAAGCTCCAGGCCAATTTAGCAAACGGGAGATTCGCAGTTATAGGTAATGGCAGAGGTGCTAAATTATTTAACTAGATTTTCTTTAGTCCTGTGAGCAACAGCATCATAAACCTGTGGAAAGACATCTGATTCACCGAAAAAGCTGAGTGCAGATCACATAATGTAAAACAGTAATTATGCTGGCAATTACTCATTTTAAAGTCTAAGCAAGCTGGCTTTAATAAAGCACAAACCACATATCACCAATACTCTCCTTTTTATTACAATAAAATAGCACTTGTAAGCTTGTAATTGCTTTACAGACCTAGAAAAAGAATGCTGATGAGATTATTTTCACAGGGTTCAAATATTTATGAAAATCTTAATAATTTTAAAAGTCAAAACACAAACATTACAGGAAAAAAAAAATGCATGAAATCAAACAGGCTCTCCTGCTCTTTCTGCTGTCTTTTAAGCCAAGAATAAACACTGGTCTCACAGTTTTCTGGCTTCTTAAAGTAGGAAATTCTTTGTTTTTTTTTTAGAGACGTAGTCTTGCTCTGTCGCCCAGGCTGGAGTGCAGTGGCATGATCTCGGCTCACTGCAACCTCCGTCTCCTGGGTTCAAGCAATTCTCCTGCCTCAGTCTCCCGAGTAGCTGGGACTACAGGCGCCCGCCACCACACCCTGCTAATTTTTTGTAGTTTTAGTTGAGATGGGGTTTAACCGTGTTAGCCAGGATGGTCTTGATCTCCTGACCTTGTGATCTGCCTGTCTTGGCCTCCCAAAGTGCTGGGATTACAGGGTCAGCCACCACGACCAGCCAAAATAGAAACTTCTTCGGTGCTATTTCAAAGATTGTGTAAAGAAATTTGAATGGTATATGCCTAGACTCTCTAAAGGAACAAGCATCTTTATAAAGGTACACCTTTACTAAAGCTTTTTACTACAAAGTGAAAGAGAAAGGATGCACAGAGATAGCCGATGAATAAAGTGGAAAATAGTAGTCACAATGGCTAATGCAGGCATTTACAAGATATAGGCATTCATTCATTTTTTAGTTTTTAAATTCATTCTGTCATTTAACACATTTTAATGAGGGCCTCTTCTGTGCCCAGTAGTATTTTTTGGGAGTTGTATCAGTCATTATTCAATTATTCATGACCTCTCACTTTATGTAAAAGTGACTAAAGTGGTATTTTATGAAGCTAGGTGTAGGTCATAAGTTCAATTTTATAACCTTTATTTTTTATAGTCAATCACCAAACAATATGGCTATTTTGGTGGATCCCTAAATTAGAAATTGGTAGTAACAGAGGTCAGCATCCAATTTCTTTTTTGCCCTTTTTGTTGTTGATTCTATCCCATAGAAAAAATATCTTGATTCATGCTGAAAAGGAGTCACAGTTGGTAACAGTTCCTTAACAGCATGGCAGCATGTCCTATAATCTCAAGACACTCTTCAATTAAAAAGAGATGGAAGGAAAGCTTTGATCTGAGGCCTGCACAAAAATGACTTAACCTGGCATTTATTTTTAGATTTAATAGGTCACCACTAGAAATATGTGGTGAGAAACTGTTTGCTACCCTCATGGAATTTAAATCTTGTGGGGGAGATAGACATAAACAAAATTAATTGCACAGATAATTATTTAATAATCACTGCAATAAGTCCTACACAGTGCTTTGCAAATGTTAGGTGGGATGCTGACCCAGACTGGAGCATTTAGGATATCTCCACGATTGTGGGATCCATTGGCCATGGAAGGCTGGGGAAGAGGGAGGTGTCAAGGATTATGGAGTGAAGTCTGAGACAGGGAGACTGGGGTAAAGCAGGTTTGTGACAATTTTATTTTGCAAGTCAGGGAAAGTCAAATGTAATGGTCCCCAGTGCATGAAAATCTGGGATATCACATCTCTGAGTATATTTTATTTTAGATGTATAGACAAGTGATGCATTAAAAATGAAATTTCCCCACACATATGTGCAACTACTAAAGCACCTGATGGGATCCTTGTGTGGAATTCCCTTCCATGAGGTAAGTTCTGGGGGACACACACCAGGCTTAAGTTCACGTTCACCATTTCCAGCTTGACACCAGGAGAGTTCTGTCTCATTTCTGAGATTTGATATCTTCATTGTAAAATTAAGGAAATAAGGCCTACCTCATGGAGTTGTGAGGAATAAATAAAATTAAATAGGAATGGTACCTGGCACAGTACTTAGTAACTAATAGCTATGCTATATTTTCATTTACTTATTTCTTTCTTCTTTACCTCTCTGCAAATAAAAATAAGGAAACACGATTGCAGGGTTAGCATGAGGATTCAGTGCAGTCCTTTATGTGAAAGTACATAGTGTGTGATATATTCTCAAAAAGTATTTGGAAGACAATGAAGTGGAAAAAGACAGTAAATACGGCATTTCACATTTGCTTGGGGCCAGACACTTTTATTCTTCTCAGAACCCATTCTCTCTAAGAGTATAATTTATCAATTCTAGAAGAGCCAACGGGCCACCCATCTGCCTACCTAAACACTCACCCACTGGAATGCACTGTAGGAGATTTACTTCATGCAAGTGGACAGCAGAATCATATGATCTGCCACACAAGTGTCCCTACTCTATAAAACTATACTTTCTTTCTCTTTCTTGACTACATGCCTTTCAGATTTATGGGTTCAAAAACTGAGCAGTGTTCTCTGCTCACAAATTACTCCTGGATGTTTACTAGCATCCCAGACACGAAGGACTAGGTGTTCTTGTGCTGCCCCGTTTCTGTGCAATTTCCCCTCTGAACTCCACATTTCGTAGGTCTCAGCTGCTGGACCCGATTGTCAGTCCCTCCTGAATGAAGGAAAATGATACTAGGATTTCTTCCATTACAGCCTGGTGTTTCTTCATTACCTTCCTAGCTCATGCTTGATCTTACACGTGGCCTACTTACCTACACTAATGGAGGAGTCAAGAGAATTTGCTATCTTTATCATTGTTCTTATTTTCTTTTTCGCTTTACGGTTATTGTATGCTATCTTTTAAAAGTCTGAAAACCACTTTGTGTGCTTTATGGAAAAAGAACAGAAATAAAATAGCTAGACATAGGCATATATTTAGATAGATAGATATCTAGATTACATAGATGGATGGATAGATAGAGAATAGAGAAATGATAGATGATAGATGATTGATTAAATGATAGGTAGATGATAGATGATTCATAGATCATAGATAATAGATCATACATGATAGGTAAATAGATGATAATAGACAAATACTGCAGTGAACATTTTTCATTAATTATCATATTAGAGAGTTGCAATTACTTAGTGACATGTCATTATTTGATGGTGAGTCTAGATCAAATATACTCTCCTGGTTATTCCTAGAGATGGAATTTAAGTTGCACTCTTAGTTGCTATTCCTTCAAGAAATAACTGTATAATATAAAGCCAAAGATTAAAAAATTCTTTGCCATTTAACAATGATGGGTTATGCTTTTCAGTAGTTTCTTCTAGGCTTTAGACGTCTAGTAAGTGATTTCAGTTACCTGTTTCGATTAATTTCTACTTTACAAAAATCTTTCCTAATCATTTTAGCCCCTCAATGGAACGCTTGATGTTATGGGACATCTGAAAATTTTGAGAAAATAATAATGGTAGGTAATTCAATAAATAAGAGTGATTAAAATTTCCAGGAATTGTAAAAACAAACATGGGAAAAAGAATAAAACTATAATTTGTTGCTTGAATGTGTTTTAAATCACTTAAAATAATCACAATACTACAAATAGTCTTTATTAATTTTGATCTTTTAGTATACCACACAGAAAAGGCGCAGAAGATTATATGATGATTATGGAACAGAATGTAGATATTATCAATCTGAATGATGTAAAATTATAAAAGAAAAAGTCTCAGAGATGGAAGGGAAGGAAAACAGCAAAGTGTCTCCAGGAGAGCAGCAATAAATACTATCTATAATGCATGGAATTAGAAATTAAGATTCAGATATAACATGTTTCTTAAAACTGTATATGAACCAATAAAGGAACCAAAAATCTTGATATAACTATGCTTAAAAATTGCTGAGGGAAGGTAGAAAGTGGTGTATTTGAGCACAATTAAAAACTTTCATTATGGGAAATAGATATTGTTTCAATTAGTGGAATATTCGGCTTAACTAGAGATAGAGGAGAAACTGCTAGAAGAAACCTAAGGGTGGTTAATAATGGTTGCCTCTGGGAAATGGTACAGAAAATGAAAGAAAGTCTAAGGAGACTACTTTAATTTTTTTTAAATTTTAAATCAGAAATATTTTAAGAATTCAAAAAAGTATAGATAACATAATAAATATCGAAGTATATCCCAAATTTATCAATTTATCAAATTTAGATATTTTGCCATATTTGTTCTAGTTTTTCTAATTTATAAAGTTTTCAGAGTTTTTTTAAGTAAAAAAAGTAAAACATAATTAAAGAACTAAATGTACTTCTCTAATCCATCATCTACCCACCTTTCCCAGGGTTAATGACTAGCTTGACACTGGTTCTTCATTCATTTGAATGTTTTTTTCTTCATAGGCATAAATCCATAAAATACATCATATTTTTTTTTTACTTTAAGTAACTAGTTTGCCAATTTTTCCTTCAATATTATTTGTTTAAGATTTTTCCATCATGATATATGTAGCCATACTTCTTCATTCAGGATTTTTGTTTCTGTTATTTAATATAGTATTTGTGATTACAATATATTTATTAATCCTTCCATTAACGCACAGTTGGGCTGTTTGCAAATCTTCACTATTATAAATAATCATAAATATCCTAGGGCCAGGTGTGGTCACTTACACCTATAATTCCAGTACTTTTAGGAGGCCACAGTGGGAAGATTGCTTGAGACCAGGAGTTTAAGACCAGCCTGGGCAAAATAGCAAGACCCTGTCTCTACAAAAAAAGAAAAAATAAATAAATTAACTGGGCATGGCGGTGTGCAGCTGTAGTCCCATCTACTTAGGAGGTTAGGGCAGGAGGATCACTTGACCCCAGGAGTTCGGGGCTTCAGTGAGCTATGATCTCACCACTGCACTCCAGTCTGGATGACATAGCAAGACCCATTTTAAAAAAACAATTTTAAAAGGAATATACATCTACTTATGTATCAATATACATGTGCAAGCATTGTTCTAGGCTAAGTAGCTAGCAGTGAGTTGCTAGAAAGTAGGGAATGCACAACTTCAACTTTAGTATATCACGCCAAATCAATCTCTAAACTAATGATACCAGTTCAAATTTCTACCAGCAACACATGAGTGTTCCTCTTGCTTCAAATCTTTCCAACTCTTGGCATCCTAACACTTTAATTTTGGAAACTTGAGAAGGTAAAACCAGCATTGCTTTGCTTCATTCTCCCTTTACTTGATCATTAGTAAGGTAGAGCATCTTTTCATATGTTTATCAGACATTTGCCCTTCCTCTCTTATGCTTATCCTACTCTTTACCCTTGGCCCATTTTTCAATTGTGTTTTTTTTGTAATAGATATGTAGAAGTCATCTATATCATACTAATCTGTTGTGACATACATTACAAATGTTTTCTAGGTTATCTTTCTACTTTGTATATATTTTATATAGATGTTAAACATTTTAATATACTCAAATTTATCAGTGTTTTCGTTTAAGGTTTGGAGGTTTTGTACCTTTAGAAATCTCTCCCTACCCTAAGGTCGTAAAACATTCTGATATTTTCTTCTAAAAATGTTAAACTTTTTCATTTTCACATTTACTTGTTTAACCCCTTGGGAGCTATTTTGGACATAGTATAAGGTAAGGGTCTTATTTTAACCTTATGGATAACCAATTATCTCAACAACATTTATTGAACAGCCAATTTTTCCTCTACTGGTTTATATGCTACTCCTGTCATACCAAATTTCCATAAATGTGAAGGAGATTGCTAGGCTCTTTGTTCTGCTCCAATAATTATTTATTTTTTATTATCAGGTCTTCTGAGATATTGATTTTAACCATATATATGTATTTCCATTAAAAAACTAATAAAAATGGAAAATCTCATAATTTTTCACTCTAAAGGTAAAGAACTTATTTCTCTTTTAAGGCTTTATGTGGAAAAAAAAGTGCTTTAGTAAAACCATGTCTGGCTGCTTCTACCAAAGCCCTACTCAAAGCAAATTACTTTTACAAAGAGTCACAAAATTGTTGAATGCACATGCTTTGAAAATATATTTTATTTAAAACATTGGGTAAATTACTCAGTAGCATAATCTCCTCCATTGGTCTAAAATAAAATTCATATATGGGAAGTGTTCAGAATCTATTCTTGGAGAAGAGTTAAAAATGGGCTTTAATGCATTTTTTGGAGCCATTAAGCCTTGCCAGGTAAATAATGTGTGTTTTAAACATCTCTGAATCTATATTTACAGTCATATGATAAACGGTAATGGTTCCCAAGAGAAATGTTAAGATCTAATAGACATTTAAAACAGCCCCTCAATATGTATTTATGCAAGGGATCCAAAGAGCCTCAAAAGCAGTTTAGTTCTATTTGATCAATGGCAATCAATGGTTTTGAAAGATGTAGAATATTTAGAGTCCATATTTAAAACTCCTGTAACTAGCAGTCCTACAAACTTGTGGCTATAAATGCTTCTTTGTAGCTTGGGACAGATGTGGAATTTTGAAAATATCCCATTAACATCAACACCCAAAAAAGGCCAAGAAAATTTAGCACAGAAAAAGATGACATTTCACAATAGTAAAGTTGTGGTACCAAACAAGGAAAGCTGGTGCATCCTTTTTATATCCTCAAATGGATTTTCATTTTATGTTACTCAGTAGGAGTCATTTTGAAGACAATTTCTTCTGAAAATAAGCTTTGAAGCTTTACCGTTTTTAAAAATCCCATTTGATTCAGTTTGCACAGGCCTTGGTTTCTATTTCTGTTCTTTTCTCCCTTTAGAACCACTTACATTTCCACTGCATTGTTTGAATGAAAGAATAAAAATCACACCTACTGAGTCCTTTAAATGAACTGGGTGTGTGGGGAGGCAGCCATAGACCAGAATTTGCATCAGATTCTTGGAAAGCCTTTCTGGGCTGAAGAGTGTCAGGAAACTGTAGTGGACCTTTGGAAGCCATCTGACAGTTGCCTATCGACATATGAAATTGAATCACCTTGACTGATTTGGATGGCAGGCCAACTCTTCTTCCCCGGGAGAAACTGCTATTTGGCACTCCCAAAGCATTAAAGTGCAGTGCTGGTGGCGAGTTTATTATCTCGTTATATGGCCACACAATACCTTTGAATCCCTACCCTGGAATAATAGCGACCCTATGCTTTTGCTTCAGTGAGCCTCAGATCTCACTGAGTTCATATGAAATTCCATTCTAATAAATTCTATCACCATGAAACTCATTCCATAGCTCCAAGTCATCAACTGATATCTCTTCTCTGCTTTACTGGTATTCCAAATTCTTGCAAGCATTAAGAAGTATCTATAGAGATCTGGACATCAAGAGAGATGAATTTGTGTCTCTTACGTTGCTGTTCATGTCCTAATTCCCTCTGCCATTCACCTCCATTTGAGTCAACCATTCTTCATGAACCTAGGCAGCCTTCACATAATCCCTAATTCACAGGTCACTGACTGAAGTGAAGAAAAATCAGGACTGTTTCGTTCAATAGATTAGAAATGAAATCAAACCACACTTGGCTTATGAATCACTGACAAATACACCATATTAGAGAAAAGCATCTGTTATCCCAGGAAAATGGAATTCAACACAATACATATATTTTATATTCCACTGGGGCAGAGAATCATAATAAGAAATCCTACCTTCACAAGTGGAATACTAACTGATCCACTCAACTTATTGCAACCATATTCAATGTCATTCTTTATGCAGAACATACCAGCGATAATAAATTAATTCAGGTTGGTCACAATGTGGATTATAAGGCCGCAATGTAGAAACATAAATAAACATGGACCCATAAAGAATAACCCACAGGGAGAGTGTGACACAAAATGTACTGGGAAACACATGGAAAGTCTGAAATGAGACACACAATGATATAAATAGAAAATATGTGGGAAGGCAGCCCCTGAAAAAGTCCTATGGATATGCAAGTGCTTAACTGATGCTTTGGATGGTGGTTTGATAAAGAGACATCCTTAGAAGCTAGGAGAAAATAATACATGAATGCAAAGAGGAAACTAAGAGGTTCATAGAAGGACAGGAAGTGACAAAAGCAAAAGGGAGTGAAGACAGACAAAGATGTGGGTCACTGTATCACAATTGCCTATATGCTATTTTCACACAGAGAATTACTTAGTAAATTCATATATTTCCCAATAAAAATACATCTAGATGTTAAAATGTTACTTATTACTTATTATTTTATTACTAAAGTATTACTTTATAAACAAATTATGAATATATTTAGGAAGTTATACATTACATATCATTAGAGCACTTAGTTCAGTTCCTTTATTTTCTCCAAATAGTTCTATGACTGCTAGGTGTTCTGGCTGGCCAGGTTCTGAGAAATTGAGAGGTTGGGTTATTCATTTTGGGCAGGTCAGAGGTTATAGGCTGAGGTGTGGCCAACCAAGGGGGAGACAAGCCAGGCTGAGGTTACTGCCTGGTGCAGGTGCAGGGCTAAGAAAGATGCAAGAGCCGAGGAAGAAACACAGGTTGCTTGCCTCATTTTGGATGAGGCAGGTGACACATAAAACAGGTTCAGATGTAGTATAAAAGGGACAAAAGAAGATGTAGGACAAAGGGTGCTTTTTGTTTGAAGACCAGTTGAGGCATGGAATCATCAAGAAGTCTGAAAGAAATGTGCTATTCTAATATCAACATGATTCATCCAGTTCCAACTTGCTAAGTCCATTCTGAGATAGCTCCCATTTCTTCTTAAAGAACAGGGACAGTTAATTTAGGCCTGTCTTCCCAGGGCAGAGGTACATGGATCTCCCATCCAGAATCCTCACCACTCTGCTCACAGAAACTTGCTGGTCACCAGGCCAAGAGCAACAGTGTGTCTCTGCAGGGGCATCTCGGCTTGAATTTGTGAGGGGCAAGAGGTGGCCTGGGAGGCAGCACCTGTTCAGCGGGTGGAAGTGATGACTTAGGTCCTCCCGCAGTATTCAGGCCTGTGCATGGGGGACCCACGACAGTGCAATCAGCCTGCTTCTCTTCATGCTGAGAGACGGCTGAAGTAGGTATTTAACAAACGTTTATTGAATAACGGAAAGAATGTGCTATCTGCCTATCATGTATATTTACTTGCAGAGAAAATCTACTGTTATTTGTGTTCACCTGAGAAAGGCCAAGGCCTGATGTAGCCTAGTTTTTTCACTTTAGTCTCTGGGCCCTGAAGCAGTCAGCTCTGGATGGGCTGTGCTCAGGAAGCCTCCCTGTTGGGTGTGGGGTGCAGGCGTGACCCAGCACCAGCTGCCTGCAGGCAGAGCTCTGCTGAGTCAGGCCCCCAAATGAGTGTGGCCAGCGCAACCTAGGTCCTGCTTTATCTTTCATTTCTAAATTTATTTTCAGATGACACTGCTTACTACTTCATCCTATTTTCTTTGGCTGTCTTTTTTGGCCATTTTCAAAATCCTGAGTTACACATTTAGTAGCCTAATGATATATAGTAGGGAAATTAGAATAATAGTCACCACAGCAGTAATACAACCAACTGACTATTCACTGTGCAGCAGAAGTTTTTCATCTACCTTACCTACCTTTCCTCCCCAGGTGACTGAGAAACAGCACAGAGTTGCAGTTAAGGACATGGACTGAGGATGCAGATTCAAATACAGCTCTGCCACTTAGAGCCCTTGTTTGAATTGTGCATGGGTTTCTTTACATTTTCTCCAAGCTACCAAAAGGTAATCATAAGAAAGATGGAATTTTGTTTCAATTTACCACTTCCTATGGATATTCAAATTAAAAAGTACATCTTAAAATGCTTGACCTTGAGCAATCTATTTGACATTTACTGATTGTTCATTGTTGTAGTCAGCTTAGGCTGCTGTAACAAACTACCACAGCCTGGGGGGCTGAAGCAACAACATTTATTTCTCATAGTTATAAAGGCTACAAGTCTAGGATCAGGGCACCAGCATGGTCGGGTTCTTGGTGCGAGGCCTCCTTCCGATTTATAGACAGCCACTTTCTTGCTATATCCTCACATGGAGGAGAGAGAAACGATCTCTCTCTTGTTTCTTCTTATAAGGGTGTTTATCCCATTCATGAAGACTCCACTTTCGTGGACTAAGTCCTCCAAAAGCCCTCACCTCCAAATACCATCACAATAGGGGTTAAACATAAGAGTTCTGGGAGGACACAAAAATTCAAACCATAGCATTTACTATTGGGCAAGCCTCCAGGATGCAAAGATGAATAAGACACATTTCCTAAACTCAAAGAAACTGCAGTCATGTGTGTGTGTTTACATGTTGTGTATTCGTCTGTTTTGACACTGCTATAAAGAAATGCCTGAGACTGGGTAATTTATAAACAAAAGAGGTGTAATTGACTCACAGTTCTGCATGGCTGAGGAGGCCTCAGGACACTTACAGTCATGGCAGAAAGTGAAAGGGAAGCAGGCACCTTCTTCACAAGGAGGCAGGAGAGAGTGTGAGTGAAGAGAGAAGAGCCCCTTGTAAAACCATCAGTTCTTGTGAGAACTCACTCACTATCATAAGACAACACGGGAGAAACTGCCCCCATGAGCCAATCACCTCCTACCAGGTTTCTCCCTCAACACATGGGGATTATGGGGATTACAATTTGAGATGAGATTTGGTTGGGGACACAGAGCCAAATCATACCACATGTTGAGTGTGAGAAAGAAAGTTAAACAGAGATAGAGGGAAAAGAAGAGACAATGTTTAGGAACGGGGTGGGGACAGGGGTATCCAACCTTTATTTTTTCTCCTATCCTTTCTTCCATCCATTAACAACTGAAGAGCATCTATGTTGTAACATCGCCTTTCCATTCCTTTGTCCCTCATTGACAGGCCTTCTCCATAATTTGCCATGCCAGAGAACTAACTGCTCCCCAGATGAGTTGAAAAGAACAACTGAACTCCCCCAGCTCAGTTGATGTGGCCTGGCCAGGATCCTTGGGAGATTTCTCCTCTATGAATTCACATTTTCCTGGACTGAATTAGGTTTCAGGCTGTGCGTGAAAGCTGCTTAGTTATGTATATGCCTGGCCGGTGTGATGGAGAGGACAGAGGCTCTATGAGGAGGGAAGGAGAGAGGACAGTAGTACAGGTGACAAGAAAATAAGTGTAGGATGTGCTAAGCAAATTGAATATTATTGATTTTATGCATCAATATTTTTCTGACCTCCCTCTGTAAGACAATTGGCCTGACAGAGGCCGGAGAAAGAGATTGGGGTATTCTCAAGTTGGACATGCTTTGGAAAAACAGAATGTTAATATTAAGAATTCCATCTTATATGTTCTAGATAGAAGGTCCAGATTTTCATATGATCTTATGTTTTTCAGAAACCCTAATCCAGAGTCTTTAACTGTACTCAAATAATTATGGAAAAGGGTAAAGTGGCTTCTAAGTGCATTGTTTATTCATTTTCCACAAACACCCTATGAAGTTGCGAATATGTAAACCGGAGTCCCATAATGATTTCTGGCAGCTGTTTTCTTGAACTCATGACACCAGCACTTGGTGCATTTCTGCAGAATGGCTGAAAGGTTCACAAATCCAATATCCTTAGAAGTTATTTTATTAGATTTCCTAACTTTAAAGCCTATCTGGAATGCCCTTATTCCTTTGCAACTCTTAGTGACTGACGCTGATTATGCCATCAGCAAACCTCACTAACTTCAGTTCTTCACTTAGATCATTAATGGTCAATAGAGGGTCTGAAATGGTTCACTATTAACTTCTCATTCTGAGGACTGGCATTGAATACTTTTCGTTTGTTTTACCCTGCATGCTAAGCTTGGCTCTCTATGGAAAAATGAATAGGAGAGTGAAATAAACTAATCCCAGATTCATCTTCCATTCTTTCTACATGTACATGAGAACTAGGATTGTCAGGGCATCTTTGTATGAGCTGAGCACACAGACTGCAAAGGAGAAAATGTCAAAGGTGCCTGACTCCCAGTGCACATATACAGAAGCCAGAAGGAAGCACACTCAATATGCACACTGCCACAATGTTTGCTTCAGTGCTTCTCCCATGCAGGTTCTTGGAGTCAGGCCTGGCTAAATGCATCACAACGAAATGGGTAGGCTTTAAAATTCAGATTTATGGGCATCACCTCTAGAGATACTGATACACTTCTAGAGATACTGATACAGATTACTGAGTGCTCACTGTTCTAGTCAGCTTAGGCTGCTGTAACAAACTACCATAGCCTGGGTGGCTGAAGCAACAACATTTATTTCTCATAGTTAGGAAGGCTACAAGTCTGAGATCAGGGTGCCAGCATGGTCGGGTTCTTGGTGTGAGGCTCTTTCCAATTTATAGACAGCCACTTTCTTGCCATATCCTCACATGGAAGAGAGATAAATCATCTCTCTCTTGTTTCTTCTTATAAGGGCGTTTATCCCACTAATAAAGACTCCACTTTTGTGGTCTAAGTCCTCCGAAAACCCTCACCTCCAAATACCATCACAATAGGGGTTAGAGTTTAAACATATGAGTTCTGGGAGGACAGAAAAATTCAACCCATAGCCAATCCAAGCCTCCAGGATGCAAAGATAAATAAGACACATTTCCTAAACTCAAAGAAATTGTAGTCGTGTGTGTTTGCATGTTGTATTAGTCTGATTTCACATTGGAAAGAAACATATATATTTCCTTTTTTTGAAAGCTACTCAGATTATTCTAATGCAAAGCCAGGTTTGAGTACTGCTGTTAAGGCAAGATCTCAACCTCTCCCCATGCTCGAAAATGGAAAGGGTTGGAATGAGAAAGAATCTTATCCGTTGGTACAATCAGAACTAGACTCAGTCATGTGAGCCTCCTGAGCAGGTTAATAACTTGTCACTCCTCTACTGTAGCTGTCTTTAAATATTGTTTTTTAAAAAAAATGTCTACGTGGAAGAGGCAGAATGTTGCAGAAGGGAAAGCAGGGGACGATGGATTGTTGGGGGCAATGGTCAGTCTTACTTTTCTTGTCCTGAGAAACTCCGCTCTCCCAAACTCATAGGTACCCTCTCAGCAAAACAAAAGCCCTGCAATTGAAATGACCCACGGTCTTGAGAAGATATTTACTTGACCATTGGTTGTTATAAAAGCCCACCTCTTGGGAGCCTCAATATAACACCTAGTAACTCATCACTTATTCATCTTAAACCAAATGCTACTTTCCCTGATTATATATATATATATATATATACACACACATATATATATATATATACACACACACACATATATATATACACACATATATATATACACACACATATATATATATTACATTTTATATATATAATTTTTCTTGCTGTTACATTTCCAGTAATGTTTCAGTTTCTAGAGATTTTGTTTGTTTGTTGATTTTGAGACTCAGGCTACTAACAACACTGCCTCCTTCTTGGTCCATCTCTGGGTGTAACACAGAATCTCAAACACAGCATCCAGGAACTAATGTTCATTTGTTAGGAGGATATGGTCCTAGGGGAAGAGGAACATGCACATTTCCTTTCTGCTCTTTGGGGACAGATGTATTTTAAAAAATAAGAGAAACAGTTGTAAGTGGTTTCCTTTCTTATGAAGAATAAAAAGACAACTTAAGATTATGTTTTGTGGCAAGTGTGGTGAGGAAAGAAACCAATGGATTATTCCAAAAGGAAGGATTCTCAGATGAGCCTAGACTTGAAAAATCCTCTACTAAAAGTAGAGAATATTTAGGTATCTAAAAGGAAAAGAAGATGAGAGCCAGTGAGAGTTGTTTGTCCCTGTTACCTTCCCTTGGATAAAATCAGCAAAAGTTTAGTGATGGAACCCACAGCTGGACATTCAATGAGACTAGAGTCACCTATGCCTGTATGCAGAGGCCAGTGGGGTGGGTGGTGGAGCCTGAGCATGCTGCCTTGGAGACACCAGCTCCTGCTCTGGTGAGCCTGATGGGAAAGGATGCTTTTTGATTGCCTGTGAGGTTCTTCCCATGCCACAAGCAAGGACTTGCTTTGGGAAGGAATGCACAAAGCAGCCCTTTGAGGATGAGAAATAGGGAGAGGATCGTGAAGCTTGAGCTGGAAATAACCCACCTTCAAGTTTCGCCTATGGGCCCACAGAAGGACCATCAGCATCTGAGTGCAAGGGAGGAAGAGGGACACTGAGAGGCTGGGATGGCCCCCTAAGGCTCAGTATCTTTTTGCAGCACCCATATGAAATTTCTGATTTCCAATGCTCCCAGGAAGAGAAATATGCCAAAATGCACAGTATCCCATGAATATTATCACCTGGAGAATTTGAGTAAAAATCACACTGACAGAAGAGTTAACCTGACTCTTGTCATTTTACCCTTCTCAAAGTTATCCTTATTTTTGTCCATATGCAGTTTTAAAAGTCCCAAGAGATTGGAGAGGAGGGAGAAATGAATAGGCAGAACAAAGAGAATTTTTAGAGTAGTGAAACTATTACAGATGATACAATAATGGTGGATGCCAATCATTATACATTTTTCCAAACCCATAGAATGTACAAAACCAAGAGGGAGCCTGAATGTAAATGATGGACTTTGGGTGATAACGATGTGTCAGTGTAGGCTCATCAGTTGTAGCAAATGTACCACTGTGATGCGAGATGTCAATAGTGAGGGAGGCTATACATATACAGGAGGGCAGGAGTATATGGAAACTCTCTGCACTTTCTGTTCAGTTTTGCTGTGAACCTAAAACTGCTCTAAAGTTTATTTTTAAAATATCATAATAAAGTCTCTTAACAAAATGATACTGCTTAAATAGTTTCTGAAAAGAGGCCAGATAGCACCCCTATGGAATCCCAGGCAACTTGGACCCTTAACAGCTGCCTCCCCATCCCTGATAGAAACCTCAAATTACCTACGAATTATAGTTGTGCGCTCAGACATTTAGGAATTTGGGGGAATTTCTTTCTCTTGCAGTCCTCTGAGTCAGTCTCCCTGCCACCTGGTGTTCCAGTTTTTATAGTTTTCATCCCATTTCCTCATACCTGGCTTCCTCTCTGCTAAGCCCCATGAGATCAACTCTTCAAAGGACCTGCATCTGGCTTCTTCCTCAGGCTTCTCTGCAGCCCATGCCTCAGGGTACCCAACTCAAGAGCAACACCTTAATTCTATATTGAATTATAGACCTACTGCTTCTATATACATTCAACCATCTTGATTTCTGATCTTTGTTCCTCATCAAATCATAATTTATTAATCTATAATTACCTTCCTACTTGAGGCATCCACATCAATTTGACTGATCTTATTACTAATATTTTCTCTTGACAAGGGTGTTTATGGCAGAATAGCTCAGAAATAAGTCCTGTATGCTATCCACACCAGTTCCACATTGTAGGTGGAGAACCAAAAACTTCCAGGTTGGGACTTACTCTAGAAACAGGAGACAGACACTATAGGAATATCACGTGCAGAATTCCACCTGATCTTCTGAAATTTAGCCAGAGACACAGTCCACTCTGTGCTGATATTATGACCCATTGATTTCTGTTTGCTTTGGCACAAATTATGGAACTATCTGAGATATTTGGAGTTAATTAGGAAGTGCTTACTTGGGACTATGTATTAGTTCATTTTCGCACTTCTATAAAGAACTGCCTAAGGACAGGCAATTTATAAGGAAAAAGGTTTAATTGACTCACAGTTCTACATGGCTGGGGAGGCCTCAGGAAACTTACAATCATGGTGGAAGGCAAAGGGGAAGCAAGGCGTGTCTTACATGGCAGCTTCTGGGGATGGGGAGAGGGAAAGCCAAACACTTTAAAACCGTCAGAAATTGTGAGAACTCACTCACTAGCATGAGAACAGCATGGGGAAAACTGCCCCCATGATCCAATTACCTCCTACCAGGTCCCTCACTTGATAAACGGGGATTACAATTTGAGATGAAATTTGAATGGGGACACAGAGCCAAACCACATCAGACTATTTTGAGGGTAAGGACTAATATCAACATGCTTAAGCCAAGCTCCTTTAAAACAGAAAATATCTAGAATCCTTTGTAAAATGCCCCAGCAGTGAAATAAATAATCCCAACAAATCCAGCAAATAGAACATAATGGAGCAATTGTCAGTAAGTAGTGGTAACATTGATGCCGGTGAATTTATTGCATTTTCTTTGTTATCCCCATTTTAGACATATGAAAATATTTGCAGCAATTTTATGCTGCACAAAAACCAAGCGCCCAATCAGGCTAAGTGCCTCTGATGAGAGCACAACATTATTTTCATTCTCCATTTTTAATTAGGATGCACCAGTAAATTACAGGTTGCTTCCTCTTCTCACAACCTTAACAAATGCCGATGAGCAGAGCTGCTTCTCAGGTTAACACTAAAAATTCTCAGTGCCATTTGTTAAATACAGTTCTTAAGCAAGCTGTGTAAGAGCATCAATGATGAGCAATGCCGATGTCAATAGATCATTTAGAGAAGTTAGTCTTCAGTGGAAGCTACCTCATAGATACACAGGGTTTGCTACTTGTGAGCAAATGCTCTTACTGATAACAGTTTTATTCTGCCTAGTATTAGGATTTGATTTTGAAGTTAATGTAAGGAATTCATGGAGTAAATGTGTCTAATATACATAAATATTTTAGACCTGCAAGAAGCCTGGCCTTGGAGATTCTATAATTCCATCACTTTATCAGGCAAAGAAAGAAGGCTTAGAGTAGTTGAATGGGCTAGCCCAAAGTTATAGAGCATAAAATAACAACAGTAACAACACTGTATGCTGTGTAACTTCTATAGTTTATAAACACTTCCAAGTATATCATTCCTGCTTCGGAAATTGAGGCTTAATTTATTTTCCCAGGTCACCTACCCTCTTCATCTCTCACCTCTTTTACATGAGTGTCCAGCTAATATGCCTTGTGAACTTTAATACTAAGAGTATTATATGTGAGATATTTAAGAGCTCTTTAAAGAGGCTGAAATCCAATGGGCTTAGTTTTGTTTTTCTTGAATGCTTTCTGAAATTAAAAGAGTATACCCTCCAAAGTTTCATTTTTTCTGTACATGCAAGCAATTCACTTTGTAGGTTTGCAATAGAGAAGCAGTCAGCAGGCTTTATACAGCTATGCTGATACCCAAGGTAGTGCCAACAAGAAAAAAGTGGGTGATCCTCATTGTACCCTAGTAAGTTCAAGATTAGACTTCGAAAGCATGGCAGGAATATGTGTTATCAGCTAATGTTACTGATTTGGCTCACTTACACACTAACTGACAGTATTTTCTTTTAAAAAATGCCAACTGTACTACATAGAAAGATTGTCCCCAAAGGGCCAGCCAGTCTGGACATTGAACTGCCAGAATGGTTTGTGTGAAAGGCCCCAGAGACTATAAATAAAGACAAGGAAATCCCTAAAGATAAAGCAGATTCCTTTTGGATTGTCCTACTGGGAGGGCTGCAGACAGCTTTTGATATAAGGGGAGTGGACTACATCCTCTTTAATCCTCTCCTACATCTGTGATTTTTTTCACACAACTAAAATGAAACCATAACCCAATGTTGCCTCTAATTGACTTCACCAAGATATGTAACTCCATCAATGCGGTCCATCTCATCATCTCCCTTTTCACATCATCTCTCAGCCCATCTTCCTGTGGATTCCAGTGCTTACCTCTATGCAGCCTCTGTCCTTACATCTGTTGTATGTGCTATATCATGTTTCCCTCAGCTTCCTTTGTTCATAGACCATTTCTTTGTGAGTTTTGGTCTCACTCTGTCATCTAGGCTGCAATGCAGTGGCGTGATGTCAGCTCACTGCAGCCTCCACCTCCTGGGTTTGAGTGATCCTCCCACCTCAGCCTCCTGAGTAGCTGGGTCCACAGATTCACGCCTCCATGCCTGGCTAATTTTTGTATTTTTTTGTAGAGATGGGGTCTCATCATGTTGCCCAGGCTGGTCCCAAACTCGTCAGCTCAAGAAATCCACTTGCCTCAGCCTCCCAAAGTGCTGGGACTACAGGCGTGAGCCACCGTGCCTGGTCATGCTTATAGGCCAGTTATTGCATCTTTCTCATCTCCCTCATTAAATTATAAAAAATTTTGTCATGGGAACTCCTTTTTAAGACCACGAAGTGCCCAGTATACAGGAAAGTGTTCTGAGTATTAAATTTTGACTGACTTTTTTTCCCAGCTTTGTGAACTCCACAGTGTTGAATTTTATTTCTACACCTGAGAAAAAAAAATGAAGGCAAGTTAAGTGTGTATATTTAACCACTCCCAATAGTTATTTAAAACCCAGCCTCTTCTAATTTTATTCTTAAATACCATAATTAGGATTTGTCTATAGATAATGTGGAATCTCGGTGAGCTACTACATTATTCCATTAGTCATTCTCTACATCATCAGACCAGTAATTAACATTTCACCTGTCTCAAATTGCACGTAGTGTCTTAGATGAAATGAAAACAAAGTGAAAGGCGGGTTTTAATCATACACTGCATCAGTCGTCATGATAGAAATGTTGTGACTTTGGTAAGTATAGTACTTCTTTTGTTAGATGGTAATTTTGATTGATAGATCAATCCAACTATTTAAAACCACTGAGGATTATCCAACGTGTTTTTTTTCTCCCAAAATCAGCTAAAAAAATTGTTCTGCTTAATATGCTGATCAAAACAAGTCTGTGAATAAACTCTTCACCCTTAAATTGTGACCTTTATTCTATGAGGTAAATCTTCACTAGCTGGGATGTTGCTTCCGGTGAAGTAAATGAGACCCGGATGTTCCAATGCCCTTGCCTGACATGAGTAAGGAGTTTATACTCATTAAGTCATTTTCCAGCCTCAGGATTAAATCCAAAGAGATAAGAGTGAATCATTCACTCTAGGGGAAGTGTGCCATCTATTTTAGGCCAGAAGGAAACAATTTTGCAACTGACCTTTTCCAGTGTGATAAGCAGTCTCTTTCGAGCCAGAAGGAATTAAATTCTATTTCTCCTTACAGTGGATAATTTTTCCTCCTTTCCTACACAGACCCAGAGATAGTGTGACAAGCAAAGGATTCAACTTATTTTAGCATGAAGACTCACAGATATATTAGTTTAGATTTCTTATATGAGATAAAAATCATCCACAAAATTTTCAACAACATACATGATGGTTGTTCAAATAAAAAGAATTTAAAAGGAATAATGTAAAGTTTTTGACATAACTACAAACAAATAAACAGGAAAGAAATGCTCAGGTCCTGAGCAAGGGAGATGATATGGTTTGGCTGTGTCCCCACCCAAATCTCATCTTGAATTGTGGCTCCCATAATTCCTATGTGTTGTGGGAGGAACCTGGTGGGAGATAAATGAATCATGGGGGCGGTTTCCCCCATGCTGTTCTCGTGGTAGTGAATAAGTCTCATGAGATCTGATAGTTTTATAATGGGTTTCCCTTTTCACTTGGTTCTCATTCTCTCTTGCCTGCTGCCATGTAAGATTTGCCTTTTGCCTTCCACCATGATTGTGGGGCCTCCCCAGCTACATGAAACTGTGAGTCTATTAAATCTCTTTTTCTTTGTAAACTGCCCAGTCTCAGGTTTGTCTTTGTCAGCAGTGTGAAAATGGACTAATACAGGAGAGATGTCTAAGGGATATACTGATGAAAAATAGTTTAGGGGTCCAGACTGTCAATAAATTCATTAAGATTCAGGAAAGCTATTGTCACCAAGAAGGCTAATACAATCTCAGTTCATCACTTAGTACAAATGAAATATTTTAAAGGTGTTGTGTAATAAAGCGGCACTATTTAGCACTGATTCGGCAATATGTGGTATTTTGTATTTTGTGTTTGCTTCTGCATATTGCACTTTTAAAAGTATAAAAATATTTGTGTTGGTTCCAAGTCTTTGCTATTGTGAATAGTGCCGCAATAAACATACGTGTGCATGTGTCTTTATAGCAGCATGATTTATAGTCCTTTGGGTATATACCCAGTAATGGGATGGGTGGGTCAAATGGTATTTCTAGTTCCAGATCCCTGAGGAATTGCCACACTGACTTCCACAATGGTTGAACCAGTTTACAGTCCCACCAACAGTGTAAAAGTGTTCCTATTTCTCCACATCCTCTCCAGCACCTGTTGTTTCCTGACTTTTTAATGATTGCCATTCTAACTGGTGTGAGATGGTATCTCACTGTGGTTTTGATTTGCATTTCTCTGATGGCCAGTGATGATGAGCATTTTTTCATGTGTCTGTTGGCTGCATAAATGTCTTCTTTTGAGAAGTGTCTGTTCATATCCTTTGCCCACTTTTTGGTGGGGTTGTTTGTTTTTTTCTTATAAATTTGTTTGAGTTCATTGTAGATTCTGGATATTAGCCCTTTGTCAGAGGAGTAGATTGCAAAAATTTTCTCCCATTCTGTAGGTTGCCTGTTCAATCTGATGGTAGTTTCTTTTGCTGTGCAGAAACTCTTTAGTTGAATTAGATCCCATTTGTCAATTTTGGCTTTTGTTGCCATTGCTTTTGGTGGTTTAGACATGAAGTCCTTGACCATGCCTATGTCCTGAATGGTATTGCCTAGGTTTTCTTCTATGGTTTTTTTTTTTGGTTTTAGGTCTAACATGTAAGTCTTTAATCCATCTTGAATTAATTTTTGTATAAGGTGTAAGGAAGCGATCCAGTTTCGGCTTTCTACATATGGCTAGCCAGTTTTCCCAGCACCATTTATTAAATAGGGAATCCTTTTCCCATTTCTTATTTTTGCCAGGTTTGTCAAAGATCAGATAGTTGTAGATATGCAGCATTATTTCTGAGGGCTCTGTTCTGTTCCATTGGTCTATATCTCTGTTTTGGTACCAGTACCATGCTGTTTTGGTTACTGTTGCCTTGTAGTATAGTTTGAAGTCAGGTAGCGTGATGCCTCCAGCTTTGTTCTTTTGGCTTAGGATTGATTTGGCGATGATGCAGGCTCTTTTTTGGTTCCATATGAACTTTAAGGTAGTTTTTTCCAATTCTGTGAAGAAAGTCATTGGTACCTTGATGGGGATGGCATTGAAGCTATAAATTACCTTGGGCAGTATGGCCATTTTCACGATATTGATACTTCCAACCCATGAGCACGGAATGTTCTCCCATTTGTTTGTATCCTCTTTTATTTAATTGAGCAGCGGTTTGTAGTTCTCCTTGAAGAGGTCTTTCACGTCCCTTGTAAGTTGGATTCTTACGTATTTTATTCTCTTTGAAGCAATTGTGAATGAAAGTTCACTCATGATTTGGCTCTCTGTCTGTTATTGGAAATGTCCAACAATGATAGACTGGATTAAGAAAATGTGGCACATATACACCATGGAATACTATGCAGCCATAAAAAATGATGAGTTCATGTCCTTTGTAGGGACATGGATGAAACTGGAAACCATCATTCTCAGCAAACTATCCCAATGACAAAAAACCAAACACTGCATCTTCTCACTCATAGGTGAGAATTGAACAATGAGAACACATGGACACAGGAAGGGGAACATCACATACTGGGGCCTGTTGTGGGGTGGGGGGAGCGGGGAGGGCTAGCATTAGGAGATATACCTAATGTTAAATAACAAGTTAATGGGTGCAGCACACCAACATGGCACATGTATACATATGTAACAAACCTGCACGTTGTGCACATGTACCTAAAACTTAAAGTATAATTAAAAAAATAAAAATAAAAAGTAAAAAAAAAAAGTATAAAAACATACTACATCCTTCTCTGGAAAGTAGTAGAGAATAATATGAAAACACTTCAAAGACAAATGAAATAAGTGTTCACTTTGCCACCTAAAGATAACCATTAACCAGTAGAAAACAATTTTCCCTTACACTTTTAGTTTAAAGGCATTGTACCATTGTCTTGGAAAAGGCATTGTACCATCGTACCACGTCTTGAAGGCCTAATTGAGCTGGATGGGCCATTGAGATATACAGAGTTTAACTTATAACTTAACTTTGGCAAAGTTAGCAAATAATTTTACTAATATCTTATCAAAAAAGTCATAGAGGTCATCGGATTGGCTTGAAACCAGTTTTTGATATAGTGTTGCTGATTATGACGTCCTTCAAAGGTGAGCTGCACTTCTGTTAACATTTTCTATCTGGACGTTTTTAGGATTTTTTAAAATTTCTGGTGGTCTGAAATTTTGCTGTATCTAGCTATAGGTGTTTTCTTATTCATTATATGTTTATAGGTGTTTTCTTATTCAGCACTTCATAGAAATTTTTAATTGGAAAGATCTTGTCCTCTTCAGTTGTAAAAATTTATTGCATTATCTCTTTTCTATTTTCTCCTTCTATATTTTCTCCTTCCTTTTGGTGAAACTTTTACTTGCCATATGTTAAGAGTACATGGATTGGTCCTAATGTCTAACATTTTATCTCATATTTTCCAATTGTTAGATTTTTACTATTTTTGGAATATATTTTCCTCTTTGTCCACCCAATCTGCTCATTTAAAAAGATTCACACACACACATTTATATATATGTGAACATACAAATATACATAACATATACATATATACACACATACACACACATCTATACATTTTATATATATATAAAATTTCCATGGGTACTTTTTTGTCTCTCTTATTCATGGCATATTTTTTGTTTTATGAATGTATTATCTTCTCAAATCTCCCTGAATATAATAGTTATAGTTACTATAAGTGATCTCTGTTTCCCGAATTTTCTGGGATATTTATTCTACTGTGCTTTTTTTTTAGTGCTGCATTTTTCCTCAAATGTCTGAAGATTCTGATTGCCCATTTATATTTAAGAATGAGAAAACAGACTGCCTGAGAGGCATGTCTGTATGTGTGGACTACATTCATTCATTATTTTTTGGTTTGGTGAGAGCAGATCTTGAGTTCCCTGTCAGGCTCGGGACCCCTTCTAAATGCCAAATGAGGCAGCCTTTACTCTTGTCTGTCAAAACCCATATTGGCTGTCCTAATTCTTTCCAGGTGGTAGTTCTGCTTTCTTAGAGAAAAATTTTCCATGTTTTTGCTCAGGTATAAAGGTCATTTGTGTGCTGTTGTGCAAGAACGCAAGAAAGAAATATGTGAGGAGACCAACAGACCTCCCGTAAACACACTTTTCAGTCTGACTTCCCAGTCCTGCCTGAACACTGTTCCTGGAGTTCTGCCAGGCCAGTCAGACCCTTCCTCTGCCGTTTTTGGTCAGTGTATTACATATTTTGGGACTTCTTTCTCTCCATTTCATCAGAGCACATACTTCCATCCATTTTATATTTTGTAGTGCGATGGTCAATCTTAAGTGTCAACTTGGCCAGGCCACAGTTCCCAGTTATTCAATCAACACTAATTTAGCAGTTGCTGTGAAGGTATTTTGTAGATAAGATTAAAGCCCGTAATTAGTGACTTTTAAATCAGGGAGACTATCCTAAATAATCTGGGTGTGCCTCACTCAGCTGCAAGACCATAGGGCAGAGCCAAGACACCCTTGAGAAAGAAGACATCTACCTGGGGACTGCAATTGCAGCCCATGCCAGAAAGTTCCAGCCGGCCCTTCTGACAGCCTGGCCTATGGATTTCATATTTGTCTAGTCAGCCCCACAGTCAAGTAAGCCAATTCCTTAAAGTAGATTTCTTAATACATATCTCCTACAATTTCTCTGGTAGGACCCTCATTGATACATCTAGAAATTTATTGAACTCTCTCATCCGCTGAGAGACTCTTCTCCCTATGTAGTGTTCTTTACTGCTTACGGATTTATACTACTAAATTTTAATAAGTTATCACAAAGCAAGAAGTTATGAACATATATTCTTAGTTTAACACTTGGAGCCAGAAGGCCTGATTCTTTAACCCCTTATTTTTTGATATTTTCCCCCAAATTTTCATTACTACTGTTAATATGGTTAATGTTGGGTTGAACATCACTGTATATGAACCTTATACTTCTCAATATTTTTATGCTAAATTTTTATAAGAGAAATTGCTATATCAAAGGGTACATACTGGCTGGGCATGGTGGCTCACACCTGTAATCCTAGCACTTTGGGAGGCTGACGTGGGAGGATCACTTGAGACCAGGAGTTCAAGACCAGCCTGGGGATCATAGTGAGACTCCATCTCTAAAAGAAAAAAAAAAAAAAAACAGCTGAGGGTGGTGGTATGTGCCTGTAGTCCCAGCTACTCAGGAGCCTGAGGTGGGAGGATTGCTTGATCCCAGGAAGTCGAGGCTGCAGTGAGCTATGATCATGATTGTGCCACTGCACTCCAGTCTTGGAGAAAGAGCAAGACAAAAACAATAAAAAGGGTAAGTACTTTCTAAAATCTTTTGTTATATATTGCCAAATTGTTCTCCAGGAATTGTATGCCTATTTCTCATGGCCACCTGTAAGATGTGAGAATGGCTATCAGACATTCAGAAGGGCAATGGCAACTGCAACACCTTCAAAGAAGACTGTCCATCACAAAGGATAGAATTAGAAGATGTCTTATGTTCAGTGGGATGATTGATTTAGAGAAGAAATCAGGGGTTACATGAAAGCCACCTTCAATATTTTGCCTCAAAGAAGTAAACTAGGACCAATGAGCAGAATCTAAAGAGATAGCTGGCTTTTTTTTTCTGACCAACATAAGGAAGGACATTAAATAAAAAATAATTTTTAAAAAAACTACAAAAGTATTCCTACATGAAATGAGCTTTCTCATCACTAGGCATGTTCAAACACTTAACTGATATGCTAGCAAGTATCAAACAGCTGGGACTTTTGACCAAAAGTTTTTTAAAGACAGTTTTGACCCTAAGTTTCTAGGTGTCTGTGTCACTGTAAAAATCAGTGTGGGTATGCACATGCACATACCCTTGTTTTGATACATCAAGTTTGTGCTGTTTTTTTCCCTCATAAAATTTAAAACTATGATTTCAAAAGAAGACATATACATGGCCAAAAAGCATATGAAAAAAACCTCAACATCACTGATCATCAGAGAAATGCAAATCAAAGCCACAATGAGATACCATTTCACGCCAATCAGAATGGCTATTATTAAAAAGTCAAAAAATAACAGGTGTTGGTGAATTTGTGGAGAAACAGGAACACTTATACACTGTTGATGGGAGTGTAAATTAGTTCAGCCATTGTGGAAAACAGTGTGGCAGTTCTTCAAAGACCTAAAAACAGAACTACTATTCGAACCAGAAATCCCATTACTGGGTATATACCCAAAGGAATAGAAATCATTCTATCTATATAAATATATAAATCAACCTATCATAAAGACACATGCATTCATATATTCATTTCAGCACTCTTTACAATAGCAAAGACATGGAATCGACATAAATGCCCATCAATAGTAGACTGGATAAAGAAAATGTGGTACATACACACCATGGAATACTATGCCGCTATAAAAAAGAATGAGATCATATCCTTTGCAGGAACATGGATACAGCTGGAGGCCATTACCCTTAGCAAACTAATGCAGGAACAGAAAACCAAATACTACATGTTCTCACTTATAAGTGGGAGCTAAATAATGAGAACACAAGGACAGGGGAACAACACACACTGGGGTCTTTCAGAGGATGGAGGGTGGGAGGAGAAAAAGGATCAGGAAAAATAACTAATAGGTACTAGGCTTAATACTTGGGTGACTAAATAATCTGCACAGAAAACTCCCGTGACACAAGTTTACCTATATAATGAATCTGCACATGTACCCCTGAATTTAAAATAAGAGTTAAAAAAAGAAGTAAAACTATAGACAGGAAAAAAAAGATATAACTTCCTGTAGATATAAGAAGGAAATGACTGCTCAAGCTCAGCTGCCTTTGGAGTTTTAGGACTGCAAGTTATAAACAATTGCTAAGAACAGCAGCAAATATGAATTAAGGGTTAAATCTGGACCCATGTAACTTTAGTTTAAAGAAAATCTCTGTTTCTGTCTCTCTACTTCTCAAATAAAAGATGTTCAGAGATTGAGAATGTAAATATTAAAGTGTTCCATTCTGGCTTGAACTTTTGTAAAGGATGGTATCACACCGACTCTGCCTAATTCCTCCTAGGTTCTGCTTACAGTAATCATCATTTTACCATGAGAATAAATAGCTGAAACAATCTGGATTACACAGTAACTATAATGCAACTCTAAAGAACCTGGCCGGCTGGTCATGGTGGCTCACGCCTGTAATTCCAGCACTTTGGGAAGCCGAGACAGGTGGATCACTTGAGATCAGGAGTTCAAGACCAGCCTGACCAACATGGTGAAACTCCATCTCTACTAAAAATACAAAATTAGCCAGGCATGGTGGTGCATGCCTATAATCCCAGCTACTTGGAAGGCTGAGGCAAGAGAATTCCTTGAACCCGGGAGGTGGAAGTTGCAGTGAGCCAAGGTTGCGCCACTGCATTCCAGCCTGGGCAACAAAAGTGAAATGCCATCTCAAAATAATAATAATCATCATAATAATCATCATAATAATAATAATCTGGCCAAATCAAAAAATAATTCCATAGAAAATTATTTCTATCAGACATTAGAGAAGGTTGTTCCATATTCAATGATGAGCTTGGGATCTGTTTCTATGTTTTTATTAAAAACAGGTGAAACAGGACAATCAGCTATTTTACCCATCACCTGTAGAGAAGGTAGCCTTATCTACCTAAAAGTGAGGTAATA
The DNA here is from genome assembly GCF_009828535.3 of Hylobates moloch. Taxonomy (NCBI): domain Eukaryota; kingdom Metazoa; phylum Chordata; class Mammalia; order Primates; family Hylobatidae; genus Hylobates; species Hylobates moloch. Next base: position 158,099,700 of record NW_026652279.1, read on the forward strand.
GAAGAAGGGTGAGTATTATTTTAGAGAACTAAAATGAAAGTATGAATTGGGATTGTAGATGGACATCAACCCTTGGAGGCTATTGTGCCTGAATGTGAAACTTAAGTTCTCAAATGGGAACCATTAGTTAGCTACAAATGGCCTTTTGAAGCAAAATTTACAATATGAGCTTGGTAAAATATAGACTGTACAATGTATCTCAAATAGTGCATTAGAAAAAGCACAATCTAACAACAACATATTTTCTCCTACATAGTAAGTTTTGATAGTAGCAATTGGATTTGCATAATTCTGAATGCAAGACATAAATAAATCACAAAAGAATAGATTGAAATTAATAAGTGAATGAAAAATATACATTTTTGTTTACAAAAAAAGCTATTCCAGAAAAAGGAAATGAAAAATGAACATCTGCTATCCCATGAAACATTATTAATATTCACATAAAAATAGATGCTGCTGAATTGTTCAGCATGGAATCTTAACGTAGTTTAATTATTTTCATCTTCAGGCTTTGCACAAGGCCCCTGAATGCAATCTGTGATTAAAGTTCCCAACAGATTTGGGAATATAATAGTGGCAAGTGTCCTTGAATATATAGTTGGTTCTCAGTATCTGTGGGTTCCATCCACATTCGTCGATTCAACCAACCATGGATACAAAATATCTGGAAAAAAAGTTTCTGTAGTGAACATATACAGACTTTTTTCTTGTTTTCATTCCCTAAATAATATGTTATAACAACTATTTACATAGTGTTACACTGTATTAGGTAATATAAGTAATCGAGAGTGATTTAAATATATGGGAGGATGTGTATTAGGGACTTGAGCATTCATGGATTTTGGTATCTGAGGAAGATCCTGAAACCAATCCCTCATAGATATGACGGACAACTGTACCATGTCATGGCCCCCAGGGCTACATAATTTTGCAGAAATGAAGAAATTATTTCTAGAAATATTTGTTTGAATGACTCCAAAAATTTCAATCTTGCCTAATTACCAAATGATCAATCTTCAATATTCTAAGACTAGTCTTTCTCTGAGTCATAATAAACACAATTTAGTTATGGCAGTTGGAGTACAAGTACCATATACTGTATTTAGGCTGAGGCTCAAATTTGAATGCTGTTTCTCTCACATGTAAGTTGTATGTCCTTGAACGTGCATTGTTTAATTTCTATCACTGTTTTCTTCTACTGTATAGTAGCAATATTAATACCTACCTGATGGTAATCAACTGGTGTTAGAGTTAAATGAGATTAAAGAGTGCCTTGATTAAGAGCTAGCTGAGAGCAAGAACTCATGTAAGAGTTAATTTCTTTAGGTTACACATCCAAATTTGCTATTTATCTTTGATATATTTTCTCTGCTGAGTGAGTGTTCAGGTTGTTCCAAAGATATAGAACAAAGTAAAAGAAAAGAAAGAAAAGGAAAGAGGGAAAGGAAAGCAAGGGAAGGGAAGAAAAGTAAGGGGAAAAGAAAAAGAGGAAGAGAAAAGAAAGAAAAATAAAATAAAAAAGAAAAAGAACTGATCAGAGTTGTCTGAGCTGGCTAGCAAACTCTCAAAATGTGCTGGGCCAATATTGCCATCTTACAAAGTCAAAAACCTAAATAATAATCTTTATTTAAATTCCAACTGATTGTCCCATCTTTCTGTTCTTTATATATGACTGCCAGTGGTAAGAAAAAAGACAACAGGGTTCCTTCAAGTGCTCAACACTTTAAAGACTATGGAGTTCAAATAAGTGAGGCTAGGGACATATGGAAGCTGACTGCTATCTTATATTTAACATCCCAGTTTAAATCCCTTATCTTCAGTAGCCTGTCACCAGAGCAATCATTTACACATGGCCCTGTGACAACTTATCAATCATGAAGCAGCTGCAAATTGAATATTTTGGCTGAAAACACCCCCTCCTTATGTCAGGACACATTAATTTGAAATAAACATTTTGCTGAGATGTGAAATGAAGCAGATCCATTAAAGGCTACTAGTCATGTGTTTTGATTTATTACTTTCGATGTAATATTTGCCATTGTGTAGACACAGTAATAGTTGACCAGTGTGATGGATTCTCTATGGGATGGGAAGGGAATTGGAAAGTATTGGGAGCCTGCTGTGTGCCAAGGACTGTGCTAGACACTCAACATTTTATGTTTCTCTATAAATAATTTATTAGGTAGGCATTCATTCTCAACTTAGAGATGGAAAAATTTAAAAAAATCATAGCTGAGCAGTGACAATGAGAAGAATAAAAGTTATATTCAGATTATTTCCTTATATCTACTACATGTGTTCATTTCACAAGTGATAAGACCTTCCCATGTGGTTGTAATGAATTTTATTTCCCTACCCCTAGGTAGTTTCCATGCAGAGTAATGATTGCTGCACAGAGGCATTTTTGAAAAGTGATTAAAAAAATGCATTTCACCAATTTCAGAAGTTCTTGATAGCACTTGAAGGGTAATCTCTGTCCAGGCAAATGGAGGTAAATATTACAAGATGCCAGAGTCAAGAGTACTTCCTCAGCATTTATTCCTTCCATGCCCAGGAGATGATTTTATTTCAGATGATCCATGCAGGTCCTGGGGCACATACTAGAAAAGTCTATGCGTATTTATAAGATATCCCATTATCTGGTTCCAAATACCAGATCAGAAGGGAGTCATGCAATAGTGTCTAGAAAAGCTTTCGTTATGAGAACTCGAAATACCAATCTATCAAGGATGACTTGATTACATTTTGAATAGTGAGTCACACACAGTCTATTATGTCTGCATATAAATTATAACCTGAGTAATCAAACCAAATGTTCTAGTATTCTTATACTTTTGCCTAAGGTTCAGAGTCCATCAATTCTCTGTCCAGTATATTTTAAATGATAATATTTTCCTTTAAGTTTCTATTTCATTTCATTCAAAGATTCATTCATGCTATTAAACCTAATGTTGTCGGAATGGGATGGTATAAAACCCCCTTGTAAGGAGGTAAGGAATGAGTTCAACGTCTCAAATCTATGACTCTGCAATGTCCAGTCCTTAAGAAGGGATTTCTGTTCCAGCATCTATCACAGCTTTTTCTTCCCTGCAATTTAAAACACGATCATTTAAAGGACACCTAGTGCCTTCTTCAAAACACACCAATTTTTCCTACTTGTTTTACTCCCTTCTCCTGTGAATCTTCAGTCTATCATATAGCTAAGTTATCAATGTTAATGCAAAATCAAAACTGGACACTGCATAGTATAATAAAAAAGAGGTGCCTGTGGCCCACATCCTCCGAAGTTAAAATTCTATTTCTTGACAAACATCCATTGACAAACTTCTGGACAATAAATAAAGAATAGCCAAGGGAGCAGCCACTCTCTTTTCTTCACATCTATCTATCTCTAAAAATGGACCACAACTTGTGCTGCATTTTCTTGATGTTTATAAAGCAGGTATTCTTATTTCCATATGCCAATCTCCACACAATCACCAAAAAAAGAAAGAAAGCAAAAACTACAAACACAATGGGTGATCCTGATGACTAAGCAACCAATTAACACATTTTGGGGGACCCTCTTATTAAGTATAAGCCACGATGCACCTGCCCTTTTTTTCCATTGGTAAGGTAGTTGGGGTTATAGGGCATCTGCATAAACTATACCAGAATATAGTTTATCATAAATGTTAAATTTGCTACAGATCAATCTCTTAAATTTAGATGAGGGAAAGATATGGAAAATAGAAAAGAGCCTGGATTTTATTGTCTCCAACATTTGGATTTAAATTCCAGTTCCTTTACTGACTAGCTGTAAAGAGATTACTGACACCTGCCTTCCAGGACCCTAATGAGGCTTGGGAGTAGTAATAACTTGCCAGGTGCTGACTCTGTACAGTGGTAACCCTTATCTATGTCATTTTTATGTGAGCCTCGGAACACTCCTTTGAAGGCTGTACTTTGATTACACTCATTTTACAGAAGAGGAAAATAAGGGAAGTTAAATAACTTGCCCCAGTCACACAACTGATAAACAGCATAACACAATCAGACTATAAAGTGTGAATCAATATCCACTACACTGGCAAATGCAAGCCCCTAGCACAAGGCCCAAAAAATAGATACTCCAAAGATGGTGCCTCTTTGGATGGAGGTGATCGAAAAGACCTCTAGGAGGACAGGATTTCAGCTGGATTTTTAAGCATAAGCAGGATTCACACACACAGTAGTGAGGAGGATGCTCAGAGAGAAAAAACTTGGGTAAATGAGGATTGGCAAAGCACAATGTACTCTAACCACAGTGGGTGGATGAAGGACGTACACCAGGGATATCAAGTTGGGCGCTTTGCATGATGATGGGCAGCTTATTTAATGAAGATTATAAATATATTTCATCATGCTAAATAGGTCACCTTAAAGGAGAGGGAGTTCACACACAACTGACAGATTCATAAGTTCAAGAAAAACTTCTTAACGAAAACACTCTTAAATTTAGAGGTTGTTAATTTGACAGTTGATGGGGTTAGAATAAAGCTCTATATCAAGTGAGCATCTCTTCTCCATTATTCCTTCAGCACTATCCTTCCTAAGACCTGCAAAGGTGCAGCAGCAATTAAAAGCAGAAGGAAGAAAGCACCCTGCATCTTGCATTCTTTGGATCCAGACTAAACCAGTCCTGCCTCTTCACGCCACCAGCTCAGCTTGATGAAGCCACATAAATCCCACTATCAAAATCCATTTAAAATATAAAACAAACTTATAGAAGCACAGCATTCAGCCATGCTCCCTTGGCCTAGCTTAGTACCACCAGAGGGAGGTTTGAAAGGCATTCGCTGACAAATTTGAAGCCAGAGAGAGTCTTATTATTATTATCATTATTATTATTATACTTTAAGTTCTAGGGTACATGTGCACAATGTGCAGGTTTGTTACATATGTATACATGCGCCATGTTGGTGTGCTGCACCCATTAACTCGTCATTTACATTAGGTATATCTCCTAATGCTATCCCTCCCCCTCCCCCCACTCCATGACAGGTCCCGGTGTGTGATGTTCCTCTTCCTGTGTCCCAGTGTTCTCATTGTTCAATTCCCACCTATGAGTGAGAACATGCGGTGTTTGGTTTTTTGTCCTTGCGAGAGTTTGCTAAGAATGATCGTTTCCAGAGATAGTCAAATCCATTCACAGATTTATCAAGATTATGCAAAATGGGGACTAATGCAGTGTTTGACTGTCTCATTCATTGTTTTAGCCAGTGTTTAGTGAAAAATTACGTCAGTCATTGTCTTATTGGCTTTTTCTTCTCCATCTATTGTCCATATGCCTAAAATGATGGAGAGTCTCAATCCTTGACAAGCCCCTTCAACTTTTACTACTTTATTCCCAATGCCACCAACCACCACACCTGCCCTTATCTGCAATAATATTTAGATACATACAGATAGTAGTGTGTACTGCCTCTCAGATTGACATGCACACTACTAGATCATTTTAGAGACGGAAAATGCTTCATATTTTTTCAGAGATTTGCTTATATGTGAGTTAGAAATATGTAATCATTTCTGCCCTTCATTTCCTACAAATCTAAAATACCAAAGTGAACTCAACTGTGAGCATGTTTACAGACATTCTGCATATTGTAGTCATTCTTTAAATTCACCCTGTCTAGATGTGTTACAAACATAAGTTGCCCAAATTCAAAGTAATTGACTTTCAGCCAACTGTGACCAAATCGCACACACAAAAAAGAACACACCATGTGTTATAGCACGAAAACTCATCCCAAACCCAGAAGTTTCCACCAGAAAAAACTTTTAATAGCCTGTCTTGAAAGCACACAAAGATTCTATCATGAATAAAACAATTTATTCACTGGGGCTAGAAGGTGTAAATTTGTCTCACCATACAGATTATTTTTTAACAGAATTATTTTGTATATTTGTTATAACAAAAATATTCACAAAATGAATATTTTGCCACCATATTTGTAAAAAAAAAAAAGCACTTCTTGCTTTTTCAGTATATATTTGGTATTTGCTCAGTGTTTCTTTAACAAAAAGGAGAAAAGAGGCCCTGAGGAAAGAGAGTAGCAAGCATGCATAAATTAAATTGTGCTTTTATCTCCACTGAATATTAAATACCAAAACCCACATTTTAATATATCTGATTATCACATGTATTGGACTACACAATGAGGAATAGCATGAAAAGTAACTATAGATAACAGATGTGTAATAAAGTGTATCTGTTACCTATGGCTATGAATCCCATCCCTCACACCAATGTTATGTACTTTTATCTTCTAAGTCTCTTTCCACAATAGGGAAATGAAGCCCCAGAGTGAGAATGTTACAAACTTGATTAGGGGCCTGATACAAATATATGACATTGTAACTTTTCTTGACGTTAAGAGTACTTGCTTTGTCAGTAAACCTTTCTGTTTTAATATTTAGTTCCATGACACATAGCCCCACTGTCATAAACTTCTTGACAGATGAGCTATCTTGTGCTTTCAGTGTCTCAGTAATAGAAAGATTAGATGTACTAAAATCAAACAACAACAAAAACAACAATAAAAAATGATGATCAAAGCTTCTCAGATGTGCTTAGCCAGCACTGCAGCCATGGAATAGTTTCAGTTACCTTGCATTCAATGAAAATAATAATTCAAGACACTTTTTTTAGATGGCTTTGACCTCTGAGTTTTACTAAATACCATTTCAGCACTGTTTACACAGGTAATAAACTATAATTATTGAGTGTGGGTGATAAATACATTGCTGTGGAATAAGCAACAATCTGGTCTCCACATCAATAAAAATATCTTTTCACTTGTGATAGTTATTTTCCTGGCTTGAAAGGTCATCATTTGCTTGAATAAATAGGCGAAGAGGAAGCTTTTCAAGCTGTGTTTCTAAGGAAAATGAGACCCTGAATTGGAGGAGACGTGTATGGTAATGAGAAAGTGTGATGATGAGTTGTGTGTAACTGCAGGCAAACACCTTCCTCCTTGGATGAAAATTTAATGATGGGTTACGTTTCCAGTGGGAAAGTAATAACTTAGGTGAGTAAAGTTGTACACTCCAAAAATGAAATTATTTTCTGTTTTAAAAGATAACCTCAAAGCTATATAACTGTGATTTTGTCTGTCACTGTCATTAAGTGAGCACCTGAAATGCACTTTGAACATCTCATTCTCTGAATTACTTTCTGGCCCTTATGATTTGTCAGGGAATGAAAGTGGCATGCCGGGCATGTGGATCACATTTCTTGGCTCCTTGGAAGTTTTGGGAAACTACTCTGCATCAATGAAGGAAAATGGGAATGAGATGGCAGTAGCTGTTACCTTTCCCATTGTGTGTATGTGTTTAAGAGAATATATTTTATCTCCTTGAGGTATAATTCTACTTCTTTTTCCATTAGTCCCATCATGGAAGAGGTATGCTCTCAGATGGGTGGACATTGTGCATACACATTACACATCTAACTGCATAAAGCCTCAGATGTGTGCACGGTCAATATATGATAACTGCATCAGTGTGTTAGCTCATGATGTCATGTTCATTTTCTATGTAGTATCTAACACAAATACTACATCCTGGTGGCATGAAACCCACCATATAGATGACTGATCAGAACCATAAATATGTGCTTATGATATAAACTTGAATAAAGCAACAAAATACAATATAGACTTTGATATTTCATATATCTATGCCAAATATTTAAAAGTTAGTACTCCTTCCACATCCAGTAGTCATATTTCTATATTTTATATGACAAGAAACCCCAAATGAGGTAATGAGATGAATAAGCTATCTGCACATAAATCCTCTTGACTTAAGCAAAATTATCAATATCTGGGCCATGTAGTGCCAAAATGATTAGTTTAACCTGAAATATCACTTTTCACTGGTTTGTTTTGAAATCATGGCAGAGAGAATAATAGCTAAATGATACTTATCAGTTAAATATAGAAGACTGTCAGATTAAGAGAACCAGCCCCTGCCAAATAGGTCATTTCTGTTTGCTGTGTGCTGAATACTCAATTTATGTATTGATCTTTTTTTTTTTACATCTTTGCTGCAAGCTAAACAACAAAATTATCAATGCTGCACAAATATGTTTGTGTTGTGTGTATACATATATACACATATAGGCAATCTATGCATTATATATGTATTATATACACATATACACAGAGCATTTCTCTACTCTCACTGTCCTGGGAAGAAGCTCTTAAATGCAACTAGTAGCTTCTTGCTTGGATGGGTCTTCTTCTAGCATCCTTGCTGTCATATGCCACTGTGAAGTGCATTGTAATTAGCTGTACATTTTATGTCATGGTGCTGCACTACCCAGTGATAACAGGTTAGGGCTGTCAGTTCAAGTAGCAAGCGTGTGAAAGGATATTAAGTGAAAGGCTGACAACACAATGGGAATACTTCAGATCCCAGACTCATTCAAAGTTTGGCCCTCTATCAAGCAACAGGCTACCTTTGCCATGGAATCTATTTCTAGGATCAGCTGGCCTGCTTCTCACCCCTTACCAATATGTGCATACAGAGAAATTTATTCTTAGGCTTCAGTTTTGGAGAAGCCTCTAAAATTATACACACAAGTCGCCTAGCCCTGATTCCACTTATATTTCTGACTACAAGTGAAGACTTCATTTCAAAAGTGTTGGATGGTGTCAACTATTAATGCTAACGTTTAAGTTAGCTATTTAAAGTTGTTCAAAAAATTAGACATCTCCCATTTCCCTAGAACAGGATGTCTCTAGATGCAAAAATATAGTTTAAAACAGACCAACTTTTGGAACATGCATGTAGAAAAACCAATGAAAAGGTACATTAAGAAAAAAAATTTAAAAAGATCCAGAGACAAGAGACATTATTTTATTCAGATTCCTAGAAATTACATATGGTAGAAAATGTAGAATGTTTTCACTCTGAGCAAAATAGTTTAGTTATTGGGGCAACGCATATATGTGTGAAATCAGTGTTTGTCTCTGCTACCCAAAACTTCTTTCCCCTAAACTACAACTGCTGAACTATTTCTAGGTAAATAAATATTAAAGGACTTGTAGAAAGTGACTTAGCTCTCAACCTTTCAGATCTTCCCATATACAAAGATCATTTCAATTAGAAAAAGTATGCAGAGTAATTTGGCATATAAATGCCTACTTTTGTTAAAAACAAACTCTAGCCTCCAGATCCATCTACTCACATTTAATTGTTTTCAGATTCTAACTCTGTGGTTTGTAATTTTCTTAACACAAAGTTTATTAAACCAAAGATAGAAATAATTGTCTTCTATTATGCTATGTGACTAAGGATTTGTTTAGTTTTGTTATTATCATTACTAATGTTTACACCTCCTGCAGAAAAATCCAAGCAAGAGTTTATTAACATCAATAGAAAGTAAACATATGATGAGACACTATTCTTCCAGAACTGATGATCATTTTACAACAATGCAATTTCTTAGCCAAATAAACTAACATCTATTGGTATGAATGGCTACCAGTTCTGTTTCCACAGTGCTTTGGCTAGCACTTGCCTGAGACGAAGTGCCAAAAATAAATAAATTATAAATGTATTAAACGAATGATGAAATAATACCTGCTAGTATGCATGCTCTTGCAGTGTGTTAAACATACAATAAAAAGGACAGACTGCTTTAGAGAATGGTCTCTATCAGTAAAAATTCTGCTAAGGCACATCAAGGTTTAATTAAGAAATCAAAATGTGGGAAGAGACACAATTTGACAGATAAATGTGAATATCATGGCACTGTCACTGAGCTTTTCTAATGAGATTAAATTCCTCCTTTAATTGACATTTCTAACTGAGGCACAGATAAGACAGATTTAATGGGAGCAGTTATATATAGCTGGACTCTAGCTAGATGAAGGAGTGTTTGACATTTAAATATCATAAGCGATATATTATACACTCCCATCTCTAACATACTGTCAATATTAAGAAGGATAAGCAGATACTTTAAATATACAAGGCAGAGACTAGGACAAGTAATGCAAATAATCCTTATAACAACTCTGTTGCATCAAACAAACCTTCATAAAATACCTTCCATTCAATGCACGTAGGGTGTTGTATAGAAAAAGAAAAAGTCTCCCATAAAATACCTAAAAGTAATTTATTGTTTATAAAAATGAATGGGAGCATATAAAGTTGCTTCTGAAAATGTGTCAACAATTTTCTTTTTCAGGTGACACTAATAAGATGCTTTTCTGGAATTATTTTCACTTGGTACTAACAAAAGACATGGGAAAAATCCATCAACTGATACAAGGTTGCATCATGATCAAGACAAAAGAAATAAACCCATCATTTATTTAAAAATATCAATACAAGAGCTTCTTTCTTTATCGGCCTTTAATGAGGTTTCCACCATGAATTCACCTGAAGCACTTTAGCTTAATGAAAAAAATGTGCTATTACGAAGTCTCTTTTGTATCAGGTCTATAATCCAGGTACTGCTATGGCATAGTCCACTGTGTTCAGTTTCCTAAGACTCACTGGTGGCTTTTGGAGTCAAAATAATTCTCTTACATTTGCCCAATTTACAGCCGGAGCTCCTCTGATAATTCTGCATGTATCAAGCAATCATTGTGTTTCTACAAATCTTTAAATATAACTGCGTAGGAACAAAAGATGAACTAAACATGGATGAGGAATAAAACATTTAGCTTCAGGAGGCAAGATTTTACTGAGCTTGGTGAATATAAAGAGAAAAGAAAATATACAGAGATTGTATGCCTTAAATAGTTATTATGCCCCCTAAATACTTATGCGCAAACATAATTTCAATGAGTTCAGTATGTATTTGTGGCTACAAAGGCATATATGCATGTATAAATATATGTAGGTCTGAATATGGACAGACATTCTCAACATCCAGACTGAGACCTGAGTACCAGTTAATATTTGAGAGAAGAAAAATAATTAGTAAGTTTATGAATTGTGTTTTATTAGCTCTCTCCGTATCTATGATGTACTCACTATGGTCCAGGCACCAGGTTAAATAATACATTTCCTTGGCTTCCAGCAGCTCAGTCGGTGGAATAGATAACAATATAGCCAAGCAGTCACATGAAAATAGACCCATGACTTTGTCCAGGTAGTCAGCACAGACTTTGCACTGGGGGTAATGTTTGAACAGAATACTAAAGGATGAGGAAGTATTTTTCACACAGATGGTGTGAAAAAGAAAGGACAAAACAAGATTTCTAGATGAGGCATGAGAGAACAAGGACTGTTCAATAAATGGCCATAAGTTCAGCAAATCCAGACTTAGTGGTTTAAAAATTGGGCTATGTAGACTTGCTGCAGGAAAAAGGGGGAGGTGGGAGTAATGGAAGAGATTGTGTTGAGCTCCAGATTTCCACTCCAGAGCTGAAGCAAAGCAGCCCAGTTTTATTCATTTTCCATATGAGGCTTTAAATCAGATTTCCTCTGAAGAAATAATCTGTTGCTAAGAAAATACATTTTAAAATTATTTCATTAAAAATTAATTATTTCATTAATTAAGGACCTTGCATGCCCATCCTTGTCAATCTAGGACAGAAAGTCCAATGAAAGATGTAATGAGGTGAGTGATAGGATCAGTTTGCTTTTTGGGAAGGTAAGTCCAGTAGCAGGAGGGTAGAAAATGGTTTACAGTGGGAATGAAAAGACATAAGCTAAGAGACCATGAGAGCCTGTAACTGAGGAAATTGGAATGGAGAGAAGGTATTGACAAGCATATGAATGTAGCGGATGGAAGAGAAAGAACAGTCTACATCCATTTCCCAGATTTGACAAAGGTGACTGGTTGCAAACAAGCTTCATAATGACATATCTAACAAAGCATTCTTATCATGATCAACGTAAAGCATAGTTTTGTAGTTATTTACGATATTTATGTATCAAACCAATGCAAACAAAATTAATGTGATCCAGCACTCTTCTTCTTTGAGCGAAAACTGTGGAGAACCCCTATAAGCACAGTCCACGATTTCAACTAGGCAAAGAAAATGAATATCTATATGGCACGTTTTGAGGATTTTAGGAAAAAACAACTTATGATGCTGAGTAGTTTTGCCCCGTTTTACAGATTTTAAAACTGAAGGCCTGAAAACTTATAATTTGTCCAGTGTCCCATAACTAGTCAGTGGCAAAGCCAGCATTCCCAGATGTTTATGTGGCTCCAAAGCCTTCCTGCCCTTTCTCACCCACCCACATGCTCCTAATGCCTCCCCAATATTTTTCATCAAGCCTGGATTCCAGAAATGACTTTTCAGGAAGTATATAATTTCCTGGAAATTTAAATATTCCTGAAGTGGGAAGAAAAATGTGTCCATGGCTAGAAGGGAAGATGCTTATATCAAGATGGTGGGTCAGCCCCTCATGCCAGTCTTCTTCACAAGTTGGTCCATGGCAGCCCATGCAGATATAACCAACAACTGTGATCTAACCTCTTAGGAGTATGATGGTTTCAAAACTTCCCTCAGGTGTGCTAGTACACTGTTTACACCTCTGCTGAAATCTAGTTTACCATACTTGTGTGATGAAAGTGTCCTCTTCCCTCTAACCCCAGATTGGAGTGCACTAAAGCGTCCTCCAGGGTACAGGTACATGAGTGCCTAACCACCCAGCCTCAAATGACACTTAGTTTAAATTCATCCTCTTTACTCTCCCTCAGAGCAGTCTGGGGATCTCATAGGGCTTACAAATATGCAGGGAGATTGCCAGGTTCCACATATCCAATTGCAGGACTGGGCTGCACTACAACATCTTTTTGGGTTGAGTCAAGGGATTGCTGACCAGGTGGTGATGGCATGGTGGTGTGACAAGGCTAGGATCCTAGATGCCATCAAGAAGTGCAGAAAATGATTGAGAGGCCAAGGACTGTGTGGCAGCCTGTTTGTGTGAGTTGTCCCCCAGAGACAGGTGCTGGGATGGGCTTAAGGTCTTTCATAGCAGCCGGCTCTCATCCACAGACACTGGCATCACGCAGGCACCAAACCTGTCTTGGATGGATGGGATGGGACTCAGGGTCCCTTTCTTTACATCCCAGAGTGGCCTTTCACTTCCCCCCTTTGCCTTCCTTCCCCAGGTTGCTATCACCTCTGCTTTTAGGCTTGAAACAGGATCTTTGTGATCTTGGTATCCCCATTTCTTGTGATGCCCAAGGTCCCTTGCCAGACTAATGCTCTTAAGACCAGTGCCAAGTCTCTTGGGCCTTTTGATCCCATTGTTGGATCCCAGCACATACCAGATCCTTAAATGTTTGAGGAATGAATGTGTGATATATACCTCAAAGAATAATCTGCTGTGTGCAACACCATTGCCACAGTAGCCAGCAGGCAACTTCTGGGAAAGAAGGGGGCTACAGGAGCAGGAAGCTAGGGAAGAGCAGCATTCAAGTGAGTTCCTCCTACTAAAACAAAAAGGAAGCACATCAAAAAGACCAGAAAGCAGCTGCAGGGGCTTGCTAAGGATAAACTGTCTTTGGCTCTGCACTGGGCGATTACTTTCGGGCTGAGGTTTAAAGCATGGGTGGTGGTGAGGGATGAGAAACAGGAGAGTAAATAAAAGGATCCAAATATGCTTGTGTGAATGTGTCCATGTTACCACTTTACATGAAGAAGATGTACAGCTGCTTGGGGCTGGGGTGGTTAGGAGTGCCTGGTCTCAGTCTCTTGGGGTGAGTCAAACAGGGATGTGGCAGTGGGCTTTAAACAAGCCTGCTCAGAGATTTTAAAGGAGATGCTCAAGGCTCATATTGTTAATTAATTAGCTCAGACTTCAGTCCACTTTAGTTGTTATATTAGGATACTACGATGTTAGCATTCTATAAATGCTATTGATGCTTGGAACCCAGAGATACACGTTGGCCCTGCCCAACCACCACCTGAAGATTATATTGCCTTGTGGAACTGAAATAAGAAGCATAGTAGAATTTTGTTGAGGCAAGCTAGATAGGTGAGGGTGTGGTGACTCAGTGAACAGAGCCAAGGCACTAATTCCCTTGGTTTCTACAGGAGTGACTTCTTTCTTCTATGACCAGCTCAGGAAATACATATAATTTTCCTATCATCTCCACACCCAGGGTGAAGTTGGGGTTGACATTTTAATGCACTGTTTTGTAAATAACAAAAACATCTGTCTGAAATTCTGCTGTCTTTGTTCTCTGTGAGATACTCCTCATACTTTAAGGGCTGCATCAATAGCTGGATTGATAAGAAAAATAAATGAACAATGAAATGGATAGGGTGGTAATTAGTAGTTGTACAAATAATGAGGTGAATCAGAATCCATATCTAAGCAACCTCTATATTATTGTCAATACTTCACATTGCTTTTGAGTCAAGAAGGCCAATCCTGCTTTTATACTGTTTTTAGTTTAGTTTTTTTTTTTTTTTTAGATAGAGTCTCACTCTGTCACTCTGTCACCCATGCTGGAGTGCAGTGGCACAATCTTGGCTCACTGCAACCTCTGCCTCCTGGATTCAAGCAATTCTCTGCCTCAGCCTCCCGAGTAGCTGGAATTACAGGCACCCACCACCACATATGGCTAATTTTTTTTTTTGTATTTTTAGTAGAGATACGGTTTCACTATCTTGGCCAGGCTGGTCTTGAACTCCTGACCTCATGATCCACCTGCCTTGGCCTCCCAAAGTGCTGGGATTACAGGCATGAGTCACTGTGCCTGGCCTTTATTCTGTTTTAAATACTAGCCATCATGCTATACTAATTGCCTTGGTTTGAATGTGTCCCCTAAAAAGCATATGCTGGAAACTTCATCCCCAAAACAATATTGTTGGCAGGTGTGGCCTAATGAGAGGTGAATAGGCCAAGAAGGCTCCATGTTCATGAATGGATTAATGCCGCTATTATAGTAGTGTGTTTGTTATCATAAGACTGAGTTTATTATATTTATATTTTAAAAGCCAGTTCATTCCCCTATTGCTTTTTTGCTTACCCTCTCTTTGCCCTTCCACCTTCTACCAGGGAATAATGCAGCAAGATGACCCTCACCAGGTGCCAGCCTCTTGATCTTGGACTTCCCAGCCTCTAGAATCATGAGTCAATACATTTCTATTGATTATAAATTACCCAGTCTGCAGTATTCTGTTACAGCAGCATGAAATGGACTAAGACAGAACATATGTATTAAAAATGGTATTGACAAATATTACAGGCCCAAGCTCTAAAAATATTTCTCTAAATTAAACAACTCAGTATGAAACAATAAATAAGTAAACATTTTAGCCAAGTACAATATTCACTTAAATCTTAAATAAGATTTGAGTCTAGGATGATGCAAATTCTAGAGGAGAGAAAGAGATGTAATCAAATATTTACTACACAATGTCATAAGATAAATATAAGAATTGAGTGCAGAGCGACATGGGCACAGCATTGCTAATAATATCCTGAAAGTCAATCTTTCAAGCAAGAAATATAGCTTAGGGAAGAAAAAATGATATGTAATCTTTTCTTTCACTTTAATTTTTCTTGAATAAAAAATGTGTGAAATGTGTGTATATAAACATCTATATACACACACATATATGCATATATAACATATGTATGTGTATATATATGTGTGAGTGTATACATATATACATCCCTAAGTTAAATTTAAAATGCCAAGAAATACACGTGACCATTGTAGGAAGACTGGCCTACTCACATCCTATTAACAGAAAGGCTTTCAATCTAGCCAGATACCATATCTGCTGGCAAAAAGTGGAAGGATGCAAAGCCAATCAGAATGTAATTGTCATAAATCTGTCTAGTGTGCCTCCTCTTTTAACGGTATTTTTATCTTACATTTTATTTCATTTTATTGGTAGAAAAACTATCCTATCAAAATGCAAACAAACCCAAACAACCCAATTAAATACAGAAAACTTTGACTCTTGAAAGACAATATAGACATTCTTGTACTTTGCCCCCATATAATGTAACCTAGGTTCCAATTGATGAAGCAATTAATTTTTCTTAAACTGAAAATTTCCCCAGCCACTCATAGAGATGACCCTTGCTCTACCACAAAGATTTGCTGCACACATCTTTATGTAGTAAGTATTTGAAAAAAGACAAATTAAAAAGCCAACTTTTTAAATTTTTATTATTATTATACTTTAAGTTTTAGGGTACATGTGCACAATGTGCAGGTTTGTTACATATGTATACATGTGCCATGTTGGTGTGCTGCACCCATTAACTCATCATTTAGCATTAGGTATATCTCCTAATGCTACTTACTATGACCTTGACTCTCCTCCTGTTTTTAGTTCACTTGGTGAGATTTTCCAGCTAAGCTCCAAACCTGCTGATTACCACACCCAAGGAGAGGATGCTAGAAGAAGCAAAATAACTTTTTGAGGAACAAATCACATCCATCTAAATTACTCCTTTGACAGAGTAGTGGATCTTATAGATGAAAGAGAGAAGAAGGTGTCATTTATCTTGAGTTCATAAGACTTGTCAACTTTTTCTGGTCGTTTCTGAGGAACATGTTCATAAATAATTTAGAAAATTATGACTTAGACCTCAAAAACCTTGAGGTAGACTACTACAACCCAGGAATAAGGACTTCAAGAAAAAGAAAATCTTATCTGTTTCTCTTGGGATGGAATGTGAATCATTAAGCAATTTTGGAAATTTATTGAGCCTGGTCCCACCTACAATTGGTGTAAGTGGCTCATATCTTGAATAATTCAATTTCACTTAATTTAGTAAATATATGTTTCTTTACTGGACTTGTAATGGAGGTGAATATTGTACTGGGTATGTCAATGATAGTGTTTGCACCCTGAGATTCGACTTCTGGTTCAAGTGGCTCTGCCCATATAGAGTTTCTTAGGGGTTACATAATGTCTTTCCAAAATTCATATAATGAAGTCCTCCTCACCTCCACTATCTCATTATAAGAAGAGGAAATTCAGACCTAGACTCACAGAGAAGACCCCATGTGAAGATATAGGGAACGATGGCCAAGGAGAGAGGCTTCATAAGAAATCAACCCTGTTGAAACATCAATCTCAAACTCCCAGCCTCCATAATTGTGAGAAAATGATTTTTTGTTGCTTAAGCCACCTGGTCTGTGGCGGTTTGTTATGACAGCCCTAGCAAACTAACAGGGACCCTGTTCCAAGAAGCAGTTCTGGGCTGCCTGTGCATGGGTGGATCTTACTGGACCAAGGATGATCAAGTGACCTGAGGGGAACTCATCTCTAGGCTGACTGACCCTATAGGGTGGCCAGGAGCACAGATCACTTCCCAATCAGACAATGATCCGGAGCTACCAAAACAGAAAGGCTCACTCCAGGAATCCTACTGGTGGATACGGTAGGTTGACAGTTAAAAGCAAAAGGGGGATGCAAGCATACAGAAATAAGTGACAGCACAGGGAGAGACCATGTGAAAACTAGAGACGTGAGTGTTTCAAGCTGCTTCAGGCTTATTTCCAAATCCAACTCCAATCCTCATTTTTCCCCTTACAATAATCTTTCCTGCCTCACACTTTTTCTTAAAACATTGTCATGTAACTCAATATGCAGAGGGTCTTACATTGTTTTGAAACTGGAAAAACAGTTATTCCAAATGGCAGAAGACTCCAAAGGTAAAATTCAATATGCCTTTGGGAGAGAACCGTCTAGTAGGACATTGTCATTCCACAGATATGACAATATTCCCACCCATTTTTTTCTGGAGGAAGCCCTACACTCAATGAAATAGCCCAAATGCTCTTTCTTCTGAATGAAATAAAAATAAATACATCTTTTTATATTGGAAACTGAGCGACAAACACACATATATAAACAAATGTGACATATATAAATATTACATAAATATATAAATATATATTTAAATGTAACATATGTACATGTATACATATATGTTCTCATATAAATATATATGCCACATATATATTTTATCTCAAAATCAGAAAATGTAGTCCTTGGTTTTCTCTAAATCTGGGTTTAGATAGAGATTTAGAGCGATCTAAATTTTAGAATTAAATTTATACTGAAAATTATAATTTATACTGGGAGAGTTGGTGTATTTGTGCATGTATGTTATGTTTTGTTTCTGTTCGCATTCTTGTCCAAACATTAGTTTTTCAAAGATCAGGAGTGGAGACTGGACTCCTGCAATAAAGGTTTGCAGGCCTGAAATTAGACTGAGCACAGCACAGCAAAAGCTGGAATGGATGATCTACTGCATTTACTGTTATTTCCAACTAATGTTAAACATAGTAAGTGAAATCCATGCATTTAACTCTCCTCCTGAAACATGACAGAGAGAACTGTAAAGGGATGAAAAGGGCATAAACTCACAAAAATCTTTCTCTTGAGAATGAGAGAGGAGACCAGAGCAAGTGACAGACATCAACACAATTTTTGAAATCAGAGCTGAAATATAAGTGTATGACACATGGGAGGAGGAACAGAGACAGGGCTAGATGAAGAAGTGAGCAGTGGACCACTGCAGAATCACAAAAAGGCTCAGAACTGGAGGTTCTATGTGTCTCCAGCATCCCCCAGCTGAATAAGTGATGTTTACTTTCTGCTGAGAATGAATCAGTGAGGTGAACTCAACAACGAGTCCATGTGAGGGCCATGGAGGAAATGTCTAATAGGGGGATGATGTGAGAGTCGGCTCATGAAGGAGAATCCTAGCCCCTTAACTTCACACTGTTCCCAGAGTGCTGGTAGCCTGGCTCACACCCCCAGGAGAAGCCTGGAGGATTAAATCCTCTCTGAGAAGGACCACCTATATGAAGCAAAAAAGGACTGGAGAAATTGCCTTTGGAGGTTATGCAGTGTATTAGTCTGTTCTTGCATTGTTATAAAGAACCTCCTGGGACTGGGTAATTTATAAAGAAAAGAGGTTTAATTGGCTCACGGTTCCACAGGCTGTACAGGAAGCATGGCTTGGGAGGCCTCAGGAAACACACAATCATGGCAGAAGGTGAAGGGGAAGCAGGCCTGTCTTACATGGGGGAGCAGGGGAAAGAAAGGGAAGGAGAAGCTTCCACAAACAACCAGATCTCATGAGAACCCACTCACTATCATGAAAACAGCAAGGGGAAGCCACGTCCATGATCCAGTCACCTCCCATTCTCCTCCAACAATGGGGATTATAATTCGACATAAGATTGGGTAGGGATACAAATCCAAACCATATCATCCAGCAAAAATGCTGACTCACATTGTGATTGGCTTTTAAGTTTTTATCACCTCACCATGAAATATAAGCAAATAACCAGACATTTGAAGCAACCTTCTCAAATGAAAGAAAGAGGGGAAAAAATATTTTTTAAAGTACTTGGAAAAAAAGAGATGATACAGAAAGTTCAAAATCTAATTTAAATAATCATTCTAAGAAATGAAAAAATACTGTGGTCATGAAACAAGAATTGGGATGGCATAAGGAAGAACACTAAATTAGATAATAACATTTTAATATCAGAAATGCAAAATATCAGCAGAAGGGTTAGAAGAGATAAATTGAAGAAATATCTCAGAAACTGGAACAAAAAGTTCAAGAAACAGAAAACACAACAGAAGATTTAAGTGAATTAGGGAATCCACCTAGGAGAACCCAGGAAAAACAACTGACTAGAGGAATTCTTTAAAAAGAGAACAGGAAAAATATAGGAGAATGAAGTTCAAAAATCAGTAAAGAAAATACCCCTGAAATAAAGAACATGAATTTCTAGATTAAATTGCCCTCTAATTGCCTACAAAACAAAATGATTGACAAAGACTAAACACATTATTTTGAAATTTCAGAGAGAAGAGATTGTAACAGCTAAAAGCAATGAAACACCAGTTTACTTCTTATATATGACTGAATAATAGCTACCCGAAGATATCGGTTCCTAATTTCTAGAACCTGTAAATGTTATCTTAATTGGGAAAAGGATCTTTGCAAATGCGATTAAGAATCACAAAATGAGGAGATTATCCTGGATTATCAGGCGGACCCTAAGAGCCATCATAAGCCTCCTTATGAGAGAGGCAAAGGAAGATTTAACACACACAGAGGAGAAAGTGATGTGAAGGTTTAGCAGAGAGACTTAAAGATGCTGGCCTTGAAGACTGATGTGATATGGCCACGTAGGAAGGCTGGCAGCTACCTAAAACTGGAAAAAGAAAGGAGAGGGTTCTCCCCTAGAGCCTCTGGAAGGAGCATGGCTCTGTTGACATCTTGATTTCAGCCCAGTTTTGCTAATTTCAGGCTCTGGCCTCCAGAACTATGAGACAACAAATTTCTGTTGCTTTAAACCACCCAGTATGTTGTCATTTGTTACAACAACCAGAGGAAATGAATACACCCTCATGACATCAAAAGTCAAAACTGAACCAAGATTCTCATTAGAAACACTAAAAGATAGAAGAAGATAGAAGAGTGCCTTTACAATTCTCAGGGAATATGATTTACCATCCATAATTGTGAATTATCAGGTAAGTGAATTATCAGTTATGTGCAAGGGTAAACTAAAGTCATATTCAGATATTCAAAGTCTTCAAACAGTTATCCCCCATGCACTCTTTCTCAGGAAGCCGTTGGAGTATGTGCCCCCATCAAAATGAAGGAGTCAACCAAGAAAGAAGGATTGAGATCCAGAAAGTGGGGGATCCAATATAGGAGAGCAATAAAGACTTCAAAGGATGAATCTGAAGGAAAGCTCCAGGATATCACTATAAAATAGTCTGAGTCCACAGCTGAGGTTGGAGATGGAGGGCTGCTGGAGAGGGGTTGCCAAGGAAAACACGCAGGCTCTTGAGATGACCTTCTATGTTTGACCTTACTGACAGGAGTTTGAAATATTGGTAGAATGTTTGGGGATGAATTAGTGACAGGCACAAAAATTAAGCAAAGTAACAAAGCAATTTTAAGCTCCACATACAATAAAATATAGTACAAGAAAGGAAATATGATGTCCTTGTGGATCAACTGTGAACAATACGTAGTAATAATAAACATTGACTAACCATTTGGTAATACATCTGTATTGGGAGTGGACAGGAATTGTGTATAAGAGGACACAAGAGAGCAAAATCTTCATATTCCATACTACGGAGCCAGTGCAGAATATTTATCATGCAAATTAATAGCAGTGTGAGCATGGTATTTAGAAACATGGGAATAAATGACAGAAGAATAAATATTTGAATGTGGCTACTGTTAGGGAGCAAATATTGCAGATGGAGCTGGTGGAGCAGGAGAGTATTGATTTCATCATGTTATGCAATATTCTAACTTTTAAAACCACTATTTTGTTTTTAGGTATTAGTGTGTTAAAAATATTTTTTTTTAATTGAATAAATCTTAACTTGGTGTTAGGAATTGAATCATGCCCTTCCAAAACTCATATGCTGAGGTCTTAACCCATCCTACCTCAGAATGTGACCTTATTTGGAGAGTCTTTGAAGAAATGATTACATTAAAATGAGGTACAAAAAACCAAACACCGCATGTTCTCACTCATAGGTGGGAAGTGAACAATGAGATCACTTGGACACAGGAAGGGGAACATCACACACCGGGGCCTGTTGTGGGGTGGGGGGAGGGGGGAGGGATAGCATTATGAGATATACCTAATGTTAAATGACGAGTTAATGGGTGCAGTGCACCAACATGGCACGTGGATACATATGTAACAAACCTGCACGTTGTGCATATGTACCCTAAAACTTAAAGTGTAATAAAAATGAATAAAATAAAATAAAATGAGGTGATTAGGGTAGGTCCTAATTCAATATAACTAGTGTCCTTATAAAGGGGAAATTTGGACACAGGCACACACACAGGGAGAACACCAAGAGAACATGAAGGCCATCTGTAAGTCAAGGAGAGGGGCCTGGAACCGATCTCCTCCCAGCCCTCAGAAGGAACCAACCTTGCTAATACCCTGATCTTGAGTTTCTAGCCTCCAAAGCTGTGAGAAAATACATGTCTGTTATTTAAGTCACCCAGTCTGTGGGGCTTGGTTACAGCAGCCCTAGCACATGAATATACTTGGCAACTGATTTATGGTAACTGTCCTACCATAGGTCAATCCTGGACATGGATCCAGGATACATCTTTGTAGTTAGTTGGGCATAGCTTCAGTTGAAGGGAATTGCCACTCTCAATCACACTGGGAAGAGGGTAAATACTGGTGTAGGAAATGAGCCGTCTTTGAAATATGTAAGGGAGAAGAGACTTCCTTCTGATTTGGTTTCAAAAGAATTTGGGAGGACGGGGTAAAGGCATCCAAGCCTGTACGCAAAGCTCTGACAACACTTGGAGCATTTCTAACAATGAGGAGAGCTAGCTGGCTCCAACCTGTGTGGAAGCAGGTAGGCAGCTGCTGCAGCAAAAATTCTCTTGAGGTCAGGTGTAGGCTGAGGGGTCCCTTCTAGTCATATTTGTAAGTTACTCTCCAGTGGTGTACTTTCATTACCCCTAAATGTTCAGTAAAGTAAAGCCTATCCCTAAAGCTGCTAAAGTTCATAGCCTGCCCTTGGTTGCACTGGAGACCTGATCCCAGGTATCAGAGGAGCAGCCAGAGGGGAATATCAGCAGTAGGCCCCCAAGAAGCACAGCTATGTCTGCCCAGCAGAAAGCACTTGCACGACCTCTGGCTGCACAGATGCAAAACATTTTCCATCTCTGTTGGCCAGTCATTGTCCATTGGGTAGGACAGGTCCTCTTCCAAGGGCCAATGTTTTGTTTTAAAGTATAAGAAAATATTTCATTCCAGGAAATGAAAATTTAATTCAAAAATATAAAAAGAACAGTTCAATATTTTATTTGATTAAATCTCTAAGCTAACCTTCATCTGTACTCATACAACCTGACTTCCATCCAATAACCATAGATGAACTCTCCCTGGATGAATCTAGGATCAATACCACTCTTGTGGTTTGTATTCCATCCTCTCCCTGGAACTTCCTTTCTCTCCATCATCACCATTTCTCTTTTCTACTGAATTATTCCCGCTAGTACACATTCTTGCTATAAGATCTCATGCCTTTAAAAAAAAATTACTCTTGATCTCACAATCCCCTCTGCCCTCACCCTGTTCTCTGTTCCTCTTTAAACTCCCGAAAAAGATGTCTATATTCACTAGCTCCGCTTTTCATCTGCCATTCTCTCTTGAATCTACCTCAAACAGACTTTTGTCCCTATTACCTACTAAAAATGCTTTTGCCAAGGCCAGTGAGAACCTCCTCTCACTCAACCTCAACCTCTAAGCAGCATTAAACACAGCTAGCCACTCCCATCTTCTTAAAACATTTTCTTTATTTGGTTTCCAGGATGCCACATGCTTCTCATTTTTCTTTTTTATCTCTGACCTTGCTCCTTCTTAGTCTTCTTTACTGAGTTGTCCCTCTTTTCAGACTTCTAAATGTCAAAGCGCCCTGGGGCACCTTTATATTAACTTCACTTTTTTACATTTACTCCGTAGGTCATCTCATCCAATTCCATGGCTTTAAAAATAATCTAAAAACTGGTGGTCCTCAAATTTAAATTTCTAGCCCCTATTTGTCTCCTGAACTCCACACCAGTGTATTTTAGGCTACTTAAGCCTTAATTTCCTCTTCTTCCTCAAAACCCACTCCTGTTCTCCTCTGTCTTAAGAAACAGCTGCACAACTAAGTCAATATAACAACTATAAAGACAATTTCCTACCACTTTAGCCTTAGGACAGAGGGTCTTTATTACGTAGTTCTTTTACCGGAGAATTTTTACTATTTTAAACACTATCTCTGCTACAGCAGGATCCAGAGCAAAACAATGGTAAGAAGATAAAATTAAAAGAAAAAAGTGCTAAAGAGAAGAAAAAAGTTTACTTCTATCCAGGAGTAGGAAAGTTGAAGAACCACCAAACCATGCATATGTCCTGGTTACCAACTCTTTAGAAATTAAATAAGATATGAGTTTAAGCCATTGTTGAACAGACTTAAAGGAAGGTTTCCTCAATGTGGGCTCAGATGGGTTCCAGCTAGAAAAATGGGCCGTTGAGAAAGGTGCAGCAACATTTTCCCTCCAAGTGCTTCCAACACTTGGGTAGACAACAATCTGTCCTGAAAGATTTCAAGACATGTCTTTCCTGGACGGAGAAGGAGGGATCCAATTACCTCCTGAGGGCCCATCTAACTCTTAGATTTACAGCTGCACAGTGCACTACAGTGCCACCACTCTCTGGCAACACAATGCAGTAAACATGTAACATTAAACCAGTCACCATCTGGACCTTCCTTGGCCTACGCAAACTCAATATCCATATAGGGTTTATACCTAAGAAGATTCTCACAAATACGTGTGCCTCCAGCTTAGTTTATTTTATTTTATTTGAATACACAGTGCCCTTCAAGTTTCCTTTTAGGTCTACCACAAATAACAGGTTTTAGCACATCAGGTGATATTTTGCTTCCTGAAGCATTTAATTTTCTATTACCAATGCAAATGTGTACTTTCCAATTTACCCACTGCACAATAAAACCTAATTTAAAGCAATTAATGTTCATTAATGGCTCCATCTGCATGTTTATCGCTTTATCCTTAAATACTTGCGACATGGTATCCATATTTTATAGCTCTCTTCTTATCAGCAAGAATTCTTATCCTCAAGGGTAAATGTAAGACTAATGTGCAAGGATTTCCTATCTTTATAGAAAAACTGTTGCTTTTTTTTTTTTTTTAAATATCTAGATGAATAGGTTGAATGTGCATAACAAATGTACCTGATACCAAAAAAAAAAAAGGGGGGTTGGCACTACTGTGCTCAGCTCCCTCTCTTATCTTCCTCTTTTCCCAGAACCAGGGTGACACAGCAGTGAATATGCACTGGCCAGTTCTTCTGTCTCCAATAAGATTTTGCCAGGAATGGGATAGAATGCAGCAGCGACAGTAGCTCTGTGAGGTTTTCCTGACTTGTCCCCCAGCAGAAGGGAGCTGCCTCACAGGGTATGGGCAGGTGAGCCAGCAGGTCTTACTGTGTCAGGAAGCATTTGAGCATGTGCTTTAGCATCAGACAGGCATTACTTTACCACTTATTAGTTGCATTAGTTGTGTGCCCTGATGAATATTGTCTAACCTTTTTCAGCATCAGTTTTCTCATCTTGCCTGTTTAGGTTTTTCTCATGACTGAATAAGATAATCCATTAAAGATAAAACATGTTGCCTGTAACAGAGTAGCTCCACCAGACAAGATTGCCAGGGTTCAAATTCTGGCTTCACTCTTCACCAGCTCTGTGTGTGTGTGTGTGTGTGTGTGTGTGTGTGTGAGAGAGAGAGAGAGAGAGAGAGAGAGAGACCTCTCTGTGCCTCAGTTTTTTCATCTGCAAAATGGGCGTTATAACAGTATCTATTGCAAAAGCTGTTGTGAAGATTAAAATGACTTAACCCTTATACATTACTTAAAACTGAGCTTGGCGGATAGTAAGGACTTGGTGAATGTTAGAGGGAGAAAAACAAAAACAGTAGGTGCTTTGGAAATAGCTATTTTTATTAAAGATTTTCCCTGGAGTCACAGACTGTAGTGCTAAAATGTGGCTTCTGGGCTTACTAACAAGAATGCTGGCACAAGGGCACATGCAGGTGGCTTTTTCCACTCCCCTTTCCCCCATCCTAGAGGAAGGCATAGTAAGTACCCCTTCTGTGACACTGTAATGTCTAAGGCCTTACAGCCAAGTGCATGTATAATTCTTGCAAAAAAGGAAAAAGTCAATAATGTTTACACCATTTTAACAAGAATAGCAAATGAGTTTGGGGAGATTTTTTTATATATAACATTGCTGAACAAAAATCAAGCCATCAGATTTGTCTATTTCTAAAAAAAATAAGTTAATAAATGTTTCCACATGTGTGATTTCAGTGAAATTTACATTTACGAGTCATTATCATTTTGGTGGAAGGCTAAATAATATTCAGCTTGTCACTGGAGGGGCAGATGGAGATGGAGTTTAGGAAGTTGACAAGCTAGCTGACAGAAATGAGTAAAATTTACGTTCTCACCAACCTATGGCAAGCAATTATTTCTGAACTAGGATAATAAATGGGCTTTTTTTATCCTATAACTTGACATGCATTATAGAAGTTTCCAGAAGGCATATTTTCGGTAAAGAAGCAACTGATTATGTATTCAACGTTTAATGCAAGAGTTTAATTGGATACTGACCCTTTCAGATGATTTCGTTACAACTTAGAAATTAAGAGAATAGAAAATCTAAAAAAAAAAAAAAAAAAAAAAAAAAAATCTACCTGAAGTTGTCTGCTACTTTCTGCTATTTCTCTGTTTTAATATTGCCTTACAAATGTAGTTTTAATTCATATTTAATGATTTATAGAATTTTGCATTAGCAAAATATAAATTACTCTATGTACAATCTGTAGTCATACGATTTTATGAGTATCATAAATAAAAGAAATACAAGTGGGACATTTGGTGTTTATCTTGGCTTGAAAGACTGTATCTTAGCATGAGAAAGATATTTTTGATTCTATGACTAAATGACATCCTACATAATAAAAAATGGGCAAATTTACTGGCGTAGTTCATCATGGATGACATTATACAATTAAAACGTATTAATGTAAAATGTTACATAAAATAGTAACCAAACTAGACTTACTGTCTTATATATAAATTGCATATCTTGAAAACAAGGTGCAATACCTGTATGAGTTATTTTCATTTAGTTATTTTCATGAAGGCATAAAATATAACTATTTTATAAAGAAGTAAAATTTTGAAAATGAGGTCACACGGAAAATCCAGAAATGTACATTCACAACCTGTTAGCGGTGGAAATGATGATACTTCTAAGGTTCATATCGTTTATGTTAGAAATAAGGAAGCCGAAGTTCAACATGTTGCTGTAATATGCTAAATGAAGTATCAAGTGAGAGTAATTGTAAAGAGAAAATTAAAATATCTTCAGCCATTGAAAAATCAACTATAATAGTACTATAGTACAATAGTATAATAATCTTAATCTAATAATATTGAAAAGAAAGTTATACGAGGAAAAACAGCATGAATGAGATGCATTTTAATGAATTGATGACAGACTTACCAGATCAAAGGGAAGACAATAATAAAGGGATAGAAGAAAAGAAAAATAATATTGATCTGTGACTGCACCCAAATCTCGCCTTGAATTGTATTCCCTATAATCCCCCCATGTCATCAGAGGGACCTGGTGGGAGGTAACTGAATCATGGTGGGGCTTACCCCCATGCTGTTCATGTGATAGTGAGTGAGTTCTCATGAGATCTGATGGTTTTATAAGGGGCTTCTTCTCCTTTTGCTCAGCACTTCTCCTCCTGTCACCATGTGAAGAAGGACATGTTTGCTTTCCCTTCCTCCATGATTGTAAGTTTCCTGAGCTTCCCCAGTCATGCTGAACTGAGTCAATTAAACCTTTTTCCTTTATAAATTACCCAGTATCGGACATGTCTTTATTAGCACCGTGAGAATGGACCAATACAAGCACCTACTATGTACTCGTATTACGGTAACATAGTTTACTCAAAAAGGCTTAGTTTAAAATCTGTCTCAACACTTACTAGTCTGTGTCCTTGGGCCAATCAAGTCCTGTGAGTTTCTGACTTCACTTTTAAAACTTGAAGTAATAATAACTACAGCTATCATGAGTAATAACAAGACTTAAAGTATTAAATTATTCCTGTAGGATAATAAGAGTCCGTTGTACTCTGGGATCTTCAGATGGGTTCTATTACTTAATGCTCATGATCACACCATGCCACAAAGCCAGTGGCAGAGCTGCGATTCAAATCAGGCCTGTTTATTCCAAAACCCAAGCTATTTTCATATGTTTAGCCTCAAGAAATTTGTACATTTTTGCCCCTGTGCTAGAAATTCTTTTCCCACTCTTCTACCCTAAATCTCCAACTGCCTTCTAAACTCTATTCATCCTTCAAAATTTATTTAAATATAATTTTTTCAGCGAACTGTCCCTAATGCTTCTATTTTATGTTCTCTTAGCAGTCTGACATTTTTTCTTTGGTGTACTTACGCATAATTAAAACGAGTTAGTTTTTTTCCTATTTTTAGTACTCTTTCGCTACTAGACTGTAAGTACCATGAGAACAAGGGCCATTTCTCTCTTACTCACCATGATGTCTCCAGCTCCATTGCTATGTATGTGGCACAATGTAGGCATTCAATTGAAATGTATCTTATACATCAATGAATGCATGAATGACTAAATGAAGAATGAAGAAGCTTTGGGTTAGCAAATGCTTCTTTTTGGCCTTGTTTATTTATTTATTTATTTTATCTTTTTGAGACAGGGTCTCTACTGCCCAGGCTGGAGTGAGTGGCATGATCACAGCTCACTGCAGCCTTGACCTCCTGGGCTCAAGCCATCCTCCCAGCTCAGCCTCCTGAGTAGTTGGGACTACAGGCATACACTACCACGCCTAGCTAATTTTTGTACTTTTTGTAGAGATGAAGTTTCACCATGTTGCCCAGGCTGGTCTTGGACTCTTGAACTCAAGCAATCCTCCTGCCTTGGCCTCTCAAAGTTCTGGGATTATAGGCATGAGCCACCACGCTTAGCCTGGCTTTATTAATGAGAGAATGCTAAAGAAGAAAAAGAAGAAATAGACAAATTTAAGATACAGTAGGGTTATTATAAGAGATGGGGTAAAGTCCCTGGGAAAGTCAGAGAACTTGAGCAGGCCATGGAAGTAAGAACTGCCCAAGAAAAGGAAGAGAAACAGTTCTGATACTGTCTTAGGAAAGAAGATGGAAAGATAGTTGTAGATGCAGAAATTATTTTCAAAAGAGATCCCATCACCTATATTACATTCTCTGTAAAGTAGGAGATGAAATTCACACGTCAGAGTGAGTGAGAGGAGGAAGATGGGGTTTTGAAGACCTGAGTGTAAAGTATTGGAGAAGGTAGAAATGAGAGACACAGGGCTTCCAGGAAGCATTAATATTCAGCTAAAGTTAGAGACTATGAAGTTTCAATGTTTTTAATCTATATTGGCTTGGATAGTATTTTCTGCTGCATGGCACAGCACAGCAACTGGGGTCTGGGTGATGAAATGACATGGTTAAACTCAATATAAAGATTACAGTGATGATGATGATGATGATGATGATGATAACAGCAACAATGACAAACACGGAAACATTGACTCACTGTTACTATCAAGCACTGTGCAAAGCTGTTTCTGTGAATTATTTCTTACATACACACACACACTATGTTGTATATATCCCTTCTTTACAGATGAGAAAGCTGAGATTTCCTTTTTATACAACTTGATTAATGCATGATTTTTATATAACACCACAAAATTTACCTATTGCATATGTAGAACTACATGATTCTCAATAAATTTATAGAGTTGGCAACCATCACCACAAAGCAATTTTAGACCATTTTCAGTACTCAAAAAAAAATTCCCTTAAAGCTGTTCGCACTCAATTCTGCTTCAACCTCCAAGCCCAGGCAACCACTAATCTGCCAGCTCCGTAAATATGACTTTTATGGATATCTTATATAAACGGAATCATACAATACAGAGATTTGTTCATTTTGTGTGGCTTCTTTCACTTAGGATAATGTTTTGTGGTTCACTCATTCTGTATTATATATCAGTATTTTCTTGTTTTTATTGCCAAAGAGCATTTAATTAAATGGATATATCACATTTTAAAATTTATGGACGTTTGAATTGGACTATTATATTAATAATGCTGCTGTGATCCACATGCAATTCTTTGTGAAAACATATATTTCTATTCTCTTGTGTTAATTCCTAGAAGTGGGAACAGGGTTGTGTGGTACAGTTATATTTAACTTGTTAGGAAACTGCCAAAATGTTTTCCAAAGTAGATGTAGCATTGTATATTCCCATTAAAAATGGATAATAGTTTCAGTTTCTTCATGTTATTACCTATACTCTGTGTCTTCCATCTATTTGATTTTAGCCATTCTTATGGATATATATAATGGCATCTAATTGTGGCTTTAATTTGCATTCCCTAATGACTCATGATGTTTGGTACTTTATTATGCACTTATTAGCCAGTTGCATGACTTCTTTGGTAAAATATTCTTACTCAAATTTCCCATGGAGAACTGTGGGACAGAAGTTTTGCACAGCTTTCAGCTACATTGTGGCCTGGAGATAAATAACAGTCTAAACTGAGAATCAGGATCCCTGGGACAGGGGTGTGATTAGGAAACAGATCACATCCCCACCTTTCCAGGGCACGAAGCTGGTGCAGACTCCTTGACCTCTGCAGTGGCCTCAGCTCATTTCACCAGGAGCTCCCCCAGCCACCCCTGTCGGGGCTGGTGCCTGTACTCATCACTGGGGTATTTGCGGGTGAGCATGGTGGTCCAGCTTTTCCCAGCTTTGTCCCCTCTCCCAGCTAAACAGGGAACTTAGGGCAGCAGGCATCCCACAGACCAGCCCACTACCTGAAAGAACAGAGAGCACCTCCCAACAAACAAAAATCAAGCACACACCCATCTGCTTCTACCATTGCTGGCTATTACCCATAAGCACCAACTACTGGCCTGGAGGTTGAACTGCACAACCCAATACAAAACTTGCTGACAGAAGAGCAAAGACCCTAACCAATATAAAGTCACACTCTCAAGAGGAAAGAAAATATCCCATCCAAAGCAAAGAAAATTCAAAATTAAGAAGTGATAGCTTCTCCAGATGAGAAAGAACCAACAAAAGAACTCTGGCACCATTAAAAGATTGAGTGTTGTGACACTCCCATTATATCACACTAGCACTCTGGCAATGGACTCTAACTGAAATGAGAATGTTGAAATGACAAATTAAAAATTCAAAATATAGATTTTAAAGAAGTTCAATGAGATCCAAGAGAAAGCTGACACACACACACACACACACACACCCCATACACACACACACACAAACATGATATGAAAGAAGAGATAGATTAAAAAAGTATATCAAACAGAATTTCTGGAAAGGAAAAATTCACTGAAGAAGTTACAAAACAGACTTTAAAGCTTCAACAATAGACTAGACCAAGCAGCAGAAGAAATTTCAAGCTTGAAGACAGGTCTTTTGAATTAATCCAGTCAGATGGAAATGGAATAAAAAAAAAGAACTACATAAAAAATGAACAAAGGCTTCAAGAAATTTGAGAGTATGTAAAGTGATGAAACCAATGAGTCACGGGCATTCCTGAGAGAGAAGAGGAAAAAGTAAAAAGTTTGGAAAGCCTATTTGAGGAAATAATTCAGGAAAATGTCCCTAGGCTTGCTAGAGATGTAGATATTCAGACACAAGAGATTCAGAGCACCTGAAAGATAGTTTGCAAGATGCACATCACCAAGGCCTACAGTTAACAGGCTATTCAAAGTCCATGTAAAGGAAAAAAATCCTAAAATCAGCAAGAGAGAAGCATCAAATTATCCATAAAGGAAATACCACCAGTCATAAAAGTAGACTTCTTAGCAGAAAATTTACAAGTCAGAAGGAATTGGCATCCTATTTTCAATATTCCTAAAGAAAAGAACTGCCAGAAAAGAATTTTGTATCCTGCTAAACTAAGCTTCAAAAAATAAAAGATAAATAAAGTCTTTCCCAGACAAGCAAACACTAAGAGAACTCATCACCAATAGACCAGACCTACAAGGAATGCCATAGGCATTCTAAACATGGGAAAGAATGGGCAAAACTCACCAACATAAAAACACATGAAATTAAAAATCTCACAGGTCTTATAAAGCAAACACACATTTATGCCTATGAAGCAACTATTAATATCATGACAGAAACAAAACCTCACATGTCAATATTAACCGTGAAGATAAAGGAACTAATGCTCTACTTAAAAGATGTAGACTGGCAGAATAAATTAAAAAACTGAGATTCACCTATATACTGGCTTCAAGAAACCCACCTAATGGGTAAAGACATTCACAGACTCAAAGTAAAATGCTGGAAAAAGAAAAGCAAGCAGGAGTAGCTACACTTACATCAGATAAGACAAACTTTAACTCAATAACTGTTAAAAAAAAAAAAGACAATAAAGGAATCAATTCAACAAGAAGATGTAACAATCATCAAAATACATGCACCCAGTACTGGAGCACCCACATTCATAAAACAATATGCTACTAGACCTAAGAAAGGAGATATACCAAAATACAATAATGGTGGGGGACTTCAACACACCACCAACAGTATTAGGTAGATCTTCGAGGCAGATAATCAAAATCCCACGATGGGCCATCTGCAAGTTGAGGAGCAAGGAAGCCAGTAGTGGCTCAGTTCGAGTCCTGAAACCTCAAAAGTAGGGAAGCCAACAGTTTTAGGTAGATCTTCGAGGCAGATAATCAAAATCCCACGATGGGCCATCTGCAAGTTGAGGAGCAAGGAAGCCAATAGTGGCTCAGTTCGAGTCCTGAAACCTCGAAAGTAGGGAAGCCAACAGTGCAGCCTTCGGTCTGTGACCAACGGCCCAAGAGCCCCAGAAAAACCACTAGTATAAGTCCACGAGCCCAGAAGCCGAAGAACTTTGAGTTTGAGGGCAGGAAGTACCCAACACAAAAGAAAGATGAAGGCCGGAAAACTCAGCCAGTCTGCTTCTTCCACCTTCTTCCCACTACTTCTACCTGCTTGTTCTAGCCACACTGGCAGCCACATTGTGGGTGGGTCTCCCTGAAGGTGGGTCTTCCTCTCCCAGTCCACTGACTCAAATGTCAGTCTCTTCTGGAAACTCCCAGAAACACCAAGATACATCCAGAAACAATACTTTGCATCCTTCAATCCAATCAATTTGCCACTTAATATTAACCATCATGGTTCCTAATATTTATTGTCTTAAGGGTCTTATTGTTTGATATTAATAGAATTCTTTGAGTTCTATTAATATTATAGTTATCGTTTCATAAGCAAAAATCATTTCCAAGTCCAATGCCACAGAGCTTTCACCCTATGTTTTCTTTTAGGAGTTTTACAGATTTAGATCTTAAGTTTAAGTCCTTAATCTATTTTGAGTTGATTTTTAGGTATGGTATAAGATAAGGGTCAAATTCCACTCTTTTCCACATGGATATGCAGTTTTCCCAACACCATTTATTGAAAAGACTATCCTTTCCTCATTGTGTATGAATAAATGTTGGCTAGTATGATTTTACATTTGTCAAACTTCTACTGTTTATTTGTAACAAAAAATGTTTTGTATAATAATTTACAATTTTCAAAATGCTCCTGTGCCCTTTAGTATGTTTTATTTTTAAAATAATCCTGGGAGGCAGGTGTTATTGTACTGAAATTTTAGCTGAGAATTATTCTGTACAGTTAATAAGTGGTAGAATCTTGATAGAAATTCAGTTCTTCTGATACTGTATTAATGCATTTCACACTATAAAATAGAGGCTTTCTTCATTAAAAATTTAATTGTCTTGTTATTCCTACAGCTTTGGTTTGAAATGAGGGTGCATTATGATTCAGTGTACTTAATAAAAAACAAATTTAATCATTGAGTTCACAAGCCTTAAAGGATAAAGTAAATATTAGTGCATCTATAAATCAAATCCCATCTATCAATTAAAAGTGGCATTATGTTGAATGTTTATTGTCATGAAAATATAACCCTAATGTAATAAGTGAGAAAAAGTTACAAAACACATCTTTTGTAACTTTTAACCAATATATAAACTTTTCTGTTTATGTATCAACAGAAGAGATAGTCCAGAAATAGATGTACACACGAAGTCAGTTGATTTGTGACAAAGGTGCCACTAAAATTCAGTAGAAAAGGAATTTATTTGCCATAAATGGTTCTGGAGCAATTAGATAGCTATATGAGACCAAAAAAATGAACACTGCCCCATTATTTCATACCATATTCTAAAAATTAATGTGAGATGGATGATGAATCAAAAATTGAAGAAAAACAATAAAAACTATTATAGTAGAAAACATATATCTTCATACCTTAGGTCAGAAATCTATTTCTTCATTAATACACCAAAAAAAATGCAATAAAGAAAAGTTATAAATTTCAAATTTAAGAAGTAATTTATTAAAATATACCATGAAGAGATTGAAAAAATAATCCAGAGATAAGATATTAATAATCATAATATATATATCTAACAAAGAGCTTATATATGGGCTATCTCAAGAATTCCCATAACCTAATAAGAAAAAGGCAAATGAAACTATTTTTAAAATTGAACAAAAGATTTAAAGACACTCTCCAACAGAAAATATCCAAAGGACAAATCAGCAAATATCAATGTAATCAATCACCAGTGAAATACAAATTAAAATAACCACCCCAAACCACTACATTCTCTATAGAATAGCTAAATCCAAAAAGCTGACAATGCTACTTGTTGGCAATAATGCAGAGTAACTGGACCATTCATATCTTGCTAAAGGAAGAATAAACTGTTGCATCAACTTCAGAAAACTGTCATTTTCTACTTAAGCTACATATATTGTTCCTCCTAAGCATAAAGCCAAGGTAGAAGAGTTCATATAGGCTAGGCACAGAGGTTCATGCCTGTAATCCCAGCACTTTGGGAGGCAGAGGCAGTGGATTACTTGAGGTCAGGAGTTCGATACCAGCCAGACCAATATGGTGAAACTCCATCTCTACCAAAAATATAAAAAAATTAGCTGGGTGTGGTGGTGCATGCCTGTAATTCCAGCTACTTGGGAGGCTGAGGCACGAGAACTGCTTGAATCCAGGGGGCAGAGGTTGCAGTGAGCCAAGATCATGCTATTGCACTCCAGCCCGGGCAACTAAAGTGAAACTCCATCTTAAAAATAAAAACAAAAAATAAAATAAATAAATAAAATAGTTCATATAACTGCCATACAAAAACATTCATAACAGCCTTATCCATAACATCCAGAAACTGGAAACAACCCAAATAATGATCAATAGAAGCAAGATAAGGCCAGGCAGGTGGCTCATGCCTGCAATCCCAGCACTTTGGGAGGCCAAGGCAGATCATTTGAGATCAGGAGTTCGAGACCATCCTGACCAACATGGTGAAACCTGGTCTCTACCAAAAATACAAAAAAAATTAGCCAGGCGTGGAGGTGCATGCCTGTAGTCCCAGCTACTCGGGAGGCTGAGGCAGAAGAATCACTTAAACCCAGGAGGCAGAGGTTGCAGTGAGCCGAGATCATGCCATTGCACTCCAGCTTGGGTAACAGAGCGAGAAGCCATCTCAAAAAAAAAAAAAAAAAAAAAAAAAAGGAAGAAGAAGAGAAGAAGAAGAAGAAGAAGAAGAAAGATAAATTGTGGCATATAACAGAAGAGTATATGGCAATAAAAAATTAACAAGCTAATAATACATGCAACAATGTGAATAAATCTCACAGACATTATGTTGAGAATCCACACACACAAATGTTCAGATGATATGATTCCATTTACATCAACATTAAGAATAGGAAAATTAACAAGTGATGGCAGAAATCAAAAATCATCTCCACAGGGAAGAGGTACAACAGAACTTTCTGGAATGCCAGAATTGTTCTAGATTTTGATGTGACACTTACATGTAACTGCCAAGTCAAGTGTTGCTTCAGTTTCATTGTGCTTCCTCATGATCAATGTCTCATAACTGTTATGGGAGGACTGAAGCCTGACTTCAGCTACTAGCTATGGTGTGCTGCCTTGTTCTTCACAATTGCCTGGGTGGTAATTTCAAACACTGAATTTCCACTGGATAAAACAAGTTTTTGAACAATCTTCCATCCCCTTTCCCTTCATCTATTTCTCCACGTCTGCTGCCATGTAAGGTTCTGTAAGATCTCTTTGAGTATTTCTGGTATTAGCATGTCCACCGTCAAGGATTCTTTACAAAAGCTCTTCTGAAAAAGCAACCAATGGCATGTGTAGACCATGATCACTCACGCAAAGCATTTTAAACCTAAAACTTTTCATTTGAAACAATAATTGACAGGACATTGTGTTCTGCTCTTAAAGTGCTTGTTTGTTTGTTTTGAGACAAGATCTTGCTCTGTTGTTCAGGCTGGAGTGTAGTGAAATGATCTCAGCTCACTGCATCCTTGACCTCCCAGGTTCAAGCGATCCTCCCACTTCAGCCTCCCAAGTAGCTAGGACCATAGGCATGTGCCACCTCCCTACATTGCCCAGCCTGGTCTCAAACTCTTGGGCTCAAGTGATCTTCCCATCGCAGTCTCCTAAAGTGCTGAGATTATAGGTGTGAGCCACTGTGCCTGGCCTTAAAGCATCATAAAGGTGAATGAGTTCTAGATTGGTAAGACAATATCTTTTTTCTTTTTAAAATTTCTCCTCGTTATTTTGATAATTTTGCTTTGCAATAAATAAAAATTAGGAAAGAATACTTCTCTGTTTGTGCTGAATAAATATTAGGGATGGTTGGGTTCTATCTTTGATTATTTCCTGCTTTGCCATTTGAGGCACATCCCAGGTGTGGCAGGGTAATACACATGTGCACATGTACATTCTCATTCATTCTCTCTCTCTCTCTCTCTCTCTCTCTCTCTCACACACACACACACACACACACACACACACACACACACACACACAAGAAAAGCCAGAGTAATCCATCTGGCCATAACACATTCAGGTTTTGACAAACTGCATCTGGCCATGACACATTCCAAACATGGCTTTAGAGCAAGCATAAGATTATTTTGTATATAATTTCATCAAAGCCAGTCAGTTTGCTATGAAATATAAGGTTTAGAACTTGCCTAAAGCTTGGAGCTCAGGAACATCAGCCTTGGTTTCTCAGAATAGCCAATTCATTGAAGGATTCCACCAGGATTCCTATGCCATCGTTTTTGCGACTCCTTCCTCCATTCTACTACAGAAGAGCTCAGAGCCGCACACTGTCCAGAGGCAGAAAAGTTCACAGTGACCCTGTCCTTGAGCACAAAGCCTTAGCCCTAAACACATTTCTTCCACATCAACATATTTTGTTTTCATTATCTCTTTTTTTTCCTGGCCTTTATTCTACTTTCAAAGTGAGCAGAAGTTTGAAATGTGGTCAGAATTAGTTCCAACAATGGATTTCTGTCATATCTTTTGGAACATGAGTTTACTTCTAATAATTTCTAGATCTGAACTTTTGATTTGTGACAGAAATAAAATGAGGCTTCCCTTAATGGAAAAAAAGGGTATGTGACATAACTGGAATCTTGTAAAGATACATAACTTGCAAATCATCTGAGAAATCATGGATGGACAGTATTATTGGAGAGCAAATAATTAAACTGCTTTCGTGGTCTCCTCTGCTCAATTCAGCATATAACTTTAGACCTGGAATCCAGACTCATTGCTCTAATTTATTTTGCTTGCATTTTACAAATACCACATTAGTTATTTTCAATAATGCTTCTTCAAAGGTAGCCCTAAGATAATCTTTGTAATTCTCTTAGGTCATGAACAAAGGCACAGAAATGCTAGTCTAAATTGGAAGCTCTTGAGGGGATTATATCAATTGGTATATTTTATACATTATCTAATTTCCTCTTGTCAAGCACATATTCTGAATTATAATTGTGGTAATCATAAGAACAATGAAAATGAGTGACATATTTTACTATCATGAACTACACCTAGTCTTCGTTCTTGAGATGCACAATCCTTCCAGAAAGAAGTGGAATGCTGAGAAGCCCGATAGAAGATTGACAAGTAAATAAGATTAGGAGAAAGAGCTCTTCTCTCTGCAATAGTGTTACCTGTCTCTCCTTTCCCAGCCAACGTCAACCAATTCCCAGGAACAAAATATATATCTGGTTAGTATGGAAGGGACAATATCAGTAGGAATTTGGTGACTTTGTTTCATTCTTTATCTACAGTATGATTTTCCTCAGCACTAAACAGTAGTGATTGTTGTCAACAAAAAAATCAGAATTTTTTCTCCTAGAGATGGCTCATTATAGATATATCAGAGGCTTCAAAAAAATCTTATAAATAGAAGAATTAGTTATTTTATACAGACTTCCAAGAAGACAATTTTAGGATAGATACAAATGAAAAGACTTAAACAATAATCAGCAATCCTCCATTTGACAACTCCATTCACAAGTTCTGAGTAAAAGTTCAAAAGGATGATAATTTTTCTATTGCAATCCCCTTCCTGGAAATATGCAATAATCTTTTGCATTCCAACACTTTGGTAGTCCCCATTGAACTAGACTCTGAAGCACATTTCTAACACATCAGAAATGTCCCCTGATTTACTCTCTTTGAGGAAAGTTGGCAGGTGACTGTCAGGGGTTCACCATCTCTCTAGTCCTTGTCATCATGAGTGTGTTAGATGGAGAAGTTCGGTTGAGCTGAAAAGCATAAAATAAGGAACTAAGATGCTCATTTTTCTCTCCCTTGATGGATATTGGCAGAGAGAAAATATAAACTTAACAATGCCCTAAGGGCTCAGGTGATGCTTTTCCTTCACTTATAAACAGCTTAAACATAAGGAAAATCACTGGTGAGCCAGCCAAGACAGCCAAGAAGTTCCTTCTTCAAAATCTCATAATGTAAACTCTTCAGGGGAAAAATTGACACTGCCCCTGTCAAGATAAATAACCACCTCAGACACATTAACTCCAGGCTCTTTTCTAATAGTGATGACTTAAGGAGCAGGCACATCTAGAATGTGTAAAAGTAATACAGATAGAGTGTGTGTTCTTAAATTGGTGATTAAAAATGAACCAGAGAGAGTCTGCTTCACTACAGACATCTTTTGTTTCAATCAGGATATTTATTTTTTACAAGCAGTAGTTTAAAAAAAT
The DNA here is from genome assembly GCF_009828535.3 of Hylobates moloch. Classification (NCBI taxonomy): domain Eukaryota; kingdom Metazoa; phylum Chordata; class Mammalia; order Primates; family Hylobatidae; genus Hylobates; species Hylobates moloch. Next base: position 158,138,508 of record NW_026652279.1, read on the forward strand.
TGAAAATATTTCATACATCGCCTCATATTCAGCCTGTGTTTCTCTGGCACAGAATGGAAGACAAGAATCAAACACAAGAACAAAGCTGGAGGCATCATGCTACCTGACTTCAAGCTACACTACAAGGCTGCAGTAACAAAAACAGCACGGTACTGGTAACAAAACAGATATATAGACTAAGGGAACAGAACAGAGGCCTCAGAAATAATGCCACACATCTGTAACCATCTAAGCTTTGACAAACCTGACAAAAACAAGCAATGGGGAAAGGATTCCCTATTTAATAAATGGTGTTGGGAAAACTGGATAGCCATATGCAGAAAACAGAAGCTGGGCCCCTTCCTTACACCTTATGCAAAAATTAACTCAAGATGGATTAAAGACTTACACGTAAGACCTAAAACCATAAAAACCCTAGAAGAAAACCCAGGCAATACCATTTAGGACATAGGCATGGACAAAGACTTCATGACTAAAACACCAAAAGCAATGGCAACAAAAGCCAAAATTGACAAATGGGATCTAACTAAACTAAAGAGCTTCTCCACAGTAAAAGAAACTATCATCAGAGTCAACAGGCAACCTACACAATGGGAGAAAATTTTTGCAATCTATCCATCTGACAAAGGGCTAATAGCCAGAATCTATAAGAACTTAAACAAATTTAGAAGTAAAAATCAAACAACCCCATTAAAAAGTGGGTGAAGGATATGAACAGACACTTCTCAAAAGAAGACATTTATGTGGCCAACAAACATATGAAAAAATGCTCATCATCACTGGTCATTAGAGAAATGCAAATAAAAACCACAATGACATACCATCTCATGCCAGTTAGAATGCTGACTATTAAAAACTCAGGAAACAACAGATGCTGGAGAGGATTGGTGAAATAAGAAAGCTTTTACACTGTTGGTGGGAGTATAAATTAGTTCAACCATTGTGGTAGACAGTGTGGCAATTCCTTAAGGATCTAGAACCAGAAATACCATTTGACCCAGCAATCCCACTACTGGTTCTATACCCAAAGGATTATAAATCATTCTACTATAAAGACACATGCACACGTATGTTTATTGCAGCACTGTTTACAATAACAAAGACTTAGAACCAACCCAAATGCCCATCAATGATAGACTGGATAAAGAAAATGTGGCACATATACACCATGGAATGCTATGCAGCCATAAAAAAGGATGAGTTTATGTCCTTTGCAGGGACATGGATGAAGCTGGAAACCATCATTCTCAGCAAACTAACACAAGAACAGAAAACCAAACACCACATGTTCTCACTCATAAGTGGGAGTTGAACAATGAGAACACATGGACACAAGGAGGGGAACAACACACACCAGGGCTTGTCAGTGGGTGAGGGGCTAGGGGAGGGATAGCATTAGTAGAAATACCTAATGTAGATGACGGGTTGATGAGTGCAACAAACCGCCATAACACATGTATACCAATGTAACAAACCTACACATTCTGCACATGTATCCTAGAACTTAAAGTATAAAAATAAAAAAAATAAAATAAAAAGAATCAAACACATGCTGTGAACCAACAGTTGAGGTTTCCCAATCCTCAGAAAGTCACTCTTGGTTCAAGACTGGGCTGAATAATACAGTGAAGTTCCCCTACCTTTTCTGCATCCACCTCAGAAAAGAGCTTAGCAAAAATGAGTCCCCAAACAGCAATGACATTAAACAAAACATTTTTTAAAAAGATCATTTCTATTTTCTTGGAGAACAAACAGTCAACCATCAGAGTTGATGACTATTATAGTGTGATTATAGTCATAAATTGATGACTATTATAGTGTGATTTGAATTTTGTGACAAAATAAAAAATTTTCTCCACTTTTCTCTGTAAGTGCTGCTTATTTTACAGTATATCTAAAGAGCTACTAAATATGAGGTTGAAGACCCAGCACCACCTTTTTAAGTTTGAGAGTAATTATGAATCCTATTGCTAACTGCAGCAATGTTTTCAGAACCCTTTCCCCTAGAGAGGTCCTCAAAGACGGGAGGCATAACTCACATCACAGATTGCCAAACACCTGGGTTGCTGAATCCAATCTTCCTTTCATAGAGACATACAAAACAATTTGTTCTGATGCACTGTACAATCAAGAACAAACAGATGAGGTGCTTTCAAATCATAGGGCTGTATATCAACAATTCAGTACAAGGTGATATTGGTTATTTTAAATACCAATACCTTTTATTGTGTGTACCAAGTACATTAAAGCACAGTCATTTGTTAAAGATTACAAATGAGAAAGCAAGAGGCAGACAAACAGAAGGAAGAAGGAGTGGAGGGAAGGACATGAGGGAAAGCAAGAAGGAACAGAAGTAGTGAGGAAGGAAGGGAGGGAGGGAGGAAAGAAATGGAAGAAAGGAAAAGAAAAAAGGGGAGAGGAAAGGGATGGGACTGCATAGCAAATATATATATGTATACATATAAAACACATTCATATGTATGTATACACTAGTATGCACACAGATGTGTGTTTGTGTATATATAGCTACAGAAATTATATATAATGGTAGAGTTTTAATACAGTATTATATATGGATACATATGTGTGATATATACATATCAGATATGTAGTAGAAACAATACAGTATATTTTATACACAGACAGATGTGCATATACATAAACTGTATTACACAACTATATTATATATAATAGAAGTTTAATACAAGTATATGTATATACACATCTGTCATGTATATATATGCCTGAGACTATATACCAGGTATTAATACTTTTTATGTCTGATATGTGTCATGACTGTAACATATGGAGCCAAATCTGAATACTTCCATTCATTACACATATACTAACTGTAGACTTCTCTATTAATAAATAAATGGACCATGTACTGTGGGGATAAAGAGCCAAGGTTAGAACATGGTTCTGGAGTCCAAATGAACTTTGTTTCAGTGAGAAAGGTCACGTAAATAATAAACAAGTAATAGGAGGCAAGTGTCCTGATTAGATACAGCTAGATGCTGAGAGGCACTGGAGGAAGGAGGGAGTTTTATGATTTGGTCCAAGGTGGGAAGGACATAGGAAAATGTTACTTGAAGGAGAAGTTTTTTAGCTCATTTTAACAGCTGGAGAAGGAATTATTCTGCAAGAATAATTTAACAGCTGAAGAAGGAATTGTTCTGCAAGCCAATAGGGAAATACGAGTGATCGCATGTGATGAGGAGGGTACAGCATACTCATGGATGGCCACTTGATTCATACACCTGGAGAGCAGGGTGCATAAGGGAGCCCAGCTGGGGATATCAGAGGAGGCAAGATTTTGGTGTAGGTGCCCCGATGAGTCTAGATTTGAGGACGAAGCAATCACTGGTAGGGTCACAGATTATCATGCTGGATAGAAGGCATTTTAACTAACTCCTGAAAGATAAATACAGTTCCTTTAGTCAGAAGTGGGCAAAAAAGAACATCCCAGAAAAAGAGGATGATATTAGGAAAGGAGTAGAGATAAGAACATATAACGTTGATTTAAGGAATGGAATAGGACAACAAATACTTACTTCCTGGCATATAGTAGGAGCTCAATAAATATTTGTTGAATAAATAATTGATGGTAGAAAAATTGGAAGGAAAGAATTTTCAAAATATAGTTTAGAAGTAAACCTTGAATTCTAGACTAAGAAGTCAAGACTTTTTCCAGTAGCCAATAGGGAGGTATTAAAGGATTTGGAAAGGAAATAATGACAAGTCAACACTATGATCTGGAAGATGAACCTGGTATTGAGAAAAAGAATGGATTAGAGAGGGGGTGTCAGAAAGAACAGGCTATTTCCGTGATGTAGTATCACAGACTGAAGTTAAAAGGGACTTAGACAATAGTAGAAATTTAATGGACAGAATGAATGGAAGGCAGTATGAATTATCTACTTGTATTATATAGTTTTACCAGACTTATCCACCCACACATAGAACCAAGTTTGCAAGACAATACATACAGACTACAAGACTTTCAGGCCTACCTGTAGCCATTGTGTGAACTTCACACTCACTCGGTGCCCCATGCATTCACCCACATCATTCTTATATTTCAGTCTTCCACCCTGCTGCCTGTTTTAAGTTTTCATACACCTCTTGGACTTAAATCAAGTTCTACTTCCTCAATTTGACATTCGGTACTCATTCTTGTACTCTTTCTGCTCTTGGTTGTTTCGGATAAACATATCCTTCATCCCAGCCTCAGCTTCTAGAGAAAAACCCCAAAAGTGACTCATTTGTTCAGAATGTACCTTATTCCTTGAGTCCCTCAGAAGTGACCCACCAAGAAAGAATGTAGAAGAGGAATGACTTCGATATAGAGTAGATATAAGGCAGAAATGAAAGTCAAGAATGAATTGCCTTTCAAAGGAGATCATTCATTCTTAGATATTTATAGTGTCTGCTAAGTGCCAGTCACAGCTCTTCATGCTTGATATAAACCAGAGAACAAAAGGATTGGCATTCCTGTTCTTGTGCAGCTTAACAGCTAGATGGGGATATACATGACAGATATGACATATGTATATCATATACATATGACATATGTATAAATTATATAGTATGTTTGAAGATGTAAAATGCTATGGAAAAAGTAGAGCAGGGTATGGGGGATCAGCATTGAGAGAAGTGGGAACAGGATGCCATACTGAATAGAGTTGTCTGGGTCTGCCCTACTAGGAAAGGGAGAAACAAGCAGAGGGTTGACAGAAGTGGGAGAATTAGCCAAGTGAGTCTTTAGGGAAGAGCATCCTCGTCAGAAAGAATAACTAACAGGAGCTTGTGAAGTTCAGCAAACAGCAAGAAGGCCAGCATAGCTACTGCAGAGTAAGCAAGAAGGAGTATGACAGGAAATAAGATCACAGCAAAATCTACAGTATTTTACAGGCCATAGTAAGGACTTTGGCTTTTACTCTGAGTGAAATGAGAGGCACTGGAGAATTCAAGTCAGGGAGTGACATTATCTGATCTACATTTTTAAGAATTTTACTTTGAGTGTACATTGAGGAAAAACTGTAGAGGGGCAAGGATAAAAAATGGGAGACTCTTGAGGAGCTTCTACCATAATCCAAGTGGGAGATGATGATGGTCCCACCAGGATACAGTAATGAAGGTGGAGGAAGTGAACAGAATCAACTAGTATCTTGATGGTAGAAGCAACAGGATTTCCTCCTGACAAATTGGAAGTGAAGCATGAAACAGAGAGAAGAGTCAAGGAAAATTCAAAGGTTTTCTTTGTTTCTTTCTCAACAACTAGAGAGATGGTGATATGGTTTGGCTGTGTCCCTACCCAAATATCATCTTGAATTGTAGTTCCCATCATTCCCATGTGTCATGGGAGGGACCAGGTGGAGATAATTGAATCATGGTGTTCCCATGATAGTGAGTTAGTTTTCACAAGATCTGATGGTTTTATAATGGGCTTCCCTACTCTTCACTCTGTACTTCTCCTTGCTGCCACCATGTGAAGAAGGACATGTTTGCTTCCCCTTCTGCCATGATTGTAAGTTTCCTGAGACCTCCTAAGCCATGGTGAACTGTGAGCCAATTAAACCTCTTTCCTTGATAAATTACCCAGTCTCAGTTATGTCTTTATTAGCACCATGAGAGTAGACTATTATAGTTGGAATTGCCATAAAGTGAGATATAAAAGATTGTGGGGCAAACCTGTGGGGGAAATCAGGAGTCCAGATCATCACATGTTGAGCTCAAGATCTCCAAGTATCAATATTAAATAGGAGATCAAATATAGGGGTCTACAGAGAGGTCTGAGATCAACATAGATAGTGGAAAGTGCTCTGATTCACTATAGCAAAGATGTGGAATCAACCCAAATGCTCACCAATGATAGACTGGATAAAGAAAATATGGTACATATATACTGGGAAGTACTATGCAGCCATAAAAAGGAATGAGATTATGTCCTTTGCAGGGACATGGATGGAATTGGAAGTCATTATCCTTAGCAAACTAACACAGGAACAGAAAACCAAACACCACATGGTCTCACTCATAAGTGGGAGCTGAACAATGAGAACACATGGACACAGGGAGGGGAACAACACAGACTGGGGCCTGTTGTGGAGGCATGGGAGAGGGAGTGCATCAGGATAAATAGCTAATGCATGCAGTGCTTAATACCTAGGTGATGGGTTGATAGGTACAGCAAACCACCATGGCACACGTTTACCTAGGTAACAAACCTGCACATCCTGTACATGTACCCTGGAAGTTAAAATAAAATAATAAAAAAAAGAAAGTGGAAAGTGCTCAGCATATGAACTGAAGGTAAACTCATGAGACAAGATGAAATTACCAAATAAGTAGGTATAGATCTGGCAAAGAAAAGAATAGGACCAAGGACTGGGTCCAGAGGCACTCAAGAGATTGGGTAGAATAACATTAACATCCCTAGGGGAATAAGAGAAAATCTGAGTGTGGTGAGAGATGGTTGGCTAGACAAACAAGTTCTATTTTAGGCATGTTATATTTGAGGTGTAACTACAAAATTCAGGTGACAGCTAGTGTTGTGCTGGTGAATATTTAACCACCAACTCCAGGGGAGGGGAGTGTAATTTGTAGCATTTGCCAATTTCTCTGGTATAAAAGCTCCATCATGGCCAATTTTGAGCTACAAACTTGAAGTCACTGCATTTAGTCACTACCGGATACATAGTGTGCAAAGATCAACACTAGACTTATGAAATATATTTTGAGAAATCATTTCTAACGAGTGGTAATTAAAGCCAAAGGAAAGGATAAAATCTCCCAAGGATATATGATAATAAAAAGAAAACCAAAGGCAAGATGTAGGTAAATGTCCATATTAAAGAGCTCAGAAGATTTCCAAATGAAGAAAAAAAGGTAAGAAGCTAAATTCCAGAACAGTTTCTCAAGCTATGATCATTTTGCTACTGTTGCAAAGTATCTCTTATTTTCTTTTTTCTACATTTCCCTGTGAAATGAAAGTATACCAGATTCAGAAAAAAAAATTTACCCTTTCAGAGAATGGGTACAACTTCTTCATCATATCTATAAAAGGATGTCAGTTTCAACTTTGTAAGAATAACTTTTACAAACTTTCAGCTTTCTGATAACAAAAAAGTTATCATAACATCTGTAAACTCCAACACTTATACCATGTGATTTTCTGAATGGTCAATATGGTTTCCCAGACTTGCTAATACAAATTTTTTTTTTTTTTATTATGCTTTAAGTTTTAGGGTACATATGCACAATGTGCAGGTTTGTTACATATGTATTCATGTGCCATGTTGATTTCCTGCACCCATTAACTCGTCATTTAGCAGTAGGTATATCTCCCAATGCTCTCCCTCCCCGCTCCCCCCAACCCACAACAGTCCCCGGAGTGTGATGTTCCCCTTCCTGTGTCCATGTGTTCTCGTTGTTCAATTCCCACCTATGTGTGAGAACATGTGGCGTTTGGTTTTCTGTCCTTGCAATAGTTTGCTGAGAATGATGGTTTCCAGCTTCATCCATGTCCCTACAAAGGACATGAACTCATCATTTTTTATGGCTGCTTAGTATTCCATGGTGTATATGTGCCACATTTTCTTAATCCAGTCTATCGTTCTTGGACATTTGGGTTGGTTCCAAGTCTTTGCTATTGTGAATAGTGCTGCAATAAACATACGTGTGCATGTGTCTTCAAGGAAGCATGATTTACAGTCCTTTGGGTATATACCCAGTAATGGGATGGCTGGGTCAAATGGTATTTCTAGTTCGAGATCCCTGAGGAATCGCCACACTGACTTCCACAATGGTTGAACTAGTTTACAGTCCCACCAACAGTGTAAAAGTGTTCCTATTTCTCCACATCCTCTCCAGCACCTGTTGTTTCCTGACTTTTTTAATGATGGCCATTCTAACTGGTGTGAGATGGTATCTCATTGTGGTTTTGATTTGCATTTCTCTGATGGCCAGTGATGATGAGCATTTTTTCATGTGTTTTTTGGCTGCATAACTGTCTTCTTTTGAGAAGTGTCTGTTCATGTCCTTTGCCCACTTTTTGATGGGGTTGTTTGTTTTTTTCTTGTAAATTTGTTTGAGTTCATTGGTGGAGCCAAGATGGCTGAATAGGAACAGCTCTGGTTCTACAGCTCCCAGCATGAGCGATGCAGAAGATGGATGATTTCTGCATTTCCATCTGAGGTACTGGGTTCATCTCACTAGGGAGTGCCAAACAGTGGGTGCAGGACAGTAGGTGCAGTGCACTGTGCGCGAGCCGAAGCAGGGTGAGGCATTGCCTCACTCGGGAAGTGCAAGGGGTCAGGGAGTTCCCTTTCCTAGTCAAAGAAAGGGGTAACAGACGGCACATGGAAAATCGGGTCAGTCCCACCCTAATACTGCGCTTTTCCAATGGGCTTGGAAAACGGCACACCAGGAGATTGTGTCCCGCACCTGCTCAGAGGGTCCTGCGCCCACGGAGTCTCGCTGATTGCTAGCACAGCAGTCTGAGATCAAACTGCAAGGCGGCAGCGAGGCTGAGGGAGTGGCACCCGCCATTGCCCAGGCTTGCTTAGGTAAACAAAGCAGCCAGGAAGCTCGAACTGGGTGGAGCCCACCACAGCTCAAGGAGGCCTGCCTGCCTCTGTAGGCTCCACCTCTGGGGGCAGGGCACAGACAAACAAAAATTCAGCAGGAACCTCTGCAGACTTAAATGTCCCTGTCTGACAGCTTTGAAGAGAGTAGTGGTTCTCCCAGCATGCAGCTGGAGATCTGAGAACGGGCAGACAGCCTCCTAAAGTGGGTCCCTGACCCCTGGGCAGCCTAACTGGGAGGCACCCCCCAGTAGGGACAGACCGACACCTCACTCAGCCAGGTACTCCTCTGAGACAAAACTTCCAGAGGAACTATCAGACAGCTGAATTTGCGGTTCACGAAAATCCACTGTTCTGCAGCCACTGCTGCTGACACCCAGCCAAACAGGGTCTGGAGTGGACCTCTAGCAAACTCCAACAGACCTGCAGCTGAGGGTCCTGTCTGGTAGAAGGAAAACTAACTAACAGAAAGGACACCCACACCAAAAACCCATTTGTACATCACCATCATCAAAGACCAAAAGTAGAAAAACCTACAAAGATGGGGAGAAAACAGAGCAGAAAAACTGGAAACTCTAAAAAGCAGAGCACCTCTCCTCCTCCAAAGGAACGCAGTTCCTCACCAGCAACGGAACAAAGCTGGACGGAGAATGACTTTGACGAGCTGAGAGAAGAAGGCTTCAGACGATCAAACTACTCCGAGCTACGGGAGGAAATTCAAACCAATGGCAAAGAAGTTAAAAACTTTGAAAAAAAAAATAGATGAATGTATAACTAAGATAACCAATGCAGAGAAGGGCTTAAAGGAGCTGATGGAGCTAAAAGCCAAGTTTCGAGAACTACGTGAAGATTGCAGAAGCCTCAGTAGCCAATGCGATCAACTGGAAGAAAGGGTATCAGTGATGGAAGATGAAATGAATGAAATGAAGCAAGAAGGGAAGTTTAGAGAAAAAAGAATAAAAAGAAACGAACAAAGCCTCCAAGAAATATGGGACTATGTGAAAAGACCAAACCTACGTCTGATTGTTTGTTTAAGCCAGCTGACATTTGGTACAAGGCATCACACTTAAACAGTCAAACAGACTGTTACACTGACTAATACTGAAAAAAGGGCATTAGGAAAGGATGGGTGCATCTAGAGAATTTGCTTTTTCTTTGTGCAACTTTGTTGAAGAAGAATAGAATAAAACAGCATGATTAATTCTCATTTATTTAGATGCAACTCATGTTGTGGATAACCAGACATGTGATATCACTTTTTTAAAGTTCTATTTAGATTTGGGTTACAGCATACAAATGGTAATCATACTTCTGGAATTTTCCAGAACAGTCTCATTATTCTCATAAATATATTTGTAATTGTCAAATTAAGTATTTTGATTTTTTTTTCATTTGAAAAGTATTAATACTAGTAGCAGATTTGCTTTGGTCTGAATTAAATTTAGATTCCACCCCTAGTGTCTGATGGATGGTGCAGAGAAGGCCACCTAAGTCTATGAATTATTGTGGAAAAAGCAGCAATCATCTAACACACATGTTCAGTGGGTCTGCACTCTTAGGGAAGCTCAGCTAGTCCTAGCTTGCTATAATAAATACTAAATGTCTTCTCAAATTGTAGTTGAATGTCCGCCCTAGATCTTAGAAGAGGCTCTGAATCTAAGGTGTTCTCTGTTCCCAGGACATTGAAATTGTGACTTGAAAAAGGGGAAAAAGTCAGTTATTAAGTTTTTCCCCAGTTGAAAATCCAGTTGAAGAGAGTGAACCTCTTTCAAAAGACACAACTCTGTCTCACTGTTTGGCGTCCTTATGCAATCTCCATCAGGGCCCATATGTGAAATGAGAACAACACGGAGACCCGCACGTTCACATAATTGATCCACTTTCATCGGCATAAAGGGATGAGAAAGTCTCAAATTGTTAACAGTCCAGTGCTTTTACAGCTCCCACCTACCATGCACTTATCACTTTCAGATTCCCCTAATTGAATTACTGAGAGCACACCAAATGACCTTAGTTGTCCAAGCACTATTTATCACTTTTTATTTTAAATGAATTACATTTTATAACAAAATATTCTCTTAATCCATTTTCCATCTTATAGTAATTATATCCTGGTGTCCTAATTTTTCTGTGACTTTTCTTTTCAAGAAAGAATGATTCACATTCAACATAGTCAGTGACCTTGTTTGGATGACTCTGTTCACTCAGGTGACCTTGAAGCAAAAATTATAGAAGCATCAATTGGCAAGTTCACCAGCATCCAGCAAAGTATGAAAAGGGTAAGAGCTCTTCATTTCCCAGCACTGGCATTCATCATGGAAAGACTCATAAAAAGAAAGGACAAATTCCAATGACATGCATCCAATAAATTGGAGACTCTTGTCACCACAAACGCCAATTCAGCAGTTCATAATCACAATGCATAACATGGCGACATTATTTATTTTTTAACCCTCTAAATGGAGGCTTTTATTACTGGTCCGTCTGTTTCTTCCTTTGTACACTTGAAAATTCTAAGTTTTATCTGTTAGGAAATTGTCTTTCTAAGTCTATTGAATTTCATCTTGGCTATTAGTAGCAACTTTTTTTTGTAATAGCATCCAATTGAAAATTATAGATTCAGAAATCTGAAAGATCTCCTAGTCCCAAGTAGACCATTGAGTAAACAGAAAACTAGAGGGAAAATATGCTACCAAATTGTTTATAAACTATTTTCAGTACAACAAACCCAGAACTTCCCTTAGCAATTTCCATGGCATTTCCTCCCCTTTAAGCTGATAAACAGAGTCTAAATTCTCTTGCCTGAATTAGAGCTAACCTCAAAACAACCATTTAAGATGAGCCATCATTCCTAAGTTTATTATAGACTAAAATGGTATAGTTCAATACAAGCTATATCTTAAGACAGTGCTCATACTGTATGCTGCTCTCTATTAAATATGTTTGATTTGTTTCAGACAGTATGAATCCTCTAGCCAAAGTGCTTATAATAAGGTCAAACACACTTATAGAGATTTCAATGCATGTTCAGGCTCTCTCAAATCAATACTATATTTCACCTTGGTGGAATACATGAATTAGAACAGGGACATGGAACAGATACTAGACAAAAGGAATCATAGGTATAGGGTTAAAGTCCAGTGCTATGACTCTTACAGATCCCATTAGACAGTTACTCAGACTCTCTGGGCCTTAATGTATTCGTTTATAAAATTATTTCTGAAGTCATGTGGATCTAACAGGTCTATGTGGCTAAAAGTAAACCAGATTAACATCAGCTTTTTGCTCTTGCTCCTCCTAAAAGAAAACAAAACAAAGAAAAAACAGAAAAGACACCAAGAACACAACAGGCTTTAGTACATACCCAAGATTGTGCTAACTTTCTATCTTTGCAATCCTTCTCTTAAAAGCATTGTGAGAACATTTACCAGAAGTGAGAAGCACTACAGGGTTAACCCATGTTCTGATGCCAGTAACCCTATTAGGCAATACCTTTATTTAAAAAAAAAATCATTAGGCCTCTGAATCTCTTCATGGTGCATAGCTAGTGACCTGAGCACACATATTTGAATTCAAACAGTTAGTATTTCTAGTAAAAGACTGATCTAGTTTATCAAGCAGAGTATTTCTCCCACCTAAGAAAAAATTTTGAGATCATTCTTATAATAATTGTTATTTATGGAAGCATGCTATTCCTTCAGAAAGATCCATAGAGGGAAAACCAATTCCAGAGCTTCCTTTTTTGAAGCATGGTTTGTCTATTTGCCATATCAAGAAGCCAACAGGAGGGTCTGACAATTTTGTTTTCTTGAGTAATATGCTCCTATGACAATTCTGATCCTAAGGCACAGCCATGGGTTTCTGCTATTAATTTTCATATCCTATCTTGAGTCACAGTCTGCATGTTATGAAGCCAGTCCTCACCACATTCCACCAAGAATGTTAATCAGTCTCCTAGGCTGCTTTTACTCTCTGCACTCTGCACCCGTGAGGCAGTGCCCTAATCATCTCACATGAGCCCTGGCAGATCTCCATGCCCATGGGCAATGGTAGACTCCAAACTAAACCCACTAACAAGACTAAGGTTTATTGCCTGTATATTGCTATTTCAGATATTTCAAGGGCTTCTTTTCCTTAAATCATAATTTCAGTTTTGTCACTGAGGCTTCACATAGCTTTAAGAGAATAGGAATATGTTTTGACTCAGTACACATTTTCCTGGGAGAAGTAACACATGACCCTAAATCCATATGACATAATTGATGAATGTCAAACCTTTTCTTGAGACTGGATATTAATAAGAAGCTTTGCTGGCACTTGAAATGGGAAAAGTGCAGTAAAAGGAGGTGGAAGATAGAAAGTATTTTTTTCTTTTGTGCTTCATTATCATATGTAATATGATGATAATAATGTTCATCTCATGAGGTTGGTTAGCTAATTGATAACAATAAACAAACATCATTTATTGAGTCTTCTAATAGTGAGAAGTGGCATCAGTGGAAAATGCTGGTAAGGACATCCAAAAAGATTATCTTTCATAAAAGCAATGAAAATATTGGCAAAAAAATGTCAGAATCAACTTTTTTATAACTCTAGCCATTAACCCAAAGGCTTGCAGCAATTCAGAGAACATTTATTTTTCCCAAAAAAAGCTAAATTTTATTAAGAAAAGCACATTGTAAGTTATTTTAACTTGCCCTATGCCCATCCACCTCCTCCCTCATTTCTGAGGTAACCTTAGAAACCAACAGGCCACAATCATAATTAACACCCGCAGCCTGGGAAGCCATTTGGAGGGGGTAAAATAGGGTAAGAACCCCTTCAAAGCCCTATTTCCAGATAATTATTCATTATTTGGCCTGTCTAATGTTTCCCTGGAAGACTCCACTCACAGGGCTGTTGGTACTTGAAGTGATGTGAAGCTCACCCAGTGAACTTTACAAAAAGCTCACCAAATGAGCTTTCACAAAAAGGCTTTAAAAAGCCTTTTTGTGCACACACACACACACAAATCAGAGGCAATTGTCTAAATTTTAACTACTACCTGAAGCAGTGGATAACAGTTGACACAAAACACTAAACAAAAAGCTTAAAAGGAAAACATAGGTAATGAGATGTCCACAGGAGTGTTTGAGAAACCCAACAAATTCCTGGGAATCTAGAAGCCCTGGTGCATGCGTAGGGCTGTGCATATAGCTAAAGCTGTGTGTATGCTAAGGAATATCTAACAAAGTCTAACCTCTGGCTAGACCTGGGGTTCTGTATGAGTAAAAAAATGAAGACTAAGAATGAGCAGCCTAGATGGGTATTAAAAGTGTTCCCTTGTACACACACCAAGCTCAGCAAGGATTCGGAGATTTATTAGTTTCAGGCATATAAAAAAGTCTCTTTCCAATCTTAGCTGACCACTAAGGTCACCTAGCAGGAACTTTAGTAGCCACACACAAAAAGAACACAGACTTTATAGAATTTACTCAGAAAAGTCACTAAGCAAACAAATAATAAATAGCAACAAATCTTGGGGAGTGAGTAGAATCTGATTTCCAGTGTTGCCACATTATATTAGCTAAAATGTGTGGTTTTCAACCCCAAATTACAAAACATGCAAAGAAACAAGAAAGGAGAGCCTAAACACAGGGGGAAAAAGCAATCAACAGAAACTGTCCCTGAGGAAGGCCAGATGTTGGACTTACTACAAAGACTTCAAATCAGTTATTTTAAATATATTTAAAGAATTTAAGAAAACCATGTTATAGAACTAAAGGAGAATGTGAAACTGATGCCTCACCAAATAGAGAATATCAATAAAAAGATAGGAATTGTTTTTAAAAGAATAAAATATAATATCTGATGGCAAAAAGAATAATAGAAGTAGAAACATCACTACATGGCTCAAGGCACGACAGCAAATTTGAGCAGGCAGAATCAAAATTAGTGAGTTTGAAGATAAGTCAATTAAAATTATCTAGGTAGGAAACAGAATAAAAGAAAACTAGCAGAGCCTCAGAGACCTGTGGACACCATCAAGTGAACCAACGTGTACATACTAGGAGTCCCAAAATAAAGGAGGAAAGGGCAGCAAAAAGGAGCAGAAAGAATATTCAAAGAAGTAGTGGCAGAAACTTCCAAATTTGATGAGAAATATAAATCTACACAACCAATAAGCTAAAAAACTCCATGCACAATAAATTCAAAATGATGCATACCTAGCCATATTATAATCAAATGGCTAAAAGTCAAGGATAAGGATGAAGAGAAAATAGTGAAAGAGGAAAGAAAGAAGTGATTCATTATATACAAGGGTCATTAATAAGATTAACAGCTGATTTTTCATAATAAATGATGAAGGCCTGAAGACAGTAGGATTACATAAAGTGTCAATAAAAAGAAAACTAGCAACAAAAAACTTTATATCCAGCAAAATTATTCTTCAAAAATGAAACAGAAATTAAGATATCCTCCCCTTCAAAACTGAGAAAATTTGTTTTATTTCATGACCTATAAGAAATACTAAAAGGAGTCCTTTGGGTTGAAGTAAAAGAACAGCAAACAGTAATTCAAATTCACATACAGAGAACTGGTAAATCTAACTACATAGGTACATTTAAAAAGAGATATTATAAATGTTTTTTGTTTGTTGCTAATCCCTTTATCTCCTATCAGAAAAGGCAATTTCATAATGAAATACCTTTAAGTCTGTGTTGATGGACACAAAATGGGTAAATATATAATTTCTTTTACAATAACAGCACAAAGGAGGGAGAAAGAAATGAGCTATATAGGAACAAATATTTGCATAGTAGTAAACTATGCTGATATAAATCCAAACTACCTTGTTATAAATTAAGATGTTAATTGTAATCCTCAGGGCAACCACTAAGAATGTAACTCAAAAAATATAATTTAAAAATGTCAAGGGGACTAAAATGGTACACCAGAAAATATCTATTTATCACAAGACAAGGCTGTAATGGACATGGCATTAGTGACATAAGACATATAGAAAAAAAATAGCAAAATGGCAGATGTAAATCCCACCTTATCAGTAATTACATTAAATATAAATGGAGTGAATGTTTCAATTAACAGGCAGAGATTTCTTCATGGATGATATGATTCTATATCTATAAAACCCTAGAGACCAGAAGGCTCCTGGCTCTGATAAATAACTCCAGTATAAAAAATCACTATTAAAAAAATCAGTGTCCAAAAATCAGTAGCATTTCTATACAGCAATACAGTTCAAGCTGAGAGCCAAACCAAGAACACAATCCCAATTACAAAAGCAACAACAACAAAAAGTACCTAGGAATACATCTAACCAAAGAGGTGAAAGATCTCTGCAAGAAGAAATTTAAAACACTGATGAAATGAAATCATAAATGGCACAAACAAAAGGAAATCCATTTGTCATACTGCCCAAAGCAGTGTACAGAATCAATACTATCTTATCAAGCTACCTGCATTATTTCACACATAACTAGGAAAAAAACTATTCTAAAATTCATATAGAACCAAAAAGGAGACTGAATAGCCAAAGCAATCCGAAGCAAAACAAACAAAGCCAGAGGCATCATATTACCTGACTTCAGACTATACTGTAAGGCTGCAGTAACCAAAACATCATGGTACCAGTATAAAAACAGACACACAGACTACTGGAACAGAACAGAGAATCTAGAAATAAAGTTACACACCTATACCCATCTAAATCCTCAACAAAGTCAATAAAAAAGCAACAAAGACTCTCTATTCAATAAATGGTGCTGGGATAACTGGCTAGCTATATGCAGAAGAATAAAACTGGACCCCTATCTATAATCATATATAGAAGGTTACTCAAAATGAATGAAAAATTTTCATGTAAGACCTCAAACTATAAGAATCCTAAAGAAAAACTAGGAAACACCATTCTGGCCATGGGCCTTGGGAAAGAATTTATGACTAAGTCCTCAAAAGCAATTGCAATGAAACCAAAAATTGACAGTGGGACCTAATTAAACTAAAGAGCTGCACAGCAAAATAAACTATAATAAACAGAAACCCTATAGAATGGGAAAAAATATTCACAAACTATGCATCTGACAGAGGTCTAATATCCAGAATCTATAAGGAAATTAAATAATTGAACAGGCAAAAACCAAATAATTCCATTAAAAATGGACAAAAGACATGAGCAAACACTTCTCAAAAGAATATATACAAGCAGCCAACAAACAGGAAAAAATGCTCATCATCACTAATCATCAGAGAAATGCAAACCAAAACCACAAGAAGATACTATCTCACACCAATCAGAATGGCTATCATTAAAAAATCAAAAAATAACATGCTGGTGAGGCTACAGAGAGAGGAGAACACTAATATGCTGTTGATGGGAATGTAAATTAGTTCAGCCACTGTGGAAAGCAGTTTGGACATTTCTCAAAGAACTTAAAACACAACTACCATTTGACACACTAATCCCATTAACGAGTATATACCCCTCCACCCACCAAAATAAATCATTCTACCAAAAGGACACATGCATGTGTATGTTCACTGCAGCACTATTCAAAATAGCAAAGACATGGAATCAACCTAGATGCAATCAACAGTGGGCTGGATAAAGACAATGTGGTACATTTATGTCATGGAATACTAAAACTACATAGCCATAAGAAACTAATGAAATCATGTCCTTTGCAGCAACATGAATTCAGCTGGTGGCCGTTATCCTGTGCAAATTCACACAGGAACAGGAAACCAAATACCAAATACCACATGTTCTCATTTATAATAGAGAGTGAAACAATGGGTATTCAAGGACATAAAGATGGCTACAATAGAAACTGAGGACTATTGTTGCGGGAGGGTAGAAGGGGAGGAAGGGTTGATAAAGTAACTATCGGGCACTATACTGAGTATCTGGGTGACAGGATCAATCATACCCCAAACCTCAGCATCACACAATATATCCAAATAACAAACCTGCACACGTATCCCTTGAATCTAAAATAAAAGTTGAAAATATTTTTTTAAAAAAAGCTCTTTTGAGTTTACATTTAAAAGTTTAACATATGTATTATTATTTTTAAGAGGCAGATATTAGAATGGATTTAAAAATATAATCCCATTACATGCTTTTAAAAGAGACACACTTTCAAAGACACAAATAGGTTGGAAGTAAAAGAACACAATAAGATGTATCATGCAAACAGTAACAAAAATAGAACCTGAGTGGTTATACTAACATCAGACAAAATGGACTATAAAAGAAAAATCATTACTAGAAACAAGTAAGGACATTTTATACTGATAAAAGTGTCCAATTTATTAGAAATTATAGCAATTTTAAACATATATGCACCTAACAAGAATCTCAAAATACATGTAACGAAAACTCAGAATTTAAGGGAGAAACAGAAATTCTAACAATAATAGTTGGGAACTTTAATAACCCACTTTCAATAATAGATAAAACAGAAATCTTGAATAACTCTACAAACCAACTGGACCTAACAGTAATCTGTTGAAGTCTCCCCTCAACAGAAGCCTACATGTTCTTCTCAAGTGCACGTGGCACACTCTCCATATAGACCATATGTTAGGCCATAAAACAAGTCAAAATGATTTTAAATGCATATTGCTAAAACTGAATGAATTAAAATTCAATGGCCGGGAAATCTTTTAAGTTTTTAGTGTATCTTATTTTTATTTAATTCTCCAAAGTACTCTATAAAGTATAGTGTGATTACATAGGATGATTATCCATGTATTAATCTATTCTCACACTGCTATAAGGACATACCCAAGACTGGGTAATTTATTTTAAAAAAGAGGTTTAATTGACTCATAGTTCCGCAGGGCTGGGGAGGCCTCAGGAAACTTACAATCATGGTGGAAGGGGAAGCAAACATGTCCTCCTTCACATGATGGCAGGAAGGAGAAGTGCCAAGCAAAAGGGGAAAAAAGCCCCTTATAAAACCATCAGATCTCATGAGAACTCGCTGTTACAAGAACAGAAACATAGGGGCAACTGCCCCTGTGATTCAATTACCTCCACCTAGTGCCTCCCATGGGATTATGGGAACTATATTTCAAGATGAGATTTGGGTGGAGACACAGCCAAGCCGTATCAATCCACTTATTACAGATGAGGAAATTGCAGTAGAGAGGGTATGTAACTTGCCTAAGATTAACCAATTAATAAGAAACAAATGTGTAGGCAAAACTTAAATTCCTTTTAATGTTTGAGTTCTCAATTTAAATATTACCTCATTTGAGATATTTTCTACCCAACATATAAAAGGTCCCCACTGTAATTCTATCTGGCAGCATCCTATTCTCTTACTTCATAGGACTTTTTACAGTGTAGAATTGTATTTCTGGTACTGATGATAGGTAAGTAGGTAAGATAAGTAGTGTGAGCAACTCATCATGGTTTGCCTGAGACTTTCCCAGGATTGACACTAAAAGTTCCAAGTAGTAGGAATCCTCTCCGTCCAGGGAAAACCAAGGTGGTTGGTCATACTAGGGAATAAACAAGCTAAAAGTGTTTCTTCACAATGCCTAGGTGTTTTCTCCAGGAATGCAAAGAGCTATCACCCAAGATATAAGAATGCCATAGCTGACCGTGTCCCTCAACAACCCTAAGTGGATTCTAAACCAGAGGAGTGTCTCTGAATCAACCCATTACAAGGCACCCTTCTCAGGCACCATGGAAACACCATGTAGAAGCAAAACAAAGACAAAATTTTAACCTGGGCTTTAAATAAAAAGAACGACTCTGCAAGAAGGCATTAACCATTTAGAGAGGAAGAAAGTATGTATTATTGTTTTTTTTTCTTGTTTACCCTCTTTCCTCCATTTTTGTTCACCACTGAATATACAGCATCTAATAAATTCCTGGTACCTGCAGAGTATTCAATAAATATTTGTTGAGCCAATTACCATGTAACTTCTAAGGCCTTGCTCTTAATTATCATCTGTCACCTGCCTTGTTCATCTCTTGCCTTAATACTAATACAAGCTAGTAGAATGAACTATTTGTTATGTCTCAGGCATGATGGTATCTCAATTCATCAGCAGAACAAGCTTTTGAGGTAAGTATCTCCATTTTCCAGATGAAAAACCTAAACATAAGAGAGATTAAGTAACTTTGTCAAGACCTCAAAATTAATCTCTAAACCACATGTGTGCTGTATTTTTCTCAACTCTAACATCCTGATAGCGTGAAATCTTTCTGTACCCACACAGTGTACAGCACAAAATATCAGGTGCTTAACAAATGCTCCTTACATAGACACTTTTCCACTCCTGCTCCCAATACTGTTTATCATCCCAATCTGGTAAGGTAAATATTTTTCCTATCTTGCATAAAGGTAGTCTCAGCTGGGCCTCTCTCCAACTAACAAAGTTCAAATTAACACAGAGTTATATAATAACCTTCGAATTCATCAAGCACCAGCAAATTTTAAGTGCATAAATAATATATAATAACCTCCCTAAGTTTTTTCTTCTTCTATTAATAATTTCTAGGATGAAATTAAAGAAAACACTTGTATTTTTTTAAATTTAAATTTTATTTTTGTTCATAACCTATGTGGTTCTAAAACTTCTTTTTCCTTTTTTAAAAGGAATCCTCAGGTGTACATGCATGATATTTAAATTAAACTCCCTAAAGCTGAATATGATTTATCTTTAAATAGCAGAATGGAAAGGAATAGAGCAGAAATCTCCAAATATATATAAATTTATAACTAGCTTCTACTGAACTCCTGCCCTCGTCAACTTGTTTAAAACACAATTTTCCAAATGCCACTGCTTTCTGTGATTCTAGGGAGGGGAAGAGAGAGCTTTTATTTCATTAGACTTATGTCAATTCCATTCTGAGTTTCTAGCAATAGGGACTCCTGGAAAAATATGTCAAGCTTCCTTTCAGAGCTGGGCTGCTGTTAACTCTGGCACCACAAAGCACCAAGAGTAAATAAAATGACTCATGTTGTGCTCTGGACCCAAGGGAGCCTGTGAGATAGGATGCGAAATCAATTGTTTTGTCCAGACCCTACCTCCAATGGCATGCTGCTCTTTTCTCCATAGTCAAAGCTACACCCATGGCCAAATTGCACACTTGGAGCCAAATTCTCCTCTCAGCCCTGTGTGGGCAACTTCATCCAAAGTCAGTAGGTATGAAGTGCAGATACAAAAGTGATGTTTGGCAATAGCACTATTTAGTTCTCTTATCAGCCACATACTATTTAGTAAGTGCCTTTCTACCAATTTCTGTACAAATGTGAGCCTGTTTGCTATTATCAGATGGCAGTGCTTGCTGTACGATTTCCTCACTTTTTAAAGCTTTTTGTGTTTTGCCAGTCAGAAGCACATTTTGCAAGTCCCTGGCAAACGCAAATGTACCCTCACTTCTTGGCTTAAACACTTGCAGAAGCCAGATGAAAGAAATGGCTCCCAGGGAAAGCTCTGGATTTCATCAAATTGCCGATGAAGTAGTCTGTGCCTCTGCAGTCAGGTTTTTAAGGGATTGTGTTTCTTTAATTGACGAAGTCAAGTACAGAAGAGGGTAAGGGAAGAAAAGAGCTGAAGGTTCACATTATTTGAGGAGTAGAATTTTCTGATCCTTTCCTCTGCTTTCTTGCTATAGGCTGAGTTGGTAGTTTCTATACCCTGTGTGTAGTATTATATATCATATTCATGTAGGGTTAAAAGTTACCAGTACATACGTCTCCCACATCCAGTGTGGGCTCCCAGAGGCAGGGTCAATATAGTGCTCATCACTCAATTTCTGGCACGTAGCAAGGGGTCTAGCAGTTCAGGTCAAGAAACATTTGTTGTCTACCAATTATGTATGGAGCACTGCAACTCCTTCATGGAGAAGATGAGGTTGTATACTTCCTTCTCTTGACATAGACTCTAGTCAGAACACAGATGCATAAGCATAATATTTGTATACAATGTGATTGGAGGTTACCTAGAGCTATGCCCAAGGTGCTAAAGGGAGCACAGCAAGATGGGTATGTAACCCTGGTGGTGCAGTCAGTAAGACTATTGGGAGAAGACTGTCAGAATTAGTCCTGAAAAAGAAATTGGTATCAAGAGTCGTTTTTTTGTTGTTGTTTTTTTTTGAGACGGAGTCTCGCTCTGTCGCCCAGGCTGGAGTGCAGTGGCGCAATCTCGGCTCACTGCAAGCTCTGCCTCCCGGGTTCACGCCATTCTCCTGCCTCAGCCTCTCCGAGTAGCTGGGATACAGGTGCCTGCCACCACGCCCGGCTAATTTTTTTTGTATTTTTAGTAGAGACGGGGTTTCACCGTGGTCTCGATCTCCTGACCTTGTGATCCACCCGCCTCGGCCTCCCAAAGTGCTGGGATTACAAGCGTGAGCCACCGCGCCCGGCCTCAAGTCAAGAGTTAGTGAAGAGGGGAGTGGGTTCCAGGCAGGAGCAGCAGCATAAGCTAAGGCAGAAGGGCATGGAATAGCAGAAATGAGCAGGAACTTACAAGCAGTTTACCCTGCAAATTTCAAGGGCTAGGCTGGGACCAGCAGGACATTGGGACTTGAGATGTAGGCAGTGTCCAGGCAAATAAGCACTTAAGGGAAAAAAAAAAACTTACATCTTATGAAAAAGATGGACATTGAAAGAGTTTAATCCTAAGGGAAACAGACTCATATCTGTGTTTTTAATAGTTTAAACTGAGAACATATAAAAGAGAATAACATTTATTTGTGCAAGACTGAAAATAGGGAACCCAACTGAGAAGCGATTTTAATAATCTTGATGAGAGACCATGGGAGCCTCTATTAGGGCAGCGTTAATTAGGACTGAGGGTAAGGTGATGCAAGAAATGCCACATCAAGAACAGGCAGAATGGGAACAACATTGTCCTTGGTTAGACATGGGAAGTGAGCGGCTTGAAGTACTCACTGGGTCTTGGGATATGTGAGTCTGAAACTCAGTGAAGAGTCAGAGATTAAGATTAAACCTAATGACTCAAACTTACAGGAGTAGAAACAATCCTTGGGAGTAGATGCAATTTTCCATGAATAACTCATTGAAAGAGAGAAGCAGTAGTCGAGAATCTCTGGGAACAGACACCACTTTAGTGGGTGGTGGGAAGCAGGCACCTCTGCAAATGATGAGAATATATTTCAGAGATATACATGAGACAGAATAAGAGTTCCTGGAGGCTCAGTAGGAAAGATTTTTCACAGAAAAGGCAGGAAAGAGTGTTAATGCCACATTGCGGTAGAGTGAAGCCAATGTAGAGTAACAGCTAATCTTTTTGGTAATAAGCAAGTCTTCAAATACTTTTCTAGTAGCAAAGACACTCATACTGAGTGTTTGCTAAATATATAAATGAATGAATGGAGGAGACTAAGTCTTCTCTGACTCTGTCACCTTAGGATGTAAAGATTTAGGCTTTATTTGTTGGACAAAGGTTGAGTTTCAAAGGAACAGAAACCTCTAAACTTACAGGTCCTTATTTAGTACTGGTGACACAAAACAAGTCATTCCGATGAGAGCTTTTACTGACTGACTTCTCCACATCTCCTTGCTGTGCCTATCAGCAATGACAGATGGGGCAAGGGCTGAGGTGCAAATGCAGAAGCCAGGGACATGCTCCCTTCTCACTTGTCACAAGTAGGACCCATTGTTCAGTTCGACTGCTATAACAAAAGATCATAGATTGAGTGGCTTAAAAACAACAGACATCTGTTTCTCACAGTTCTTGCGGGTGGAAGTCCCAGCTCAGGGAGCCAGCATGGCTGGATTCTGGTGAGGGCCCTCTTCCAGGCTGCAGATGGCTGCCTCCTCATATCCTCACAGGGCGGAAACAGAGTTAGAGAGCTCTCTGGAGTCTGCTTACTAAGAGCACCAATCCCATTCATAAGAACTTCATCCTCATGACCTAATCACTTCCCAAAGGCCCCACCTCCAAATGTTGTCACATTGGGAATCAATGTGACAAGGTTTAATCTTAATCTCTGACCCTTCACTGAGTTTCAGACTCACATATCCCAAGGCCTAGTGAGTACTTCAAGCCACTCACTTCCATGTCTAACCAAGGACAATGTCGTTCCCATTCTGCCTGTTCTAGAGGCAGCATTTCTTGCATCAACTTACTCTCAGTCATACATCAACATATGAATCTAAGGTGTGGTGAACACAAACGTTCAATCCATAACATTCACTTCCACATTTATGTGTGTATTTGAGGTAACAGGTGGCCAACAAGAATATTGATGAACATTGGAAACGTCAAGACTTATTACTAAACCTCTACAAGGTCAGAGTTTCAGTACCAATTTCTTCACTGTGCTCAGTGCCTACAGCTGAGTCCATTATACCTCTAGGTCTTAATTCTTTTATCTTAGAATTGAAATAATAGACTAATGGACTTCTAAATTCTCCTCCACTTTAAAGTTTTTCTACAGTTTTCACTCTCTAATGCCTTTGGAGCATACTGCATTTACTTAATCAGTGCTCAAGAAATATCTCAGTCCCCAACTCATCTTTCTGTGACTAAAAATTTTATTCTTTCACAGGCAGAACTGTGTGCTGTGTGTTCCCGAAGCAAGTTGAGACTTACTTTGTTTCTGCAGTTGCTGTTCATTTCTGCTTCCCCCGTTGTGTTTCGTGCATATGCCTCCCCTTTATGTTCCTGCCTTTCCATGCGGAAGTCTAAGGAACACTGTCCCTGCTGACATGCACACCCGTGCCGATTTATGGAATGGAACTGGCATCACTCCTCCATGTTTTCACTCACTGCAGGGGTGAGGCATACTGCCAATTCTGCTACTTCCAGTGTTAGAAGAATGACAGGAAAGCAAGATGAAAAAACAGAAAAAAAAATTAGAAGAGGTTCTGATTATAAGTGTGGCTTTCAGCACAGTGAGAGGAGAAACACAAATAAATGACCTGAGTGATTTCACTGTTAACATGCACATCTCACTCATGTATTCCCAGATTTTTACATCTAATAATATCTTGCCTGGTGTATTCAGATGATGCCCCACCTGGCCAGAGGTACTGTTTTCTTTAATCATGCATGTTGTATACAGCCTGAACTATCAAAGTTCCATCGCTGACGCTAACAATGAAAAGAAATGGAATTGCTACAAAACAGTGACTCACTTTTAGTGTGGAAGTTACTAAAGACTGGAATCCTGTTTATGTCCTATACTGTTCTCAGAGCTCGGCAGGCCATAGCTAAATGTCAAAACCAGTGATCCCATCTTCCTTCACTGAGAACATACATTTAAACTCTTAATGGTAGCTTAAATTCTCCATGTATCCAAGGGTTGGTGCTTTGGAACTTCTCTGCAACAGCATTTAAAAAGATTGAACTGCAGAAAGCAAACAATGTTTTGATAATCAGAAATCAAAGCATATTAGCTGATATCCAGGAGCCCCCAAAACAAATGTTCACCAGTTGATATTCTTGAATTAAAAGAACTCTCCATTAGGTCCTGTCTTAGTCAGTTCCTGCTGCTGTAACAAAATGCCCTAGAATGGGTCAGAAAAAACAAACAAACAAACAAAAAACACAGAAATTTATTTCTGACAGTTCTGGAGGTGGCAAGTCCCAGACTGAGGCACTAGCATTTGATGTCTCACAAGGTCCTTCTTGCTGCAACCTCACTTAGTGGAAACAAGCACAGAAGGGGCAAAAGGGATGAATGCTGCATCCTCACAGGGCAGAAGAGATGAAGGGGCAAAGTCACTCCCCTAAGCCTTTTTATAAGGCATTAATCTCACCCATGAGGGTGGAGCTCTCATGGCCTAATTGCCTCCTAAAGGCCTCACTTCTCAATATTGATGCATTGGCCACTAAGTTTCAACATGAATTTTGGATGAGACACCAACATTCAAACCATAGCAAGTCTAATCGATGGAACAGCCCAGTCACCCTTGCATAGATTTCCAGACACATCTGCATCGGGCTTGACAAATGGCAGCTCTTCCCACTCTGCTTTGGCATTGAGTCTCTTATTTTGATTTCAAGGCAGTTTTCACAAACCTCACAATACTGATTCTGATGACCTCTCATTACTGAAAATGTTTAAGGAATATGTGACATCCCTACCAAAGCAAATTGAAATTAATTGGGATTTTGATTCCATTTTGCAATATTACTTGGAGAAAACCTTGAGTTGTTAAGAAATATGACATACAGCCATAATGTGCTGAGGTTAATTGCACTTTGGGAATTTTGCAACATGTCTGGGATATCAGTAGGTAACTATGAGATGATACAGACTGGGGCTGAGAATCAGCCCTTAATGAAATAGAATCTCCATGTAGAATAACTGGTCATAAGGATTTATTTTTCCACACAAAGTACATTGTTTATTCTTAAAAATTGCTTGTTTACCTGACTAAATTTGAAAACTATTGGACAAAGTTAGTGTCTTCTGTTAACAATCTTTTGAGAACAAAATTTATACCATTTATAGCTGATATTTCATGATTAAAAATTTATAATTCTGGCCAGGTGCAGTGGCTCACACCTGTAATCCCAGCACTTTGGGAGGCCGAGGCCGGCAGATCATGAGGTCAGGAGATCGAGACCATCCTGGCTAACACGGTGAAACCCCGTCTCCATGAAAAAATAGGAAAAATTAGCCGGGCGTGGTGGCAGGCACCTGTAGTCCCAGCTACTTGGGAGGCTGAGGCAGGAGAATGGTGTGAACCCGGGAGGCGGAGCTTGCAGTGAGCCAAGATCGTGCCACTGCACTCCAGCCTGGGCAACACAGTGAGACTCTGTCTCAAAAAAAAAAAAAATTTACAATTCATATTCCTTTTGATCTAAACAGCACCATAGGCTGCTAAATATTTATCTTTAGAAACAGAAGAGAATTGACAGACAATATCAAGGCACAAAGGGGAGGAAGGGTGCATAAACTATGCTAGAATAAAACCACTCTGAAAGGCTGAGAAGTTCCTGGGAAAAGATGAGCTATTTTGTGTATGCCAACCCTGTGCTTGAAACCAAGGTGCCTGCCTATATATATCACCAGCACCTTTTTAGCTCATTTGACTACTGTCTAGCTCTGAAGATCTTTATTTCCTCATAAGAAATTAGCAACAATGTCTCATATGCATTTATGCTTATACATTGAGCATGTTTCTGCCTTTATTTAACATCTGAATACTGAAACCCATTGATTTCTGTGTATAATAAGCTGTACTTCTAAAAAATGTGAGACTCAAAATAATTTTTAATTACATCCTTATTCCAACAGACAGTACACAAAAAGACAACGTAGAAAGGACTTCGCATTTCTGAAAGTGAATTTTCCCAACAACTCCCCATCAAAACCATCCAAAAGAAAAAATGTTATAATTTAAAACAGATATGTTTTAAAAGTAATCTCTAAATTGATGAGAAAATAAGGAATCCAGAATGAATTGAAACCCCCAAATAAAGTGAAAGCCAAAATCCAGAAAGGCAAGCCAGCATCAAAGCCTCAGATGTCCCGAGAATATTAGCCAAATCTTGACCCTGACTCTCTATTTGGGTAGCTTGTCAGGGTATAGGAGGAAGAGATAAGAGCCAGGGTCTGCTCAAAGTGAGGAACTTAATAGAACCCTATAGAAAGCTGTGACCCCAAAGTGGAAGAGTAAATGATAAACACCTGCAGGAAAGGCAAGTGAGGGCACTTGCCATTAGTTATAAGAGAAAGTAAATCTGAGAACTAGTAGTTATGTTCATCACTGTGGGGAATAAGGAATTTGTGACCTACATTCATGCTTTTTGTATGAATTGGAAAATCCCGAGCATAGCGAATAATTAAATGTGTCTCCAGTGGTCGTGGGAAATCCTCTCTGGAGGAACTCAACATCAAGCCATAGATCAAATGGTTCTCAAGGTCATTCTAATAAAAACAAGGAAATTACAATTTAAAAACCACAACACACAGAAACAGCACACCAAGACTGAGAGACGGCAGAATGGCCTACAAGTACTTCATACGTTAAGTCCATAGCACTCATAATATAAAAGAATTATGTTTCGCATGCTCCTAGAAAGTCTTGAAAATATCAAAAAAATAATTTTTTTAACAAACTAGGTTTTAAAATAACATGTGAATGTATTAAAAGTTTTTAAATGACATTTAAAATTCAGTAGGATAAATTAACAGTAAATTCAACATAGCTGAAGAATTAATGAACCTGAATTAATGAACCTGAAGTAATCAACTCAGAGAAAAAAATATTGAAAATAGAAAAGAGTGAAAAAGATATAACTAGACTGAGAAAGTTTGAAGTCCTCTACCTGATATTTCAAGGGGAGCTAATGAATAAAATTGGTAGGAAAAAAAAACATTGCATTTAGCAAATGGTAGCAAATCATTGAAAAATGTTTTTCAACAATTTTGAAAGACAATAGACCTCAGATACAAAAAGCTCAATGGCCTCCAAAGTAACTAAATAAAAAGAAATCCACACCTAGAAATATTGATAATGAAAGTACATAACATTGAAAATAAAGAACAGATATTTAAAGGAAGCAGAGAATAAAATAAATATCACTTACAAAAGAACAATTACACTGATGACTGATTTCTCAGCACAATAGAGGCCAGAGGGCAGTGTGCAATGCATTGAGAGAACACATGCATGACGTGACCCTAGGATCCCATATCCACAATACTAATGTTCAAGAACAAAGGCAAAATAAAGACAAATCAGAAAAGCAAACCTATGAGTGTTCATTACACACAGACTCTCCCCACATGAAATTCTAAAGGATATGCTTCAAGAGGAAAGAAATTTAGTCAAGATGAAAGGACTGAAATGTAAGATTGGATTCTGAGCAAAGATATTGGCACATATATGATAAATACAAAGAAACATTGATGTATAAGACAGTTTAATTTCTGAGGATTATAAAAAGATGAAACATAATATGTGGAAAATAATAGTATACAAGTTGGGAGGGCAGTGGTTAAAATGAAAACATTCTAAGGTCTTTGGAACAGTTGGAATGAGAGTAAGATTAGGACTAATTTTAAACTGTGCTAATTATGCATGTTAGCATATCCACAGTAAATGCTAAAAATATAAGCATAGGGAATAAACTTCAAAAACAAGTACACAGATGAAATTCCAAAGGGGGCCAAAAATGAGACAAAATATAAAAACAAGACACGACAGAAAATGAGCAAGAGTTGACGGTAAAATAAAATTCCAATGAAATAAGCTATGCAGTAATTTAAAGAGATTATTAGACACATACACACACATATACGGATTCACATTTCATTCATGTGTACGTACATATGCAAATATACACATATCTTAAACAACACACACACACACATTCTGAACATGTAAGGACATAAAAGGATAAAAAGAGTCACACCAAACAAATGCTAACCAAAATATCACAAAAAGAGTAGACTCTAAGGAGGAAAAAAAGTGATAAAAAGTTTAACCAGTTAGACATAGTGATTTTAGAATTATATAAAATGTAATAATGTGGCTTTGAATTATATGCTTTGAAAAATTATAGGTACACAGGGAGAAGTTGACAAATTTACCAACATATTGGGAACTTTCAATGCAATCTCTCAAAAATTGATAGATTGAGCAAACAGAAAACCAGTAAGTAAAGATTTGGACAGCATCAATTCAATTTAAATGGACGAAATGATTTTAGAATACAGCCTCCTCTTTAAGAATTTATGAACTATTTCTAAAAATTGTTCAGAAGAGGCCATAAAATAAGTGTCAATATATTTCAAAAGATTGGTATCATGTAGGCCATACTCCATAAACATGAAGAAGTTAAAAATAAAAAGCAAAAAGATACCTAGAAAAAGAATTATATATTTGGAATTTTAAAAACTCAAACCTGCACATTGTGCACATGTACCCTAAAACTTAAAGTATAATAATAATAAAATAAATAAATAAAATAAATAAATAAATAAATAAAAAACCTCATATGCTTCTGAAAAACATAGCTCATAGAGGAAATAACGGAAAATCTTAAAATGAATTGCTGAATGATCATTAAAATACTGCATATTAAAACTTGTGGGATTAAGTTAGTAAACACTGAGAGAAATTTATAAGCTTACATGCATACATTAAAAATATGAAAATTGTCAAATTAATCAATTAAGCATCAAACTTAAAAAGTTAGAAAAAGAAAAATAGAATAAACCCAAATAAAGCACATTAAATAAACACATTCACCAAGAGAATAAAGAATTGGAAAACAAACAGACACCAGAAAACATTAAAAGGTCAAAAGTTATTTCTTTGAAAACAAAATGGGCAAATAATTGATAATATTAATTTAGAAAAAGACAGAGATTATACAAATAAACCATAATTGAGATGAAAAAGAAGATATAACCAGATACAGAAGACATTTAAAAGATAATAAAAGGATATTATAAACACATTTATGCTAATACACTTGAAATCATAGGTGAAATGGATACATTTTTAGAACATACAACTTATCAAAACTGGCTCAAGAAAAATGAGAGAACATAAATAGCTATATTTAGTACAAGTAAATCCATAGTTTAAAATATTTTCACAAAGAGAAAATAGCAGGCCCGAATAACTTTACATAGTCTTACTATTAAAATAAATATTCAAGAAATAAAAAATACTAGGCATACACAAACTACTTCAGAGAATAGACAAACACATACTCTAACATGTTTATGAGAGTAATATAACCTTAAAACAAACAGTAAAATAGAGGCAAGTATGAGATAATAAAATAATAGACTAATACAAATCATGGATACATAAAAGTCCCCAAATTCCTAAACCAAACATTTGCAAGTAAAGTCTATCATGGTATTAAAAAGATGCTCACCATAGCCAAGTTGTCTTCACTCCATGAATACGAGATAGTTAGAAAATTGATTACTCTAACTTATCATTTCAAAAGATAAAAGGAGAAAAACTTGATCGTTTACGCAGATGCACAAAAACATTGGTTAAAATTCAACACACATTTATGATTAAACCAAACCAAAATATATATGTTAATGAAGTTAATAGCAAGAAACACCTTTACTTCTGAGAGAGGCTGTATAAAAACATATGCAATAAATATATTTTGCAACCATTAACTTGGAGGTCAGAACAGGACAAGGATGACTTGTATTACTTTTTCTTTTAAAAACATTGAATGAGAGATCCCTGCCTATAGTAAGAAAATAAAAATACAGGAACCAGAGTGGAAAAACAATACTATCCTCATTTGTAAATGATATGAGTGTATTCTCAGCATACAAAACAAAGTTACTGATAAAGTGTACAATGTAGGAGATTTTAGCAAAACTGTTAGATACAAAATGAGTATCGAAAATTATCTGCATTTCCATATGCCAATAACAATGAGATATGTATTTTTTTAAAAAAATACTATGTAGAATAGCACCAATGTTTAGTACTGAGAAATAAATTTAACCAATGATATGCAACATTTTTTCTTAAAATACAAATTTTAAACAGAAAAGTCCACAAAAAACAAAAATTTGATAGAAATGTCAAGCTCATGAACAGAAAGACCCAATATTATGAAAATAACAGTTCATCCCAAATTTTTCTGTAGACAAATAGGTTCAGAATTTTACATGGAATAGTAAATGATCAAGAACAACCAAGGTACAATTGAAGAATAAAATAAAATAGAATACTTGTCCCACCATATATCAACATCATGATTATTATTGTGTTATATAAGAAGACAGTAAAATTCTTGTTTAAATACATTTAAATAAACCAATGAAGCAAAATTGAGAGCTTTAATTGAGAGCATGTGTGAAAACTAATAATTGACAGAGTTAGTTGCAAAGCTGTGGAGAAAGGGTTGATTTTTCAATAAATAGTACTGGATAATTAGTTTTCCATTTTAAAAAAATAAAATGAGATTGCATACCTTATCATACACAAAAATCAAACTTAGGCATATTAAAAGACAATATAGGGGAATATTTTTATAGAACTGTTGCATAGAAATATATGTAGACAATATAGAAAAATAGCAAAATACAAAAGAAAATACTGACAAACTGGACTATGCTAAAATTAAGAATTTCTCTTTACAGGCCGAGCGCAGTGGCTCACGCCTGTAATCCCAGCACTTTGGGAGGCGGAGGCGGGTAGATCACGAGGTCAGGAGATCGAGACCATCCTGGCTAACATGGTGAAACCCTGTCTCCACTAAAAAAAATACAAAAAAATTAGCTGGGCGTGGTGGTGGGCGCCTGTAGTCCCAGCTATTCAGGAGGCTGAGGTAGGAGAATGGCGTGAACCTGGGAGGCGGAGCTTGCAGTGAGCCGAGATCGCGCCACTGCACTCCAACCTGGGCAACAGAGCAAGACTCCGTCTCAAATAAAATTTAAAAAAAAGAATTTCTCTTCACAAAGACAAGCATAAAGAGAGCAAAAAGACTAACAGAAATTGGGGCAAGTTCTCTGCAACTCATATATGTGCCAAAAATTAGAACCCACAATATATAAAGCAATATTTAATAAGAACAAAAATGGGCAAAAGTCACAAATAAGCATTTCACAAACTAACATATACAAAAAGGCTTATAAACATAAGAAACTATGTTCAATTTTATTAGTAATTAGGAAAATTTAGTTATAATAATCTAAAATGTAATTTGATCTAATACCTTAACAATAAGTGTTAATTGGCAAAATTATTAAAAATTTAGTGTTGGAAGCACTATGGAGCTATGGAAACTTTCATATAAGACTGTCAGGAATGTAAATTGATAGTCATTTTGGCAACCGACTTGTTATGCCTTGTAAAGTTGGGCATGTAAATAACTTAGAGCCCAGCAAGTCTATTGCTTGACACATACTCAAAGAAACTTCTGGACACATGTGAGACAGGGGACTGGAAGGACTTGTTTCCCGAACCAGATGGGAAACCAGCCCAAGTCAGCAAGTGGTGCCAAAAGCAACCTTTAGTTACCCTTGCTGCCCATCAGCATAAGACATTCCCACGAGTGCCATGAGAGCTTACAAATGCCATGGCAACACCAGGAAGTTATTGCCCATTTTCTAGAGGTTTCTGAATAAATCGCCCCTTAATTCACATGGAATTAAAAGTGGGTATCAATGCAGGAAGCCAACAGCCTACAGGTTGCTACTCCCTGTGCACTGCCTATGGGCTAGCTCTGCTCCACAAGAAGCAGTCCCTCAGCTGTGGCAGTGTGGCTTCAGTAAAGCTGCTTTCTTCCACTGCCTGCTTGCTCTTGAATTCTTTCCTGAGTGAATGAAGCCATGAATCTGCCCTGCATCACATACACCAAAACACTGGCTCAAAAATGTCTACAGACCCACTATTTAATAACCCAAATTGGAAAAAAAATAACAATAGAATGAATCAAAAATTGTGTTATATTCATTCAATGGTTTATTTTATGGTTGTGTACAAGATGAATACACCAGCTACACACACCATCATGGGTGAATCTGAAAAACAAAACTGAGCAAACAAAAGCGAGTCAGACATGAAAACAGAAAATCAAATACCACATGTCTCACTCATAAGTGGGAACTAATCATTGGGTATACATGGATATAAAGATGGAACAGGGTACAATGGTGACCACATGAGTGGGGAGGGAGGGATGGGAGCCAGGGCTGAAAACTAGCTATTGGGTACGATGCTTACTATCTGGGTGACCAGTCCAATCATACCCTAAACCTCGGCATTACACAATATACCCTTGTGATAAACCTGCACATGTACCCCCAAATATAAATAAAAATGGAAAAAAATGTGAGTTAGAAAAATAAACTCTATTCTTCCATTTATATGAAACACAAATCTAGGCAAAACTGAAAAAAAATATGGTTTATGGTTACATATGTATGTGGAAGAATAAAGAAACCCAAAGGTATCAATCATACAAAAATCAGAAGTGTTACCTTTGAAGGAAGTAAAAATTCTGTGGTCAGGTAGAGAGGGCTTTTAAGCTATTGGTATTGTATTATTACTTAAGCTGTAATGGCATACAGATTTTCACTTCATTATTATTCTTTATGAAATATATATACACACAGACCTATACATGTATATATGCACACATAAACACGTGTGTGTATAATACATGTTTTATGTTTTGTATGTTTCACAATAAAAAATAAAACATATTCCACCAATAATACCGTATCACAAAAAAAGCCAACTTGTAGGTAGCATTTCATATACCAAGTAAGATTTGACAAAAGGTAGATATTTAGTGGAATAAAGATCTTTCTCAGTAAGGAATATAATTATGCAACTTAAGTTCAGGACTGTTTCCTGTCATGGAAAAAACAGACACTAAATAAATGCTTGTTGTATTGAACTAAATTAAAGTATGTGTAATGCAATGGGCGAATGTGTGACATTGGCTACATTAGCCCTGCTTTCTTAGCATCAGTGTTCCACTTTCCATTTGGATTTCCATCTCTCACCCAGGCACCCTGTATACCACTGGGGAAGGTAACACCACTCTCAACAAGTGAGGTGGGCTCCAGCTGGTTTAACAACCAGCTTTTCCCAATCATTTAGTTTCCCAGTGTTTAGTTCAAAACAGTTAATGAAACGTAACCCAATGAGATATAAGAAAGTGGGGCAGGAGGGGGCTGAATACCTCCTAGGTTTTCTGAAAGAGCTACTCAGACACTCACCTTGTTGGTCGAACACGAACAAGACTGGCTACGTATCCCTGCCCCTAGAAGCTGCAGGAGCTACCTCTGTGACACCCAGAGAGACAGCTGTCAATTGAAGTCCAAGATAGGCCAATGCTGCCTGCAAAAAGTTAGAAAGCTGGCCGGGCGCGGTGGCTCACGCTTGTAATCCCAGCACTTTGGGAGGCCGAGGCGGGCGGATCACGAGGTCAGGAGATCGAGACCACGGTGAAACCCCGTCTCTACTAAAAATACAAAAAATTAGCCGGGCGTGGTGGCGGGCGCCTGTAGTCCCAGCTACTCGGAGAGGCTGAGGCAGGAGAATGGCGTGAACCCGGGAGGCGGAGCTTGCAGTGAGCCGAGACTGCGCCACTGCACTCCAGCCTGTGCGACAGAGCGAGACTCCGTCTCAAAAAAAAAAAAAAAAAAAGTTAGAAAGCTATAACTGGGTTCGTAGGTAAAGTTTAAAGCCTAATCCTCTGAAAAATAATGAATAAAAATGAGGATCTGTCCCTGCCCAGTGCCCCCCAGCACAGGGAGATATTCTAGAGTCTGGGTAAATCAGCGTTTCCTTGAGAATATATACTTACAGATATGCTGTCACATAGACTCATGATCTGAATCTTTACCCTGATTCTTGGCCGGTAATAATCCTGGGATTCCTGCCTTCCACCTGTACCCCCACCCTAATGCTTATACCTAAGGTGTATAGGACACCACTAAGTAAAAAGAAAATAAGTTTATGATGCAAAATTACCAAATAAAATGAAAAAAGTTCACTATGTGAGAGTCAGCAGATAAATAAAAAATAAAAGACCTTAAGGATTTCAGATAATAGAACTATGAGATGTAGAATAAAAACTACATATACTTAAAATGATTGAGGACATAAAAAGGGAGATTGAAATTGTGTAAAAAGCATGAGTGATATTATAGAGCCAGGCAGACTTTAAAATAACCACCTGGAATGTCTAGAAATGGAGTAATTAAAATATAAAATACAAGAGACATATTAAACAGCTAAATAAGACCCATATGAAGACAGAATGAAAGAACTAAAAGATTGATATTTTCTTAAGAAAATTATTAAGTAGGACTGAGAAAAATGTGAATTAATGAAAGAATAGAGTTACGATGGAAACAACAAAAAGGCAAAAACTTAATCATTGTGAGTGTCAAACAAGCCATATTTAAGATGTGGGAAAAGTAGACAGTACAGAAAGCCATGGGAAGAGAGAGAAATAAGATATTTATAGTAATCGTTTTAAAAGCTGCTTGATCAAATCTTGCCTGAAACCCTTTCTATTCCTTGACTTTTCTGTTGTTAGCCCACACATTTTCTTAACCATTTAATCCCATTTATGTCAAGTATTTTTCTTTACAAACTAACTGTTCTAAATGATATGGAGAGTAAAAAAGTAAAAATTAGTCAGACTGAGAAAGTAAAAAAATAACACCTGGCCATTCAACAAACTGGAATGATAGATGCAAATAAAGCCAGCTGACAATTTACCAGGAAATGATATTTCTCCCAAGTAGTTACCACAGCTAAGAAGTGTCATAACAATCCCCTTTATCAGCGACTACTGCTTTTTTACTCAAGATACTTTGTTGTCTAAAATCATAACCTATCAAAAACTTTGAGGTTTTTTTTTTGGAAATTATATCAGTAAAAATGAAACATCCCATTCTTGCCTAGAGGATTTAAATCACTTTGACACAGAAATCAGCCACAATTTCAAATCCAGGTGCAGAGCTCCAAATAAGGGGTTTCTGGACACAACATTCTACATTTATCTTAACTGTGTAGTTTCCAAGGAAACAGGACCTTAGATCCACTTCACAGTCCAGACTTGATGTTAAACCCTTTGCACACAGCCCTGCTTTGCTTTGAGCCTATCCAAATACTGCTTTATTTAAGTTTCACCTAAACTCCATTATCACTCAAAATCCTATAATAACCTCTATCTTTTCCTTTGTTTGGTGAGACACCTCACAATTCCCCTGGTATGTGATCTCCCTCATTGCAATGGTGCAATAAACCTGACTTTGCTGAGTAAAAATCCATTTCTGGTGATCTCGGCTGATTAGGCTACGACAGGAGATGAGGTAAGGCAAATCAAACAAACCAAGACATAAATTTATTTTTTTTCAGCATTTGCCTAAAGAAAGCCATATATAGAGGGACAACAAAGTTATAAAAATTAGGACAATTAGTCTGAAACTAAATCAATCTGGAGGGTTTGGGTTGGTAATAGCACCTTGAAGAAGGTCAGCCTTGGAGAGAAAGGGAAAGAAGTTTGTATTAGCCTGTTTTCACACTACTATAAAGAATACCACCTGAGACTGGGTAATTTAAAGAAAGAAGGTTTAATTGACTCACAGTTCCACATGGCTTGGAGGCCTCAGGAAACTTACAATCATGGCAGAAGGTGAAGGGGAAGCAGGCACCTTCTTCACAAGGTGGCAGGAGGCAAGTGAGAGCCGCAAGAAAAAACTGCCTTTTTAAAAACCAACAGATCTCGTGAGAATTCACTCACTATCACGAGAACAGCATGGGAGAAACTGCCCCCGTGATCCAATCACCTCCCACCAGTTCCCTCCCTCGACACCTGGGGATTACAATTCAGGTTATAATTTAAGATAGGATTTGGGTGGGGACACTCATGCCCCATTAAGAACATGGAACAAGAGTCACAGTGTTTAAAGAAAAGAGCCCCCTTGCTCCCGCTGGCAGCTGCACTTGCACTTCTAGACAGCAACAGATCCTTGTTCAATGCAGGCAGCCCTTGGGGCTCCCAGGAAATTGAGCACAGCCTAAAACAAGTGCCAAAGCACACCCTGGGATCCAGCTGCCTCCCAGGTCTAGGACTGAGCTCCTTGGCTGTATTTTCAGCAGTGAACTGGCAGTCATAAATGTCAAACCCCAATCAGCATAATCGCCCTAGTTCTGCCAGCTTAGTTTGTAGCCAGTAAAGGTGGCATCAATATTTCCTATTTTTTAAAAAAAATATTAATTGCTGAACTCAGACATAACAAGGATGTTATATATGGCTTATATTTCCAAAAGGTTAAAGATCACTGAAGCATCTGTGGAATTAGATTTCTTTTTAATAAAGATAAAACACAAGATTTCAATATCTTCTCTGATTGCTAAATACGGTTATTTTACAGATGGGGGAACTAATGAGAACATATTAACAGTATGTAATAATATACTGTTATTGTATATGCCACAGTAAACATAAAATAATCAAAAAGTGAAGCGTAATGAGGATGTATGTCGCTGATGACCTCTGTTCAAGAAATCCCATTTGTCCTCTTGGCTTCTTCAGATTACACTAAGGCTTCAACCTTGAACAATGAAATGAAAGTCAGATGTTCACGGCCTGTGTAGGTGCTTCACTGTTTCTCGAACCCAGGGTACTTGTGTAAGTACACATTGAGGAAAACCATACATAAGCACAAACTGTACATTAAATAGCCTGAATACTGCTCTGGACCTAACTAGTTCATTTTTAGATTACTGTAGCCTCCTGGGCTCTAACAGTCCATTTGTAAGCTTTCCCAAGCATTTAAAAAAAAACAGTCAATTTTCTTGACTAAACCATACTTAATAGAAAACCATCAAAGTGTTAGGGAGGG
Organism: Hylobates moloch; assembly: GCF_009828535.3. NCBI lineage: Eukaryota > Metazoa > Chordata > Mammalia > Primates > Hylobatidae > Hylobates > Hylobates moloch. The sequence goes on from NW_026652279.1 coordinate 158,176,413, forward strand.
GTGCAGAAGCATTGGTTGTAAATCAAATATTGAGAGATTGTTTAAGCAGACAACTTTCTTTTATAGGAACAGTTTTGGGTGCTTCAAATAACTCGGGTAAGTCATGCATGGGCATCCCCATCCCCAATGGATAGATAGCCTCATCACCAAAGTCTATAAACTTTCCAGAAGATGCAAAGCACACATCATCTGCCAATCTCTATAGGTGTCAGCTTAGCATGAAGAACATGACAACCAGCTTCTCAGACGGGAGGGATCTGCCAATTCACCTACCTTGTGGGTTTCACAGACAGGAAATCTTAAACTGTTTCAAGCCCCAAAGTTTCATTGTTTACACCGATAGTGCCACTGATATGTTGCTGGGGCCTGCCACCTGTCAACCTCATCCAACCTACCCAAAAAGGAAGCTGTAAGGGTGCATGTGCCATTACTGTAGAATATGGGATATTAAAATAAAAAATATTCCAGCTCTTTGATTTCCTCTGATTTTGTGGGTAATACAATAACCAGAATGAGATAGCTGAAACCAATAAAATCTGATTTATAGCATTAAAGGCAATCTTTATAGCACTTATTTATGGTACATTACATCTAAAATCCAATTTCACAGGCTGCTGTTTGAAACTTTCTGTTCAATCATAAATACACTACATACACTGCACCTCAGTGCCAGAGTTAGATTATATAAATGTCTGTATCCCCAGAAGGTATTAAAATTTGGTTACTATGGTGGCGAGTGAGCTTGACAGTAATTTCCCTAACCAACTTTTCAACCAAAAAGATCCAGTCAGCACTTGATAAATACTAAAAATGCAAGCACTACCATCATTAAGCCAGACAAAAGTCAGATAACTCTACATTCCAGAACAAAATTAATTGAAAAGAAGTCAAAGAAAAATGGGATAATTGATGATACTAAAGGATACTTGCATTTAATGTCATGGAGTATGTTTTCAATCCAATGACCAAAAGCACTTCTTCCTTGCCTGACACCATTGGTATTAACAGGAGACACATGGCTAAGTCTATTCATGCTTCTTTGAAAATACTACCTGAACTGTCTACATTCATACACTTCAATGGAGAAGACTATATTCTGTTCAATTACTGTAATCATTGTCAAAGAGAGGGCAAAGAATACAATTTGACTTTTAGAGAAGAACTATCATTTGAATCTTAAGCAACTTCACATTGGTTTAAAAAGGTTTTTGCCTTAAAAAAAAAAAAACCCAACTCTCTCCATATACTTTGCTTGCCAAATATTTGCTAAATGTAAATGAAAAGGCTAGAATCTTTTCCTGATCTGAGAAGCATGCAGGCTCTTGTTCTGTGAGAGATTAACCGCCTCAGCACTCAAGTTTTGTTTCCTAAATAGAGTTCAATGGCCTGGTCATCCATAAATGTGTACTATGGGTCCATCATATGCCTGTGTGCTATGCCGGTAAGTTGTTCTAGTATACCGTTCAAGGTTTGAATGTAAATGACAAAAGGTGGCAGAAATAGTGAATAGACTCAATACCAAAATAACTAACACTTGTCAATCCTCTTCCATGGGTTAGGCATTGTACCACGCCAGAAATGCCTCCAGATTCTATGGGGCCTGAAGCCAATATAAATTGAGAGTCCTCTGTAAGTTAAGAGAGTATAAACTTCAAATATAAAATTAGACTCAAGCATATTATTTAGAAGGAACCTATGCAAATGAGGGCCCCAATGCCTATGCCTTGTTAGTGACGTGATAAAAGCAACCCTGGTTCTTGTTTTTCATATATCATTCCTTATCCTCACAATGGCCCAGAAAGGTAAAAATTACTCTGAAAATAAAGAACCAGGCAGGGCATGATGGTTCATGCCTGTAATCGCTAGACTTTGGGAGGCCAAGGCTGGAGGATTGCTTGAGCCCAGAAGTTCAAGACTAGCCTGGGTAACATAGCAAGACCCCGTCTTTACAAAAAAATTTTAAAATTATCCAGGTGTGGTGGTGCACACCTGTAGTTCCAGCCACTCAGGAGGCTGTGAGAAAGGATTACTTGAGCCCAGGAGTTCCAGCTTGCAGTGAGCTATGATTGCGCTACTGCACCCCAGCCTGGGCAACAGAGTGAAACCCCATCTCTTAAAACAAACAAACAAAAGAACCTGAGGCTCACAGGGGTTGCCCAAGATGAGTGAGGTAAGAGTCTGTTCATTGGAGTGCAAGCTCAAGTTTGTCTGACCTAGAAACCCATGTATAGTATTGAGTTTCAGTTTAAGTTAATTGAGATTTGTGTTACCTGGACTTTCCTAAGATGGGATGTTATTCTTAGTTGTTTTAATCCCTGGAGAACACTTCATATTAAGAGAAGACCTAAGGCAGTGGAACTGAAAGTTGAGTGTGCTTAGGATCACCTGGAGGGCTTGTGAAACCAGATATCTGGGCTCCACCTCCAGAGTTTCTCACTCTATGGCTCTAGTTGCTCTAGTTGTTTGAGAATTTCCCAGGTGATGTTGATTGATACTGCTGCTTTGGGAACCAACCCTTGCCAACCACTGACCTAGAGAAACTGAGTTAATTCTAGCATCCTGTTCATCTCTTGTTTACCTCGAATGAAACCACAGTAAGTATATTTCAGGTTTCCTTTTACTGGCTCAGCTAAATTGGAGCTAAACTCTAACCCTTCATGAAAGCCTTGGACTGGATTAGCAACAGCTGGAATCCAAAAGATGCTGAGGAAGGAACAAACATTAGTGAAAGATTATGATGGAAGTACTGACTGACTCTTAAAATGCAATTCAACCATGAAGAAATATATTTGAACTAGCTTCACTGTTGCACAATTTAAAACTATTAAGTAACTGTAGTTAACATAACAGATAAATATCCTAATTTTTATGTAACTAATAGAAAAATAGAATCAATGAACACACTGAAAAGCCAAGAAAATAGATTTACCATGTAAGGGACAAAAACTGAGAGACTAGAGGAATGAAATGTCATTTGAAATTGAGTTAGTAAGGTTTAATCAAGGTATTTAAATGTATTTTACAATACTTACATTCTGTATTTAAGTCTGATTCAATATAATAATGATGGACTTTTATTACAGAATAGCTATTCAGTGATGCCAGTGAAATGACTGTAGACAAATTATCTCCATGACATACTACAAAAGTCATATCTATAAATTAGTTTACTATGCCAGCACTAGGTATATTAAGGTTCGGAAGGCTTCAGGTCACTCTGAACTCTTATGTTTCTTGAACACATTTACGGAAAGAAGAGATGACCTTTTAACCACTATTATCTTATGAGTTATTCTTAATAAGCATCTTGTGTGTTTGTCCTTTGTTGGAAGCTTATGAGGCCCTTGGTTTATTCAACAGAAATTTACTGACACCTACCAGGTGCAAAAGAAACACAAATTAATAAGATACTGATCCAGCCTTCAAAGAATTATCCAACTTTTTCTACTTTACCTGAAGAAAGGAAATAGAATTATTACAACTGACTAATAAGTTACCTCAGAGATATAAAATAATAATTTGAGCTTTGGGTTCATGAAACTATTTTTTCTAATAGTTCTGTGTAATCTATAGAAATGGAGGGGCAGAGATCCAATGTTCTCATGCAGCAATCTTAGTATTGTAAAACAGACTAATTTCTACGAAATTCTAAAAATATGGGCCCTGGTTAGAATGTTTTCTACTCCTGGGAGCAGGGGTACATAGGCTGGGTTTGTGTGCATTAGCATCTACATAGGAATTATTACAAAGATGAAGACTGGTGGCAGTGCTGATAATGAGAAGGTATTAAGAATTTTTCCAAATAGGAACACAGATTTCCAGAAAAGGAAATTTCTAAAAAACTGGTAATAAAATGTAGTCTTTAATCCAAGATGATGTAAAATAAAGTTTTGCATTTCCCTAGAAAATGTACCATTTGTGACAATAAATCTTAGCACTGATTTCCAGTCAATTGTCTAGTTTATGCATTAGTGAATAAGAAAATAATGAGTTCCCGACCATTACCATGGGATACAGGTGCCTTCATATATAAGAGATAACATGAGAAAATAAATATATGATCTGGAATATCAATATATGATACCATTCTTGCTTTCTTTTTTTTTTTTTGAGACGGAGTCTTGCTCTGTCACCCAGGCTGGAGTGCAGTGGCGCAGTCTCGGCTCACTGCAAGCTCCGCCTCCCAGGTTCACGCCATTCTCCTGCCTCAGCCTTTCTGAGTAGCTGGGACTACAAGCGCCCGCCACCACGCCCGGCTAATTTTTTGTATTTTTAGTAGAGACGGGGTTTCACCGTGGTCTCGATCTCCTGACCTCGTGATCCGCCCGCCTCGGCCTCCCAAAGTGCTGGGATTACAAGCGTGCGCCACTGCACCCGGCCCATTCTTGCTTTCTAAAAATGGCTTCTATAAGTTTTTCACTCCACATTTCACAGGCAGATGTTTGAGAAAATACCATCTAACCAGAAACAGGAAAACACTTTTCCTAGCCAGTGTCAACTGTGTTTCCATTAATCTGCAATATCTGAAAGTAATTATTTTGATCCCTTCTCTAAATTGTTAGTAGGAAAGTTTCATTTACTATAATTAAGAAAAATAAAAAATTCCTCCTAGAAGTGGGTCACTTCCATGGAGCAACTGCTTTCCCAGAGTAAACTCAGGTCACATGTAACAAAAGGTACCAGTGTGGATATGAAATCAGCTTTTGGTACATTCCATACGAAGAGATGCTGCCTATTTGTAGAATGCCTAGGATAACATGTCCATATGCACTTTATGTCGCAAGGTCTTAAAAACCTTCATGCTTCATCAGAACCTTTTAACAGAGTCTTGTAATGATTGTGTTTATTCTGCTTCATTTACTTTTGAGTTCACATCAAGGTTCAGAACTTCAAACTAGAAGAGAGAGACCTTGGAGATGATTTTATCTCTTCCCTTCCAACCTATTTTCAGATATGATTTATTGAGACTCAGAAAAGTCTAGTGATATATGCAGGGTCTACACCAGGTGATGAATGGGCCAAGATTGATTAAAACCCTGGTCACATGACCCACCATCCATCGACATCGCTCTCATCATGTCATCTGATCAACAATCTTGCATGGTGCCCTGACACCTTTTCTGCAATTACATGCTCTCAACAGCTAGCTGAACTCATCAGATCCCGTCATTTGAAGGGTGGGTAAAATGAGAATCAGGGATGTGTACATGGAATTCTGAACTAGCTATCTTTTGTCTAATTCACAGAACTATTGCTAGGGTCGGTCAACTGAAGCAATATAGGTAAAGTAAACTTTTGAAGCAATAGTCTTTGTAAGTTACAAAGCATGTTACAGTTTGGTGCAACAGTAATTGTGGTTTTTGCCATTCCATTAATAGCAAAAACCACAATTACTTTTGTACCAATCTAATACTAACATAAGAAATTTTCAAAATCATAAACCTGAGTTATTATATAAAATTTTCTTTAAAAAGGCCAAGATATCTTGTAAAAAATGTATGGAATCCCACAAAATATCTATGCCAAACTCTATCCTCAGATAAACTGATTGGATTCGTTTTAAAAGATATATTATAAATAAATGCTAAGAATAGTCTTACTATAAAAATGTTATTTGAGATGAAAACAAACCTAAAATTCAGTAAAAATTTAACCGGCATTTGTAGAAATTTGGTTGCTTTCTGAAACTGTGGCAAAATGTCAATTCTAACAGAAAGAAATTAAATAAAACCATCATTTTACATTTTCATAATTGAAAGAAAATATATTTTTAAATGCCTATAAAATAATAACACATTATTTTTATTTCCTGTCAGCAATCTTTATACATACATAGTTCTGATCCTTCAATAGCCTCATAGAATTTACTGAGCTAGTAATAAATTGGACTTTCACAAGTTAATAGATATTTTTCCTCATGAAAGATCAACTCATACAGATTCACAACATAAGCTGCTTCTATTATTCATGTTTTTTCCTTCATCTAGAAAGCCTTCAACCCACCAACCCCACCAACACCCTTGGCCCTATTTTGCTCTTAACCCTGAGTTGGTCTTGCAAATACTCATCTCTTGGGACACCCAACATCCTCTCCACCAAACCCTTCCTGTCACCTTTCCCTCCTTGCCCATTTCTCCCAAGAGATAGCTCTGTTTCTGCTGCACTCCGGTAATAACTTTTTTTTTTTTTTTTTTTGACATGGAGCCTTGCTCTGCCGCCCAGGCTGGAGTGCAGTGGTGCGATCTCAGCTCACTGCAAGCTCCGCCTTCCGGGTTCACGCCATTCTCCTGCCTCAGCATCCTGAGTAGCTGGGACTACAGGTGCCCGCCACCACGCCCGGCTAGTTTTTTGTATTTTTAGTAGAGATGGGGTTTCACCGTGTTAGCCAGGATGGTCTCCGTCTCCTGACCTCGTGATTCACCCGCCTCGGCCTCCCAAAGTGCTGGAATTACAGGGGTGAGCCACCGCGCCCGGCCCAGTAATAACTTTTGTACCTGTTTACTGGTCTGTCTCCCGGAATGTGAACTCCTCAGATGGAGGGATACCTTACAGGTCTTTATGTTCACTGCACAGCAGAGTGCTTGGCACCTGTTGTGATCAATAGAAGCTTACTCAGTTTGATTTAGCTAACATTCCTCATCAAATATTTTATTGACTATTTCCCACAGTGCAATTAAAAGGAAGAAATTTTACAGACAAGCCCTCTTTTGATTAATTTGCTAGACTCAGCCCATGACCATAAGAAAGCAGTCAAGTATTTAATATTTAGTATTTACTGCTGAGTTTACAATAGCAGTGTTTTAATAGAAAATGGAATCATGTAGACAGATTTTAAAATGCAGAGAACTTAAAAAAACTTAAATGATATTCTTACAAGGAATAGTACATAGTGATTGAATTAAAACAAACTTTGAATTTTTATCATTCTATTTCTGTATCATGGGAAAGAGATACTGTACCAACACCTCAAATTAATATATCCAAGTTGACTCATTCATTACACACAGAGCCAGGTCACATTCTCAGTGCCAGGCAAGTAGCGAAGCAGTGAACAAAACTAAGTCCCTGTTCCCAAAAGCAAAACTTGTGGTGGTGAAGCAGCCAGACTGCTTAAGTTTGAGTACCGGGCCTACCACATATGAGCTGTGAAATCTTAAGTAATTTATTTAACCTCTCCGTGCTTCAATTTTCTCTCTATAAAATGGAAATGTTACCACCTATGGCATAGGTGGTTATGAATATTAAATGAGTTAACATTTGTAAAGTTCTTAAAAGTCTGCCTGACATAGATACCTGATAAATAAAACTTCAAGATGCTTAAATTCTACCAGAAAGAGACCAACCTATACACCTGTATAATAGATCAAGTGGTGATAAACATGAAGAAAGTAAGCAAGGCAAGGGAATGGAGTGTGGAGGTCGTTTATTGCTGTTTTACTCAAGGTGGTCTCTCTGATAAAGGGACTTTTGAGCAGAGACCTGAATCAGTGATGGAGGAGGTCTGCAACTTTCTTTTGGAAGAAGATTACAGGAAGAGAGATAGACTTGTGAAAAGGCTCTGAGAAAGAATGTTGCTCAGAGTGTTGAAGAAACCAGGGGAGACTGACTTGCCCCCATGAAGCAAATCCAGAGAGAAGTGGGGTGGAAGGAAGCCAGGTTAGAGTGTAACAGAGGGACAGGTCACACAAGGCCTCAGACATCATCATAAAGACTGTACCGTGCACTCTGAGTGGGATGAGAAACCACTCGAGAATTTAGAATGTAAGGGCAATTTATTACACAGATGTTTTAAAAAGGGCACTGCAGCTGCTATGTGAGAGAGAGGAGTCCAGGATGACTCTAAGAATTTGAGCAATGTAGTTGGTATCAAATAAGATATGCAAGCTAGGAAAAAAATCACCCTTGAAGTAGTGATCACAACTTCATTTGTGAGCATTTTAAGTTTCAGACATTTATTAGATGCCCAGTAAGCAGTTGGATGTATGAGTCTGGGATTAGGGTGAAAAGCTTGGAGCTGGAGCTAAATTTGTTATATTTGGAAATAACTTTATGAGCCATGAAACTGGAAAATGAATGAGGACACATAAGTTAAGAGGGTCAATTACTCAGCCTTGGAACACCAACAAACAGAGGTGGTGAAGACACAGAAGTTACAATAAATGACCCTAATAAAGAGGGGCCAATGGGGTTGGGGGAAACCAAGAAAGAGTGGGGGTCTGGGAAGCCAAGTGAAAAATCTGAAGAAAGGGTGTGGCCAAGAGAGTCAACTGCTGCTCTCAGGACCTAAGCAGGCACCTCACGCTGTGTTTCCTATTTCAGTTCATGACTTCAGTAACATCTTCCTAATCACTTAAACTAGGAGACATCTCCCAGTAAGTATTTCTCCCATTCTTTGCCCACCATATCTCCCCTAGCAGTTGTACATCCCCGAGTTCTTCCTCTCTCTTTTATCCCCATATGAGACCACTCCAAATCAAGTCCCCACAATCTCTTAGGTGGACGAGTCAGCCTCCTGTCTACCAGCCTCCACGTTGTTGCTTCTGGAATCCATTCTTGCAAATGTCATCTGTTACTTTCCTGACACAGGCCAGATCATTTCCTCCTCAGAAACACTCGATGACCCCTGCTTACTTTGTCCAGTTTCCTGGATGTTCTGTTCAAGATGCTTCCTGTTGACCCCCGTTTTGTCTCCACCCTTCTGTCCATGCTCACTCTGCCTCAGCCAAGCTTGACCCATTGCTAGTCCCTGAATCTTCATAATTTGATGACTTTTCATGACATTCCTTTTCCTGGAATGCATTTTCTCTCCCTGTATGCCTGAGCAAAGGCTATTCAGTCCTTCAGTGATAACTCAGAATCCCAAATCTCTGATGAGGACTTCTCTGATACTTCTTGGCAGAGGCTTTGGGCTTTGTATTCTTGTCACACACATTTCATTTTAACTTAATTATTTTACATAGTTGTTCATTTTCTCATTTCTTTGAATAGACTGGAAGCTCTTTGAAAGTAGAGGTCATATCTTGTTTCTATCACTAGGATCATAGTTCCTAGCACACTGCTTGCATTAAACTGGCATTCATACATTTGTTGAAATAAAATATTTGTTTCTATTAAAAGTATTATTTGATATAAAAACTACTACTAAATCTCTCCAAATGTTCTCTTTAAATGTAATTGTATTTATTTTTATTTCATCAAAAAATGTCTATTTTTAATTGCCTTCATTTTAAAAATGTTGATAGGTAAATTGTAGAAGAAAATAAAGAAAACAAAAGGAAAAAGGGAAAGCAATGAAAAGAAAGAAAGGTAACACTGAAAAGGAGAATCGAGAATCGATATGTCTCTGGTCTTTGCTTGTTTTTAAGCCTGATACATTTCTTTGGCTGATCATATAGGCAATACCCTTGTGCTTTTCATGATAAGGTTAAAAAACATTTCTATGATATGCCAGTATATCTTTCGAGCAATATGCCTGAAGTTGTGGGGTTTTTTTTTTTTTTTTTTCAGCACAGCTACAAACTTCTCTGGGGAATGGGCTGTAAAGCAAAGATTTGGTACTACCTGTCTCTGCCATTTCAGAAAACTACAAGTTATATGCTTTGAGACATGAGGAAGTAAAACATCAATTGTATAGAACATTTCAGTAGAGAAGGTATTCTAATTAACATGATAATCAACACAAGCCAAACATTCTTTATGAATCTTGATAACATACTTTACTGTCTGATGGATTTCAAGCTATTGGTGCTATTCCTTCTTTCTGGACACCAAGGTATACATGGCAAAAGGGAAGGAACAAAGAAAGAAGCCAACGTAAATTTAAAAGTTAGCTATCAATTCATTATACAGTGGAATAACACCAGTTTCTGATACTTCTGGGTGCTGATTAGAATAAATCATAACGGGGGCACTGAAAATCAGTAATGTCCTAAGAAATTCTCTAGGATTTTTTATATTCATGCATAAGCCTCATTTCCCATCCCAAATTTTTGCTTAAAAATGAATAAATAATTCTAGCTGGAACAGAATGTATTATAAGAAATAGTTACCATTTATTGAACACAAACTCTGCCAGGCATGGAACTGAACATTTTATGTATAAAATCTTAATTTTTCAAATGACCCAGAAGGGTAGCTAATTCTACCTTGAAATGCATAAATTGAAGCTTGGAGTGATTAAGTAACTTCTCCAATGCTACAGAAGCCATTAACTTTAAGAGCTGGGATTTGAACCAGGCTATTTAATGCCAGAAGCCATTCACAGAGTCATGCCTCTATGTTTGAATCTGTTTTCTGAGATCCTCCCTCCCATGTGCTTGTGTGCCATGTACTGTGTTGTCACTAGAGATACAGCAATGAAGAAGACAAGCATAATAGCTGCTCTTATGAAGTTTACCTAATTGTTCCGTAAAAGAGAAAGGAAGTTGGTTCCTATCATATATGCTTTCCTGAAGATTTAAGGAGAAGGCTATATTGCCCTTGCTAGTTCCTTTTCCATCATCAAATATTATCAGAAGCATTAAAGTTTAATATATTTTCAATTGAAGTATGTTTTAATGGAATTATTTTCATTAAAAATACAGATAATTTTTCATAGAATATAACAATTTTCCCCTGTTACATTCATTCTTCATAATTGAAGAAAATGTTCCTATGATCTTGCAGATACATAACTCTAGCTGAGAGGGCTACAGATGGATCATCTGGCACAAGTTGGGAGACAGCATCGACTGAGTTCTGGTCATAGCACTGCCTTGACTGACAGAGTCCTCATCAATAAGATATATATCAGACACATGCCTCAGTTTACAATGGGTTGTCATGAGTTTTCTATGCTTTGTAGTCTCTGGAAACAATTTACAGTGTCATCTCTCTGAACGCAGGTTTCCAAAGACATCCATAGCCTGCTTCAAAACTAAATTTTACAAGAATGAAAAAAAGGAAAAACATATAAAAATCTTCAAGGTATAACCAGCAGAGAAAACCTCTCTTTATAATTTGGTGCTGTCTAGTAATTTTTATATTTATATTCTACCAAACAGAAATTTTAAAATTCTTTTTATCTTAAAATAAAAGAGGCCGGGCGTGGTGGCTCACACTTGTAATCCCAGCACTATGGGAGGCCAAGGTGGGTGGATCACGAGGTCAGGAGATCGAGATCATCCTGGCTAACACAGTGAAACCCCGTCTCTACTAAAAATACAAAAAAATTAGCCAGGTGTGGTGGCGGGCACCTGTAGTCCCAGCTACTCGGGAGGCTGAGGCAGGAGAATGGCGTGAACTCGGGAGGCGGAGCTTGCAGTGAGCCGAGATTGTGCCATTGCACTCCAACCTGGGTGACAGAGCGAGACTCTGCCTCAAAATAAATAAATAAATATAAATAAATAAATAAAAGATATCTATCTATCTATCTACACATACACACACACAAAAGATGTATGGCTTAATGAATTATTAGCAGTGATACCACTTCAGTCAGGAAATAGAACTTTACTGCACATTCCAGAAACCCCATTCCATTCACAACTCTGTTCCCCTCACCAAAATCATCATTCTCCTCGTTTTTATAACACCTAACTTTGTGTTTTAAAAATAGCTTTATCACTCCAATATCTGTCTCTAATTACTCTAGTTTTGCTCATTTTTAAAAACGTGATATAGTTTAAGTCGCTTTTAATCTACAGGGTCCTCCTCCACATCTGCCACTTCCCTGCAATTTATCTTTTGGAAAACCCAGACAATTTGACCTATAGAGTTTTCCAGAATCCAGATTTTACAGAACACATCCTTTTGAAAGTGCAGTTCAGCATGTTCCTTTGTCCTCTTGATAGCCTTCTGCAATTTGCAGCTGGATCCAGAGAAGCATCAGACTCAAGTTTAATCTTTTGTCATGACTATTAGTGGCATTTGGCAGGATTATAGGAGGCACGTAACATCCGGTCATCTGTGTTATGTGATCTTAGCAGCTGTTCGTGCTAAATGCCCATATTCATTCATTGGAAATTGCAAAATGGCAACATTCTATCATTCATTTTTCATTTATTAGTTGAAATTACTTTTATAAAGAAATATTCCCACATCTACTATTTAGATACTTAGTGGTATAGTTCATTTAGGAAAGTCAGAATAAATGTTTATATGTTTCCCCTTTATTGACTAATTTTCAATATAATGATTGGTTTCCTATTATCTTCCAAAGATGAATAATTCTTTTGTTGTTTTTAAATATCATTATGAACTCAAAGATTTTAACATATTTGATGGGCTTCAATCTACTACAATTAACATTATTGAAGCTCAAATTCAGTTGGCAACTTTTAACATGGATCTAACAGTCTCTGAAAGCTTCCTTGATAGCTACCGTTACAAGATTTTCGGAGCCCACTTTTTAGGCCATATCGGTGTTTCTAGGCTTTTTCAGTGCACAGAACTGGGAAGTACGCATTTGAAAATAAAATTTATCTTGAGGTTACTTACTTTGATGATTCAGATTAGATTCAAATTCCTGACTTAACTTAATTTTTTCTCTAGCACACCGCTATCTACTTTCTTCAAAACCAAAAATCTGGTTCCCAAGGACACAGGATGATACATCCAGACTATCCCATAATTATTCATTAGTTTTTTCCATATTACATACATAATAGTCTCAGAACCTAACAATAATACCACCACCAATATGATTAGTAAAAACATTAAAATACAGGTTTACTTTTCCATTCTCCTCCCATTTGTAAAGTAGTTAACACTGTCTGTCCTCTCAGTTCATATGGCCATCACATACCCTCTCATTTTCTGCCCCATTTACTTTAAGCTCTACAAGTAACTATTTATTTAATGTTCTCCACCGGTTCTTATGATGTCTCTCTAGTTATTCTGCTTGTCTCAAGCCTGTTCTCTAATAAATTCCTCAGGAAGTGCTTAGAGGATCCAAGTTCTTACATGTTGGGGACAGTTTTCTTGTGTCCTTTCCTAGACATTAGAAGGCTGTATTTTCTGGAAATAAAATCCAGGTCTTGTGTGTTTTTCCCTTGAGTATCTTACATATGTTTCTTCATTTTCTTTTGGTATAAAGCACTGATGCTGAAAGGTGTGGTAATTATCTAATTTTCTTTCCATTGTAAGTCATTTTTTCCCTTTTGTTTACATAATCAAATGATTTTTTCTTTTTCTTTAAAGTCCAGTAACTTTATCACCATGTTTCGGTGTTCACAATTCTAAGTCAATATTCTTAGGGATGTGATGTACTCTTTCAGTAGGCAGCTTCACATTTTACTTAGAAAAGCTTTTTGAATTTTCATTTTAGTGTTTGTTCTGTTTTCTTGCTTCCAAGTTTCTTTCACAGGGACTCCTACTATGCATATATTCAACTTTTTTTTCTTGTCTTCAACATTTGTCATTTTCTCTTGAATCTTTTTTATTGCTTTCTTTGTTTATTTTTCAGTTTTAAAGCTTTCCTCTTATTTCATCTTCTATTGCTTTAAAGATATTTATCTGTTACATGTATTCATTCTTGTCTTCCTTGTAGTTTTAATTTCTTTTTCTTTTATTTCTATTCTTTCTTTTTTTAAAATGATTTCAACTTTTATTTTAGATTTAGGAGATACATGGGCAGATCTGTCATGTGGGAACACTGTGCTTCACTGAGGTACGGGGTATGGATGATCCTGTCACTCAGGCATTGAGCTCAGCACCCAATAGGCAGTTCCTCAGCCCTCATTCCCTTCCTCCCTCTCTCCCTCCTCCAGCAGTCTCTAGTATCTATTGTTCCCATCTCTATGTCCATGTGTATTTAATGTTTAGTTTTCACTTGTAAGTAAGAACATATACTATTTGGTTTTCCATTCCTGTGTTAATTTGCTTTGGATAATGTCCTCCAGCTGCATTCATGTTGCTGTGAATGACATGGTTTCATTCTTTTTTAATGGCTGCATAGTATTCCCTAGTGTATTATGTACCACATTTTCTCTATCAAGTCCACCACTGATGGGCATATAAGTTGATTCTACATCTTTGTTATTGTGAAAAGTGCTTCAAATAGCATACGAGTGCATGTGTCTTTTTGGTAGAGCTATTTATTTTCCATTGAGTACATACCCAGTAATGGGATTGCTGGGTCCAATGGTAGTTGTGTTTTAAGTTCTTTAAGAAATCTCCAAACTGCTTTCCACAGTGGCTGAACTAATTTACATTCCCAACAGCGTATAAGTGTCCCCTTTTCTCCATGGCCTCACCAACATCTGTTATTTTTTGACTTTTTAATAATAGCCATTCTGCATGGTATGAGATGGTATCTCCCTGTGGTTTTGATTTGCATGTATCTGATGACAAGTGATGATGAGCATTTTTCATGTGTGTTGGCTGCTTGTATGTCTTCTTTTAAGAAGTATCTGTCCCTGTCCTTTGCCCATTTTTAAGTTTTTTTTTGCTTGTTGATTTGTTTAAATTCCCTACAGAGTCCAGATACAGATTCCATCCAGATTCACAAGCTGGATGCATAGCTTATGAATATTTTCTCTGACTCTGTAAGTTGCCTGTCTACTCTGTTAATAGTTTCCTTTGCTGTAAACAAGCTCACCAAACAGAAATTCTTGGGTTTTTTAAAATATTGAACCATTTGAAATTAAATGAGTCATTTAACTTTTCTGAGTTGCTTTTTTGAATGGTCTTTAAGTTTTAAGGAAACCTTTTCTTGAAAAAGTAGGCAATATATCATTTACTTTACATATTGAGATGTAATAGTCCTGACTATATAGATACTTTGGTTAGCAAAATGGAGAAAAATGGGTGTGGATGATTATATGAACAATGTGTGGGGACCAAGAGACTTAAGACATATAAATATGTAATAGTTCATAGAAAGCTCTGTGAAGTAAATAAATAGTTATGGCTTTAATTTACCTACTCCAACAGAAAAAAAGATATAAATAAAACCTGATGGGATTAAAGTGTGTGCCTCTAAGGTGGTTTACCTATTTTAAGCATGATGATTCGTGCAGTAAGTCGTAATTTTCAGCATTTAGGAATTCTTTCAAAATAATATATATTTTAGGCTCCTATAATCCATAGGAATATTTTTACTTATTACTCACCATTCTTTCTGCACAACATACCCCTTATCTTTAAAGGAAATAATATATCTCCACTGATAGGTAAGAATACCCTCAGGTCCTAGAACTGATAAGAACTGGTGTGGAGCCTTTGCAAAATCTGTTGATAAATTATTTAGAACTGATCGAGCTGGAAAACCACCAGAAGAGAAAAAGTTTGGTAAATGATGTAGAAATCTCAGAAATCATCAGTACTGGAATATTTTAAAGCCCCTTCCCTTTCTTTTTCACCTCTCACTACACCAATCAGGTCTCCAAATGTCTGAACCCTCTGGTCAAATTCTATTTCAGAGAATCTACTTATGGAAGTGGCACAGCAGGCATTAAAGATGCCATTAAACTGACATCTGCTCCCGGACACATGAACCTTAAATGGTCCGAAATCATATAATGTGCCATGCCAACTTAAGAGAAATAAAAGACAGAGGCAATAAAGAAGAAACAAAGTAAAAATACACTTAAATGAAATTTTTATTTAAATGTGTGCAGATGTGCATGTGCATGTACACACACACTAATATGCTCAACTTGTTTTAGATTCATGGCATTGAATCAGAATTAGAATACTATAAGCTCAATTCTGATAATGGCATATATTTTACATTATTGTTAAAGAACTAATCATTATACTCTTCTTAACGAAGTGTTATATTATCATTGATGCCATTTACATCTCTGCAACCTTTGATTATACAGAGAAAGATTCTTTTCTGGTTATTTCAGAATAAGCCAAAACAAATGTATCTGATAAAATAAAGATACACATCAACCAATATGCATTGTCGTCTCCAAGAACTGAAATTCTTTTTCTAGCACTAGGACCCTAAAGATGTTCTCAGCACCTTCATTTCCAAAATACACTTGAAATTAATGGAAATTTGAATTATACCTACTGACTCTATTTTAAAAAATATTTTTACAAAGTAGAAAATTGTTTCCACTCAGTAAAAATGATGGATTATTCTATAGTGTGAAAAAATTAATGAGCAGATGGAATACCAACCCATTATTCATTAAAATATTACACTGGGTTAATTCAGCAAATAAAAATGGAGAATAGAGCAGATGGTCGTTTATAGTTCTCTTGATTTCTTAAACTACTTCTTTACAGCCAGAACTGCTCCTATATTTAACTTGAAATGCACAGCTCTTACCATATGCACAGTAAGCAAGCATTCATGTGACCTCATAAACTTTTCATATAAAACAGCAATGATTTTTATGATTTAGTTAAAGGAACACTATACACTTACAGAGTAAGTTATTCCTATATCCCCAGTATTCTGTAGATAATTTAAATTTCCTAGCCTCAGTAGATCCTTGCCACCATGATCTGATCTGAAGTAGGTTCAACTAGTCACATGGGTAAAATTTCACAAAATAAAGTGATCAGCTTTGTTATAAATTGTGAAGTATGCCAAGCATACATTAAATTATTACAAACTAGGCCCAGTCTCTCTTAAGCCAACACATTTCTTATTTTCATCATAACATGATCATATAAGTTATTACATTAAAAATATTCTCTTCTATATAGAGCAATTTACTTCTCATGCAAGTAAACTGAATCAATCATTCTGGAAAACTGTTCAGCAGAATCTATTGCAACTAAACATACACATACCCTATGGCCCAGCAATTCCACTTTTAGGTATATACCCCACAGAAAAGAATACATATACCTACAGAGTTTATGGATATGAGTATTTATAGAGACACTATTTGTAAAAACTCATACCAAAAATAACCGAGCTATAATCAAGAAATACATTGTGATGCATTTATACAATGGTATAATACAGGCAATGAAAATGAATGAACTACCACAAGAAAAACAACATAGGTGAACATCACAAACATAAAGTTGAGCAAAAGAAGGCAAAGACAAGAACAAACACTGTATAATTCAATTTATATAAACTTCAAAGTTTGGCAAAATCACTTTGTGATGACAGAAATCGGCATCATGGTTGATTTAGGGGAAAGGTAGACAAAATGAGTGGGACAAAAAGGGGCTGTTGAGCGTCTGGCCATGCTCTTTTACCTAATATAGGTAGGTGGCTATTACATAGGCAGAGTCCCATTGTGAAAATGCACTGTGGAGAAGGGTAGAGCAAAATGGCAGAGTAAGATGCTCCATTAATCTTTCCCATATGAAAACAACATTAATAATTATCCATGCACAAAAATACTTTCACAAAAGCTAAGAAAGCCAGGTGATACAGCATAGTACCTGGCTATAGCATGACAATAAGAAAAGATACCTTGAAGAGGGTAGGAAGGACAATTTTACATTAAACATGTCATTCATCTTTTAAACCCAGGAAGTACACTGCAAAAACAGATAACTGTCCACTTGAAGAAAACATAGAGAGCTGAGTAGAGGACTTTACCTTGGACTCCAACGTTGGACCTGGTACAGTAAAATACAGCACCAGGCAGAACCCCCACAGCCCCATAATCCAGGATAGTACTCACAGACATCAGTTCTACATCCACTGTGGCATAAGGAGAGACCACACAGCATCAGGCTTCAAGATAGTATGGCGAACTTGATCTCTGAGCCACACTACTGCTGGGACAACTTTAGTGGGCCCATACTCCAGAAAGCCCTCAGCAGCTCTGGGCATCTGGTGTGCCCCAGAGCAGCACTGGCCACATCTAACACAGGCTTCCGATAGTGCTGCACTAGCTGCTGCAGTGCCCAGGCTTCTGACCTGCCCAAGCACCACACCTGCTATAGAAGGCCTCAGACGTCTGGTGTGTCACAGAACTATGCTGGCTACAGGGATTTCCCAGCCAAAATCAGTGTATGAAGAATCAAATAAGTACCTATTATTAAAAATACACAGACATCATGATAAAAAAAGATCAAGAACAATCAGGAAAACATAACATCACCAAATGAACAAAAATAAGATGCCAGAAACTGGCCACAAATAAATAGAGATGGATATACTGCCTGATAAAGAATTAAAAAATAACTATTTTAAGGAAGCTCAGTAAACAACAACAACAACAGCGACAACAAAAAAGATACATATTCTGTGAAATGAGGGAAACAGGACTTCTGCCCACCACTGGGGTATTGCATATACCCACCTGCTTCAGCCACAGCTGGTTTTTACCTGTGGGCACCTCCCACTGGGGTGGAAGATGACCTGTTTAATGCAGTTTAAAAAATACCGGGGAAAAATTTAAAACTGCACATCACTATTGAATGAATATACTTCATGAGACCTCTGCCATTCTGGCTCCACAGGAGACAAGTGAACCTGCTCACACACCCAGCACCTCACTACTATAACTAGCATCTGAGAAAGCCAAAGATTCTCCATAAACTAGGAACTTATACAGAGTCTTTGTCATGGAAAGCACCCAGATCCAAGCTAGGTGACCATAAACTATACATACTAAAGTCACATCCTCAAAAGGAATTTTTTAAAAATCCAGTTGAATCAAAACTAAATTAAGAAATAATCAGAATAAATAGTCTACCAAATGAGAAGGAACTAGAAAAATAATTCTTGTAATATGAAAAAAAAGAGTTCTGCAACACCACCAAAAGATTATACTAACTCTCCAGCAGTGGATTCAAATCAAAATCAAATCTTTGATATACCAGACAAAGTATCCAAAATGCATATTATTAATTTGCTCAATGAGATCCAAGAAAAAGTTAAAACCAATGTAAAGAAATTAAACAATTCAGGATACAAATAAGAAACATTAAAGATATTTATAAAAGAAAATATAAACAGAACTTTGGGAAATTATAAACGCAGTTAGGGAATTACAAAATACAGTGGAAAGTTTTAACAAAAGACTAGACCAAGTAGAAGAAAGAATAAAGACAAAACTTACAAATTAACCCAATCAAACAAACAAAAAAGATTAACAAGAACAAAGTCTCCAACAGCTATGGGGATATATTCCTGAGGGAGAAGAAAAAGTTAAAAATTTGAAAAAAACTATTTGAGGGAATAAGTGAGGAAAACTTTCTTGGTCTTGCTAGAGATTTAAATATCCAAATACAAGAAGCTCAAAGAATTCCTGGGAGATTCATTACAAAAAATGACATCACCAAAGCGTATAATCATCAGGCTATCTAAAGTTGACATGGAAAAAAGAATTCCAAGAATAATGAGAAAAAAGCATTGGATAACTTATAGGAAAAACCTATGAGACTAATAGTACACTTCTCAACGAACCCTTCCAAGCCAAAAGAGGTTGGGATCCTATCTTTAGTGTCTTCAAAAAGAATAACTGTCAGCCAAGAATTTTGAATCTGGCAAAACTAAATTTCACAAATGAAGGAGAAACAAAGTATTTCCCAGACAAGCAAATGCTGAGGGAACTTGTCACTACTAGACCAGCCTGATAAGAAATGCTAAAAGGAGTTCTAAATATAGAAACAAGGTCGTTTCACACCAGTATAAAAACCTTGAAAGCATAAAACTCACAGGGCTTATAAAACAGTAAAACAATGAAAAAAACAAAGCAACTGGATAATAATCATCATGATGACTAGAGCAGAACCTCATATATCAATATTAACTTGAATGTAAATGGTCTAAATGCCCCCACTTGAAAGGTACAGATTGGCATAATAAATTTAAAAAATACACCAAATACATGCTGTCTTCAAGGGACCCAATTAACTTGTAAAGATTCATATAAACTCAAGGTCAAAAGGTGGGAAAAAATATTCCACACAATGAAAACCAAATGGGAGTAGGAATAGCTACTCCTATATCAGATAAAACAGACTTTAAAACAACACAGTAAACAAAGACAAAGAAGGTCATTATATAATAATAAAGGATCAGTTCAACAAGAAGATATAGCAATCCTATATATATACGTGTGTGTGTGTGTGTGTGTGTGTGTGTGTGTGTGTACCTAACTCCAGAGCTCCCAAATTCATAAAACAAATACCACTAAATTTAAGAAAAGAGATAGCAACACAATAATAGTGGGGGAATTCAACACTCTACTGACAGCATTAGACACTCTACTGACAGCATTAAGGCAGAAAGCCAACAAAGAAACACTGGCCTTAAACTGGAATCTAGAACAAATGGCCCTAACAGACATTTACAGAAAATTCTACCCAAAAACTGCAGAATACACATTCTTCTCATCAGTGCATGGTGCATTTTCCAACATAGACCATATGATAAGCCACAAAACAAGTCTCAATAAATTTTTAAAAATCAAAATTATACCAAGTATCTTCTCAGACAACACTGGCCCAAAACTAGAAATCAATTTCAAGAGGAACTCACAAAAGCATACAAACACATGGAAATTAAAGAATCTGCTCCTGAATGCTCTCTGGGTCAACAATGAAATCAGGATTGAAATTAGAAAATTTTTTAAAAATGAATGACAATAGTGAAACAAGTTGTCAACTCTCTGGGATACAGTGAAAGCAGTATTAAGAGGAAAGTTTATAATGCTAATGCTTCATCAAAAGGACAGAAAGATCACAAACTTACAACATAACATCACTCCTCAAGGAACTAGAGAAACAAGTGCAAAGCAAACCCAAAGCTAATAGAAGAAAAGAAACAACAAAGATGAGACCAGCAGTAAACAAAATTGAAACAAAAAAATACAAAGGACCAATGAAACAAAAAGTTGATTATTTGGAAAGATAAACAAAATTGATATAACACTACTTAGATTAACCAAGAAAAAAAAAGAGAGAAGACTCAAAGCACAATTAGAAATTAAAATGAAGACATTACAATTGATACCACATACAAAAGATCCTTTGAGACTATTACGAATAACTCATATACATGCACACTAGGGAATCTAGAGAAAATAGATAAATTCCTGGGAACAGGCAATCTTCCAAGCTTGAATCAGCAAGAAATAGAAATTTTGAACAGACCGATAACAAGCAGTGAGAATGAATAAGTAATTTTAAAAATCTCCCAACAAGAAAAAGCCCAGAACCAGAGATTCACAGCCAAACTCTACCAGATATTCAAAGAAGAACTGACACCATTCATACTAAAACTATTCCATAAAGTTAGTATCACCGTGATGCCCAATCCAGAAAAGGACAAAAAGAAAGAAAGAAAGAAAAAACTACAGACCAATATCCAATCCATGATGAACATTGATGGAAAAATCCTCAAAAAAATACTAGCAAACTGAATCCAACAGCATATCAAAGAGACAATTCACCAGAATCAAGTAGGTTTCATCCCAGGGATGCAGGGATGGTTCAACATATACAAGTCAATAAATCTGAACACATAAACAGGATTAAAACCAAAACCATATGATCATCTCAATAGAGGCAGAAAAAATTGATAAAATCCAGCATTCCTTTATGATAGAAACTTTCAAAAATTAGGAATAGAAGGAACATACTTCACAATAATAAAGACCATATAAGACAAACCCAAAGCTAATATCATACTGAATTGGGAGAACTTGAAAGCATTTCCCCTAACAACTGGAGCAAGACAAGGATGCCTACACTCATCACTTCTACACAGCATAGCTCTGGAAGTCCTAGCTTGAGCAATTGGGCAATAGAAAGAAATAAAGGATATCCAAATTGGAAAAGAAGAAGTCAAACTATCTGTTTGCTGATGATATGACCTTATACCTAGAAAAACCCAAAGACTCTTACAAAAGACTCCTTGATTTCATAAATGAACTCAGTAACATCTCAAGTTACAGATCAATGTACACAGATCAGTAGCACTGTTATACACCAACAATAGCCAAGATGAATTAAATCAAGAACTCAAACCCTTTTACAATAGCTACAAAAAATAAAAAATAAAATATCTAGGAATATATCTAATCAAGAAGGTAAAAGATCACTACAAGGAAAAATACAAAACACTGATGAAAGAAATCATAGATGGCACAAATTGGAAAATATTCCATGCTCATGGGTTGGAAGAATCAATATTATCAAAATGACCATACTGCCCAAAGCAACTTACAGTTTCAATGCAATTCCTATCAAAATACCCTGATAGATCATTTTTCACAGAATTAGAAAAACAATCCTGAAATACATATAGAACCAAAACACAGCTCTAATAGCCAAAGCAATCCTAAGAAAAGAGAACAAATCTAGAGGCATCACATTATCTAACTTCAAATTACAGTATAAGGTTATGGTAATGAAAACAGCATGGTACTGGTATAAAAGCAGACACAGAGACCAGTGGAACAGAATAGACACAGAGAAATAAAGCTAAATATGTACAATGAACTAATCTTTGACAAAGCAGATAAAAACCTACACTGGGGAAAGGACTTTCTATTCAGTGAATGGTGTTGGGAAAATTTAACAGCCAAGTGCCAAAGGATAAAGCTGGATCCTTGTTACCAGATACAAAAATTAACTCAAGATGGAATAAGGACTTACATCTAAGATCTTAAATCATAAAAATTCTAGAAGAAAACTGAAGAAAAAATATTCTGGATATTGGCCCATGCAAAAAAAATTACAACTTAAGACTCCAAAAACAAATGCGAAAATAAATAAATAGGACATAGCCAAACTGAAAAACACAGCAAAAGAAATAATCCACAGAGTAAACAGCCACCCTATGTAATGGGAGAAAATATTTGCAAACTATACACTTGAGAAAGAAATAATATCCAGAATCTATAAAGAACTCAAATCATCAAGAAAAAAATTAAATAATCTCATTAAAATGTAAGGAAATAACATGAACAGACATATCTGTTCATATTTTTCTCAAAAGAAGCTATACAAATGGCAAAAAATATGAAAAATGCTCAATGTCACCAATCGTCAGGAAAATGCAAATTAAAACCACAATAAGATACTACCTCACCCAGCCAGAATGACCTTTTTTTTTTTCTTTAACTTTTATTTTAAGTTCAGGGGTACATGTGCAGGTTTGTTACGTAGGTAAACTTGTGTCATGGCGTTTGTGTACAGATTATTTAATCACCCAGGTACTAAGCCTAGCATGCATTAGTTATTTTTCATGATCTTCTCCCTCCTCCCACCCTTCACCCTCCAGTAGGCTCCAGTGTATGTTGTTCCCCTCTATGTGTCCATGTGTTCTCATCATTTAGCTCCCATTTAAAAGTGAGAACATGTGGTATTTGGTTTTCTGTTCCTGCATTAGTTTGCTAAGGATAGTGGTCTCCAGCTCCATCCATGTCCCTGCAAAGAACATGCTCTCACTTTGTTTGTTTTCTATGGCTGCATAGTATTACATGGTGTACATATGCCACATTTTATTTATCTAGGCTATCATTGAGGGGCATTTAGTTTGAATCTATGTCTTTGCTATTATAAATAGTGCTGCAATAAACATATGCAAGTGTGTGTCTTTATAGTCGAAAAATTTACATTTCTTTGGGTATACATTTAGTAATGGGATTCTTAGGTTGAATGGTATTTCTGTCTTTAGGACTTTGAGGATTCACTACACTGTCTTCCACAATAATTGAATGAATTCACACTCCAACCAACAGTATATAAATGTTGCTTTTTTTCCACAACCTTGCCAGCATCTGTTGTTTTTTTGACTTTTTAATAATAGCAGAATGGCCATTATTAAAAAGTCAAAGACTGATAGATGTTGACATGGATGTAGTGAAAAGGGAAAGCTTATACACTGCTGCTGGTGACATAAATTAGTACACCCTATATGGAAACCAGTATGAAGATTTCTCAAGGAACTAAAAGTAGATATACCATTTGATCCAACAATCCCACTACTGGGTATCTACCTAAAGAAAAAGAAGTCATTATATCAAAAAGGTGCCTGCCTGCATATGTTTATTGCAGCACAATTTACAATTTCAAAGATATTGTATCAACCTAACCGCTCATCAACTGATGAGTTAATAATGAAAATGTAATATACACACAGCATCTATATACACACACCACGGAATATTACTAAGCCATAAAAAAACAAAATAACGTCTTTCACAGCAACTGGGATGGAGCTGGAGGCCACTATCCTAGGTGAAGTAACTCAGAAATGGAAATCCAAATACCATATGTTCTTATGTATAAATGAGAGCTAAGCCATGGATATGGAAAGACATACAGAGTGATATAATAAACACTCGTGATTCACAAGGGGAGAGGGCGGAAGGTGAGTGAAGAATGAAAAATTACCTGTTGAGTACAATGTACACTATTTGGTTGACAGGTATACTAAAAGCCCTGACCTCAGCAATATACAATTCATCCATGTAATCAAAAACCACTTGTATCTCCAAAGCTATTGAAACCAAAAAAATTGTTTTAATTCAAAACAGGGAAACAATAAATGATAAGAATAAGAAACTGAATAGAGAGCTTGGAATTTTTTTTAAAAAATCAAACAAATCCTGGAGCTGAAAAAAAATAAAAGAAATTAAAAAAATGCAATAGAGAACATCACAGCAGAATTGATGATGGAGAAAAAGTACTTGTGTACTTGAATACAGGTTATTTGAAAAAATATAGTCAGAAGAAGAAAAATAAAAAAGAAAGAAAAGGAATGAAGAAAGGATTCACGAAACAACATCAAAAAAGCAAATATTCAAGTCATAAGAATGTAAGAGGGAGAACAGAAAGATAAAGGGCTATAAAGCTTATCTAAAAAACTAGTAGCAGAAGACTTTCCAAACCTGGAAGATGTAAATATCCAGGCTGAAGGTCACCAATCAGATTCAAACCAAATAAGAATACCCGAAGACATATTATAATCACACTGTCAAAATAAAAAAAAGAGAAAAAGAAAAAAAATCCTGAAAGTGGCAAGAGAAAAAAATCAAATAACATATAAAAGAGTTCTAACACATCTAATACACCTAGCAGCAAATTTCTCAGGAGAAATCTTACAGGTCATGAGAAATGGGATGATAAATTCAGAGTTCTGAAGGATCCTAGCACTTAGCAAGGCCAAGACAGGAGTATTGCTTGAGGCTAGGAGTTTGAGACTAGCCTTGGCAACATAGCAAGACTTCATCTCTACAAAATATTTGAAAAATTAGCCAGGCACGGTGGTGCATGCCTGTAGTTTCAGCCACTCAGGAGGCTGCGGCTGGAGGATCACTTGAGCCCATGAGGTTGATGCTGCAGTGAGGTATGATTGTGCCACTGCACTCCAGCCTGGGTGACAGAGTGAGAGTTGTCTCAAAAACAAAACAAAACAAAAACAAAAACGACAAAGTTCTAAAGAGAAAAAAGAAAAACTACCAATCAAATATTCTGTAGCCATAAGGCTCTCCTTCAGAATAGAATCAGAAATAAAGACTTTCCCAGGCAAGCAAATACTAGAGAAGTTCATCAGTACCATAAACATCTTAAAAGAAATGCTATCTTAAAATTGAAAGAAAAAAGATAATAAGTAATGCAAAAATACCTGAAAGTATAAAACTTACTGGTAAAAGTAAGAACACAATGAAATTCAGAATACTCTAATATTATAATGGTGGTGTGTAAATCACTATACCTTTAGTACAAAGGTTAAAAGACAAAACTATTAAAAATAAACATAGCTCTAATAATTTACTAAAGGATATAAACACAAAACAATATAAATTGTGACATTAAGAATGCAAAATGTGGGAAAAGGGAGTGGTGTAAAAGCATATCTTGTGTGTGTGTACACGTGTGTGTGTCAGAGTGTGATCAAAGTTCTCATCAGTTTAGAATAATCTTTTATAGCTACAAGATATATTTTCTAAGTCTCATGGTAATGATATAGCAAAGGTCTATAGTAGATACACATAAAATAAAAAGCAAGGAATCAAACTGTACCACTAGAGAAAATCACCTAGTCACAAAGGAAGACAGCAAGAGAGAAAGAAACGATCTACAAAACAACTAGAAAGCGATGAATGAAATGGTAGTAGTAAGTCCTCACATATGAATGCTCACTTGAATGTTAATATGTTATATTCTCTAAAAAAAAAAGACCCTGGCCAGTTGCGGTGGCTCACGCCCATAATCCCAGCACTTTGGAAGGCCAAGGCGGCGGATCACTTGAGGTCGGGAGTAGATCAGCCTGGCCAACATGAAGAAACCCTGTCTCTACTAAAAATACAAAATTAGCCTGGCACGGTGGCACACGCCTGTAATCCTAGCTACTCAGAAGGCTGAGGCAGGAGAATTGCTTGAACCTGGGAGGCGGAGGTTGCCATGAGCTGAGATCGCGCCATTGCACTCCAGCCTGGGCAACAAGAGCAAAACTCCATCTCAAAAAAAAAAAAAAAGACCCAGTTATAAACTGCCTACAAGATACTCACTTCACTAGTAAGTACACACATGCATAGACTAAAGGTGAAAGGATGGAAAAAGATATTCCATGCAAATGGAAGCCAAATGAGGACTGGAATAACTATGCTTATATCAGATAAAATAGAATTTAAGTCTGCAAAAGGAGACAAAGAAGTTCATTACATAATGATAAAGGAGTCAATTCAGCAAGAGGATATTATAAATATATATGCACCTCAAAAAGCAAACAAAATCAAAATAAATCAGAGAAGAAATTCATAATTTTATCAGATAAATTTAACAAAGGATTGAAATAAGTAAAAAGAATCAAGCAGAAATTCTGGAGCTGAAAAATGAAGTGGGCATACTGAAGAATGCATCAGTCTTTTAATAGCAGAATTAATCAAGTAGAAGAAAGAATTAGTGAGCTTGAAGACAGGCTAATTGAAAATACACAGTCGGCTGGGCACGGTGGCTCATGCTTGTAATCTCAGCACTTTGGGAGACCGAGGTGGGTGGATCACTTGAGGTCAGTAGTTCAAGACCAGCCTGGCCAGCAGGGCGAAATCCCATCTCTACTAAAAACACAAAAAACAAAACAAAAAAAATTAGCTGGGCATGGTGGTGTGCGCCTGTAATCCCAGGTACTCAGGAGACTGAGGCAGGAGAATCACTTGAATACGGAAGGCAGAGGTTGCAGTGAGCCAAGATCACACCACTGCACTCTAGCCTGGATGACAGAGCAAGACTCCATCTCAAAAAAAAAAAAAAGAAAATACACAAAGGAGACAAAAAAGAAAAAAGAATAAAAACAATGAAGCATACTTACAGAATTTAGAAAATGTCCTTAAAAGGGCAAATCTAAGAGTTATTGGCCTTCAAGAGGAGGTAGAGAAAGAGGTAGGGGTAAAAAGTTTACTTGAAGGAATAATAACAGAGAACTTCCCAACCCTAGAGAAATATATCAATATCCAAGTACAAGAACATTATAGAACACCAAGAAGATTTAACCCAAAGAAAACTACCTTAAAGCATTTAATAATCACACTCCCAAAGGTCAAGGATAGAGAAAGGGTCCTAAAGGCAGCAAGAGAAAATTAACAAATAACATACAATGGAGCTCCAATATATCTAGAAGCAGACTTTTTAGTGCAACCCTTACAGGTCAGGAGAGAGTGGCATGACATTTTTAAAGTGCTTAAGGGAAAAGAAAACTTGTACACTAAAATAGTATATCCAGTGAAATTATCCTCCAAACATGAAGGAGAAATAAAGACTTTCCCAGACCAAATAAATAAATAAATAAATAAAATGCTGAGGAATTTAGTCAACACCAGACTTGTCCTACAAGAAATGCTAAAGGGAGTATTTTAGTCTTAAAGTAAAGGATGTTAATAAGCCAAAAGAAATCATCTGAAATTACAAAACTCACTGGTAATAGTAAGTACACAGAAAAACACAGAATATCATAACACTGTAATTGTGGTGTGTAAACTATCCTTTTCTTAAGTAGAAACACTAAACAATGAACCAATCAAAAATAACTACAACAACTTTTTAAAGACAGACATAGTACAATAAGATAGTAATATAAATAGAAATAACACAAAGTTAAGAAGCAAGAGAAGGGATGAAGTGAAGGCAGAGAGATTTTGTTAGCTTTTTTTACTTGTTTGTTTATTTGTTTATGCAAACAGTGTTTAGTTGTTATCAGCTTAAAATAATGGGTTATGAGATAGTATTACCTTTATACCAAAGTCAAAGACACATTAAAGAAAGAAAACTATAGGCCATTATCCTTGATGAATATGGATGCAAAAATTCTCAACAAAATACTAGCAAACCAAATTCAACAACACATTAGAAAGACCATTCATCATAACGAAATGAGATTTATCTCAGGGATGCAAAGATGCTGCAACATTTGCACATCAGTTAATGTGATACCTCATACCAACAGAATGAAGTACGAAACCATTTAACGATTTCAACTGATGCTAAAAAAGCATTTGGTAAATTTCAATATTCCTTCAAATAAAAACTCTCAAAAAAACTGGGTATAAAAGGAACATATCTCAACATAATAAAAACCTTACATGACAGACCCATAGCTGGCATCATACTGAATAGGGGAAAACTAAAAGCCTTTTTTCTAAGATCAGGAACACAACACAGATGCCCCCTTTTCTACTGTTATTACATATAGTATTGGAAGTCCTAGCTAGAGCAATCGGACAAGAGAAAGATATAAACGGCATCCAATTTTGAAAGGAATAAGTCAAATTGTCCTTGTGCGCAGACAAAATGATCCTATATTTGGAAAACCCTAAAGATTTAACTAAAAAATTGATAGAATTAATAAACAAATTCAGTAAAGTTGCAGGATACAAAATCAACATATAATATAATCAGTATCATTTTGACATGCTAACATTGAACAATCTGAAAAAGAAATTAAAAAGTAATCCCATTTAGAATAGCTGCACATAAAATTAAATACCTAGAAATTAACTTAACCAAAGAAGTGAAAGATCTCTTCAATGAAAACTATAAAACACTGATAAAAAAAATTGAAGAGGACTCCAAAACTGGAAATAGATTCCATGTTCATAGATTGGAAGAACACCAAATATTGTTAAAATGTCCATGCTACCCAAATCATTCTACAGATTCAATGCAATCCCTATCAAAATACCAGTGATGTTCTTCACAGAAATAGGAAAAAAGTCCTAAAATTTATGTGGAACCACAAAAGACTCAGAATAGTCAAAGCTATGCTGAGCAAAAAGACCAAAACTAGAAAAATCACCTTACCTGTCTTCAAATTATACTACAGAGCTATAGTAACTAAAAAGGCATGGTACTGGCAAAAGCAGACATCTAGACCAAAGGGACAAAATAGAGAACCCAAAAACAAATCTATACACCTATAGTAAACTCATTTTTGACAAAGATACCAAGAACATACACTGGAGAAAAGACAGTCTTTTCAATAAATGGTACTTGATAAACTGGATATCTACATGCAGAAGAATGAAACTAGGCCCCTTTCTCTTACCATTTACAAAAATAAAGTCAAAATGGATTAAAGACTTAAATATGAGACTTCAAACTATGAAACTGCTAAAAGAAAACATTGGAGAAACTCTCCAGGGCATTGGAATAGGTAAAGATTTCTTGAGTAATACCCCACAAGTATAGGCAACCAAAGCAAAAATGGACAAATGGAATCACATCAACTTAAAATGCTTATGCACAGCAAAGATAACAATCAATGAAGTGAAGAGACAACCCAAAGAATGGGAGAAAATATCTGCAGAATACCCATCTAATAATGGATTAATAACTAGAAAATAAAAGGAGCTCAAACAACTCTACAAGAAAAAAATCTAATAATCCAATTTAAAAATGGGCAAAAGATTTGAATAGACAATTCCTAAAAGAAGACATACAAATGGAAAAAAATATATGAAAATATGCTAAATGTCACTGATTATCAGAGAAATGCAAATCAAAACTACAATGAAATGTCATCTTCCCCCAGTTAAAAGTGCTTTCATCCAAAAGTCAGGCAATAACAAATGTAGATGAGAATATAGAGAAAAAGGAATCCCCATACACTGTTGGTGGGAATGTAAGTTAGTACAACCACTATGGAAAACAGTTTGGAGTTTCCAGAAAAAACTAAAAATAGAGCTACTCTACTATCCACCATTCCCACTACTAGGTATAAACCCAAAAGAAAGGAAATCAGTACATCAAAGAGCTACCTGCACTCTCATATTTATTGTAGCACTATTCTATTCACATTAGCCAAGATTTGGAAGCAACCCAAGTGTCCATCAACAGATGAATGAATAAAGAAAACACAGTACATAGTACATATACACAATGGAGTATTATTCAGCCATAAAAAATGAGATCCTGTGATCTACAACAACATGGATGTAAATGGAGATTATTAAGTGAAAATAAGCCAGGCACAGAAAGACAAACTCCACATCTTATAACTTATTTGTGGGAGATGAAAATTAAAATAATTGATCTCATGAAAACAGAGAGCAGAAGGATTGTTTCCAGAAGCTAGAAAGGGTACGGTGGGAGGGAAAGTGGGGATGGTTAATGGGTAAAAAAATATACAGAAAGAATGACTAAGACCTAGTATTGGCTAACACAACGGGGTGACTATAGTCAAAAGTAATTTAATCATATAAATTAAATACAGAAATACAAAATACAGAAAAAGCAATTCTATGAGGGACGTTTATAGCAAGACACACCCATATCAAAAAACAGAAAGATCTAAAATAATCTAAGGCTGCAAGAAATTAGGCAAAAATGCAAAAGTAAGCCAAAGGTTATAAGAAGGAAGAAAATAATAAAGATCCAAACAGAAATAAATAAAACAGAGTCAAGAAAAACAATATAAAAGACTAACAAAACTAAAATTTGTTTTTTGAAAAGATAAACAAAATAGATAAAAAGTTTAGCTGTAATAAGACAACAGAAAGAAGACCCAAATAAATTGGAAATTAAAAAGGAGACATTACTGACACAACAGAAATAGAAAGGATCATAAGAGACTTTTATGAACAATTATACATAAAAAATTGGATAACCTAAAAGAAATGCAAAATTTCCTTGATGCTTACAACCTACTCAGATTGAATTATGAAGAAACAGAAAATTTAAACAGATCAAAAATGAATAAGGAGACTGAATCAGTAATAAAAAATCTCTAATCAACAAAAAGTCCAGGACCTGGTGGCTTTACTGCTGACTTTTATCAAACATTTAATGAAGAACTAAAAAGAATTCTTTTCAAACTCTTCCAAAAATTCAAGAGAATGAAAAGGTTGTTTTTTTTTTTTTTTCTCTTGAGATGGAGTCTCATTCTATTGTCCAGGCTGGAGTGCAGTGGTGCTATCTTGGCTCACTGCAACCTCCACCTCCCAGATTTAAGTGATTCTCCTGCCTCAGCCTCTGGAGTAGCTAGGAATACAGGCATGTGCCACCATGCCTGGCTAATTTTCTGTACTTTCAGTAGAGACAGGGTTTTGCTATGTTGGCCAGGCTGGTCTCAAACTCCTGGGATCAAGCAATCCTCTTGCCTCGGCTTCCCAAAGTGCTAGAATTACAGGCGTGAGCCACCATGCCTGGCCTGGAGGAAACACTTTAAAAAAAAATTACAAGGCTAGCATCACCCTGATACTAAACATAAACATACTACAAAAATAAAAATTCAGACCAATACACCTGATGAATATAGATGCAAGAATTATCAACAAAATACTAGCAAACTGAATTCAACAGCATATTAAAAAGATCATTCACCATGATCAAATGAAATTCATCCCAGGGATGCAAGGATGATTCAAGTTATGTAAATCAGTAAATGTGACACATCACATTGACAGTATGTAGGGCAAAAACCATCTAATCATTTCAACAGATGCAGAAAAAGCATTTGACAAAACTCAATATCCTTTCATGACACAAATTTTCAACAGATTAGGTATGGAAAAAATGTACCTCGACACAATATAGGCCATAGATGACAAACCCAAAGCTAACGTTATACTCAGTAGGAATACTTTGAAAGCTTTTACTCAAAGATTCAGAGCAAGACAAGGATGCTCAGTCTCTTCACTCTATTCAACATAGTATTGGACATTCTAGCTAGCTAGAGCAATTAAGCAAGAAAACAAAAGGTGTCTAAACCGGAAAAAAAAAAGGTAAATTGTCCCTGTTTGCAAAGACTTCAGACACACACAATACACATAAAAACTGTTAGAAATAATAAGCAAATTCATAGCAAAGAGTTGGAACCAACCCAAATGTCCAACAACGATAGACTGGATTAAGAAAATGTGGCACATATACACCATGGAATACTATGCAGCCATAAAAAATGATGAGTTCGTGTCCTTTGTAGGGACATGGATGAAACTGGAAAACATCATTCTCAGTAAACTATCGCAAGGACAAAAAACCAAACACCGCATGTTCTCACTCATAGGTGGGAATTGAACAATGAGAACTCATGGACACAGGAAGGGGAACATCACACTCCGGGGACTGTTGTGGGGTGGGGGGAGGGTGGAGGGACAGCATTAGGAGATACACCTAATGCTAAATGACGAGTTAATGGGTGCAGGAAATCAACATGGCACATGGATACATATGTAACAAACCTGCACATTGTGCACATGTACCCTAAAACCCTAAAGTATAAAAAAAAAAAAAAAAGAAATAATAAGCAAATTCAGTAAGGTGGTAGCATATAAAATCAGCATATAAAAATAAACATTTTCTATTGACTAAGAGCAAACTATCTGAAAAAGAAATCAAGAAAATAATCCCATTCAAAATAGCATCAAAACATAAAACAATTAGAAATAAATTTAACCAAGCAGGTAAAATATCTCCATACTGAAAACTGTAAAACACTGATGAAAGAAATTGAAGATAGTACAAACAAATGGAAAGGTATCCTGTGTTCATAGCTTAGAAAAATTAATATTGTTAAATTGTCCATACAACTTGCTATTGTTTTAAACTTTATTTGTCCCCACCAAAATACATATTGAAGCTTGGTTCCTACTGTAACAGTACTGAGAGGTAGTGGGACCTTAATAGGCCTTTGGATCATTAGGGATCCACCCTCATTAAGGAAGTAATGCCATCTCTCAGGAAACTATGAGTTATCACTCTTCCAAGACTAGATAAGTTACCACAAGAGTAGGTGGTTATAAAGTGAAGCCACCTGTTGGATTTGGTCTCATCTTGGCATGCTTCCAGTTGCTCTTGCACATGCTCCTGCCATGTGATGCCATCCATCTTGTAATGATGCAATTTGAAGCCTTTGCTAGATGCAATTGCCCAACCTTGAACTTCCCTGTCTGCAGAAGCATGAGCTAAAGAAACCTATTTTCTTTATAAATTACTCAGTCTCTGGTATTCTGTTGGAGCAATACAAAATGGACTAAAACACTCCCCAAAACAATTACAAATTCAATGCAATCCCTATTAAAATATCAATGACATTCTTCACAAAAATAGAAAAAAATCCTAAAATTTATGTGGAACCTACAAAAAAACCAACCAAAGAAATGTTGAGCAAAAAGATAAATAAATAAAGCTGGAGGCATCATAATACCTGACTTGAAAATATACTACAAAGCTACAAGAACAAAAACGGCATGGGATTGGCATAAAAACAGACACAGACCAATAGAACAGAAGAGAGAACCCAGGAATAAATCCATACATTTACAGTTAACTGACTTTCAACAAAGGTTCTAAGAACACACAATGGGAAAAGGAAAGTCTCCTTAATAAATGCTGCTGAAATAAAAAACAGACAATTACATATAGAAAAATGATATTAGACCCTTATCGCATACTATATATAAAAATCAACTCAAAATGGATTGAAGACTTCATTGGAAGACATGAAACTATTAGAAGAATATTAGGAGAAAAGTTCTATGACACTGGTCTGGGCAATGACTTTTTAAATATGACGCCAAAAGCACAGACAACAAAAGCAAGAATAGACCAATGGGATTACATCAAACTAAAAAGCTTCTGCACAGCAAAGAAAACAATCAAGTGAAGAGACAGGACACAGAAGGGGAGAAAGTATTTGCAAACCATACATCTGACAAGGGATTAGTATCCAAAATGTATAAGGAACCCAAACAACTGAATAATAAGAAAACAATCTGCTCAAAAAATGGGCAATGGATCTAAATAGACATATATCAAAAGAAGACATTCAAGGCCAGGCATGGTGGCTAATGCCTGTAATCACAGCACTTTGGGAGGCTGAGGCGGGCAGATCATCTGAGGTCAAGAGTTTGAGAACAGCCTGGCCAACATGGTGAAAACCTGTCTCTACTAAAAACACAAAAATTAGCCAGGCATGGTGGTGTGTGCCTGTAGTCCCAGCTACTCAGGAGGCTGAAGCAGGAGAATCACTTGAACCTGGGAGGTGCAGATTGCAGTGAGCTGAGATTGCGCTACTGCACTCCAGCCTGGGTGACAGAGCTAGATATCATCTTAAAAAAAAAAAAAAGACATTGAAATACCCAAGAACTATATTAAATATGCTGAATGTCACTAATCAGGGAAATTTAAATCAAAGCCAGATATCTTTTTACTCCAGTTAGAATGAGTATTATATTATCAAAACGACAAAAGATACTAGCAAGACAAAAGTACTATCAAGATACTAATACTAGCAAAAGTCCTAACAAGATAATGACTGTTATCAAAAAGACAAAAGAAACTAGCAAGACAAAAGTACTAGCAAGGATGTGGGAAAAAATAAACCCTTGCATACTTTTGATGGGAATGTAATTAGTACATCCATTATGAAAAAACTTAATGGAATTACCATATGATTCAGGAATCCCACTACTTTGTAGGTATATACCCAAAGAGAATTAAATCAATATGCATATTTATTGTAGCATTATTCACAAAAGTCACAATATGGAGTCAACTAAGCGTCCATCGGTGGACGAATGGACAAAGAAAATGTGGTATATATACACAATGGAATACTATTCAACCATAAATATATGGAAACCCTGCCATTTGCTACAGCATGGAGGAATTTGGAGGACGTTAAGTAAAATAAGCCAAGCACAGAAATACAAATACTGCATGATCTCACTTATATGTGGAACCAAAAAGTTTGCTCTCACAGAAATAGAGTAGGGAATGGTGTTTATCAGGGGCTGGGGAGGTTAGGGAAGGAGGAGAGATGCTGATCAAAGGATATAAAATTTCAGTGAGATAGGAGGAATAACTTCAAGAGATCTACTATACAGCATAGTGACTACAGTTAATTATATATTGTATTATTGAAAAATACTAGAAGAGTGGATATAAATTAATGGCTATGTAAGATAATGGATATGTTAATTAGCTACTTAGTCATTTTACAATGTGTATATACCTGAAAATATCATATTGTGCTCAGTAAATGCATATAATTTTTCTGTCAATTAAAAATTTTTTAAAATGTATTGAATTGCATACTTATGATTTGTGAACTTCGTAGCAGGTATGACAGACTTTTACTTTTTTTAAGTTTACATTAAAATATAACTAAACCCTATAAAAAGAAAGAAAAAAGTCCTCTATAATAGTACTAAGTATAGTCTAGAAATTTGTTATCATTAATAGCAATTATATTGAATCACAGTTAATACATTAATTAGTAATATGGTACAACAAATATGGTCTAAATAAATATTTTTCCAGGCAATCATTTAAGCTCCATATTCAAAGAAAGTCCTCAGCAACTTCCCATTGATAGAGTTACCCCATTGTAAATGATATGCATTGTTTTTTCCAAGTATTTGACTGTATTCTGCTAAGAGTACCCTAAATTTCATTTGTGAAATTCCCTTCCCCAATTCTCCTCCATGTGGTCTGTGCCCAGTGGTGATATTCCCAACTCTGCAAGTGAACCCTCAATGGCTCAGCCAGTGTTTCTCTCAGGGACAATGTTCTTACTGGGGCAGAAAAATTCGTTGTTGTATGGGGCTGACCCATGCACTCTATCATGGTTAGCTTCCTGGACCTTATAAAAGGTTTCAGTAGCCTGTAGAGCCTGAAATTTTTATTACATTTCTCCAGGACCTGAAGGCTGCTCTTCTGTGTAAGATACCAAGACAAAAGACCAGGGATAATGTCTTATTCATTGTTATGCCACTTAAGCCTAACAGTACCTGGGACATGTTAGCTTGTCAATATTAGGTTATTTGGCATGCATTCAATAAATGTTTATTGAGCACCTCTATGTGCCAGGCATGGTCCTAGAAAATTGGGATAGACTGGTGAATAAAACAGACCAAATCTTCCACATATTAAGTTTCACTTCTAGTGAGGGAGAAAAAGAGATGTTGAGGCCAGGTGTGGTGGCTCGCACCTGTAATCCCAGCACTTTGGGAGGCTGAGGTGGGCGGATTACCTGAGGTCAGGAGTTCGAGACCAGCCTGGCCAACATGGTGCAACCCCATCTCTACTAAAAATACAAAAATTAGCTGGGGGCGGTGGCACAGATAATTTTTGGGAGGGTGAGGCAGGAGAAGCTCTTGAACTCAGGAGGCGAAGGTTGCAGTGAGCTGAGATCGAGATTGTGTCACTGCACTCCAACCTGGGCAATAAGAGCGAAACTCTGTCTCAAAAAACAAAAACAAACAAAAAGATGTTGAACAAGTAACAAATGCAAATAGAATGAATGCAGATAGTCGTAAGTGCTGTGAAGTTAGGTAAATATGATAGTGTAAGAGAAATAAAATGGAAGGGGGCTGTTTGCTTTAGCAATTCTCAACCAGGGATTATTTTGTCCCTGAGGCCATTTGGTGATACCTAAAGACATTTTTAATTGTCACTAATAAGGCAGCTAGTTTACAGAGGATAGGGATGCTAAGCATCTTACAATGCACAGGACACCCAACCAAAAAGAATTAGACTGCCGGGCGCGGTGGCTCACGCTTGTAATCCCAGCACTTTGGGAGGCCGAGGCGGGCGGATCACGAGGTCAGGAGATCGAGACCACGGTGAAACCCTGTCTCTACTAAAAATACAAAAAAAAAATTAGCCGGGCGTGGTGGCGGGCACCTGTAGTCCCAGCTACTCGGAGAGGCTGAGGCAGGAGAATGACGTGAACCCGGGAGGCAGAGCTTGCAGTGAGCCGAGATTGCGCCACTGCACTCCAGCCTGCGCGACAGAGCGAGACTCCGTCTCAAAAAAAAAAAAAAAGAATTAGACAATCCAAAATATCAATAGTGTAGAGGTTGAGAAACTCATCTTTAGATAAGAGTGATCGGGGAGGCCTCTCTAAGGAGGTCTCATTGGAGTTAAGACTTGACTGATGATAAAGAGCCATATGAACAAAATCTTGGAGAAACAGCATTCCAAGCAAAAAGCATAGCAAGTGCAAAAGCCCTAGGGTACAAACCAGTTTGAATGATTTGAAAAAAATTAAGAAAGGTAAAGGAGCTAAACTTAACCAGTATGGTGGAGAAAAGCACATTCAAAATGAGGTTGGGCAGAAAG
Source organism: Hylobates moloch (assembly GCF_009828535.3). NCBI lineage: Eukaryota > Metazoa > Chordata > Mammalia > Primates > Hylobatidae > Hylobates > Hylobates moloch. The sequence goes on from NW_026652279.1 coordinate 158,213,844, forward strand.
CATGGACTAGATGATCAAAGTCATGGTAAGATGTTGGAATTTTATTCTTAGTAGAAAGTGAAGCCATTGGCCGGGTGCTCACACCTGTAATCCCAGCACTTTGGGAGGCCAAGGTGGGCGGATCATGAGGTCAGGAGCTTGAGACCGGCCTGATCAACATGGTGAAACCCCATCTCTACTAAAAATACAAAAGTTAGCCAGGCGTGGTGGCGTGCACCTGTAATCTCAGCTATTCAGGAGGCTGAGGCAGGAGAATTGCTCGAATTTGGGAGGTGGAGGTTGCAGTGAGCCGAGATGGTGCCATTGCACACCAGCCTGGGTGACAGAGCAAGACTCCATCTCAAAAAAAAAAAAAAAAAAAGAGAGAGAGAGAAATTGAAGCCATTAAAACGTTTTAAGCAAAGAGATGACATAAATAGAATTTTAAAAATCACCCTGCCTGTTGGATGCAAAATGGCAGTTAGAGGGGCAAAGGTGAAAACAAAGGGGCAAGTAAGAAGACTATGGCTGGGGTCCTAGAGAAATAGGATGATGACCTGGAAGCGTTCATGCATGGAGTGGCCAGCTAAAACATAGAATCCTAGTTAAATTTTGATTTCAGATGAACAACGAATCATTTTTGGTATAAAACATCCCATGCAGTATTTGGAACATATTTATACAAAAAAATTATTTGTAGTTTATCTAAAATCAAAATTTAACTGGGCTTCCTGCATTTTATTTACAAAATCTGGCAACACTATGCATGCATGAATGGACAAATATATGCATATGTAAATAGAGGATGGAACATATTTGGAAAATGAGCTGATCTGCTACATTGCCCAAGTTCAAATATGAAAGATAAATGATTTCTATATGTAGAAGAGGAAATATGTACAAATATATATTATTTATACATGAGATCAGATAAGTACCTAATCAATTCTGAAATTTACATCTCCTACTCATCAGTTCAAAATCTCCAACTTGCTTCAGGATATCCCTCCAGTATCTCCATGAAAACTGGAACATATTTAAGAAATGGTTCTCATTGTCCCGTAAGTCCTCAACTTTCCATTTTCTGTCCTCATCTTCCTGGAATCTCAAGTCCAAGATCTTGGGATAGGCTTCTTTCCATGAATTTTATTTTCATATGTGAACTAATAAACTTTGCAAATTCTGTCACTTCTTTGGAAATTTCTTTTAAATTATACCGTCAGATCTAGCTTCCACAGATCCACTTTTGTGTAGATGTGATTCCTGCTAATTTCTCACATGATTACCAAGATCCTCTCTCTAATTCCGTTAGCACTATGTCATTCTCATGTTTAAAGCTTCTGGTGGTTCTCAAGATTGTGCAGAATTGCAAACCGGTATTTCTTAGGCTGTTATCTTGACAGCAGACATCTTTAATTTGGCTCATGCAGTGGTTTTTAAAAAGGAGTCAATGTTTAAAATGAAGAGCATTTTCTTTAAAATCTATGTGCCTGGATGCCTTGAAAAATCGGAAGATCTAGACACACCAGAGCTGCATTTGTTCATGGCTACAACAGCTGGAGTTGAATAGAAAATGTTCTCTTTAGATAGATTGTACAAGTCCTCACTTGCTTAGGTGTCTTGGCTGGAATCTGGTATTATGACTAGAATTGGATTCCACTCAAATGCCTTCCCAGCCAGCATTGGAGATCTCTAGAACTTTCCTGTTCCCCACCTCAGTACAAACTCTCAGTGAAGTCTATATCCTCAACAAGCTCCTTTTTTTCCCTGCTCCCCTTGGCTTGGTCTTTTTTCCCACACCTCCAGTAGCCATGAGTACATGAATCCATATTTCCTCTTTCTCAATCCAGATTATTTTGACTTACTTTCTAAAATTTCTTTTGTACCAACATTGTTCATTACCTTGTTTTGCTTTTTGAAAGCTAACATGCATACATTCTGTAGGTGTTGTTGGGTACTTATCTCACCAAGACTACTGTCTCAGCTTCCTGAGGACAAAAGCTGTCTGGTGCTACTTCTTCCAGCAGTGCTTATCAACCAAAAAAGGACTCAAAAAGCAGTTGTTGGCCAGGCGCGGTGGCTCATACCTGTAATCCCAGAGCTTTGGGAGGCCGAGGCAGGCAGATCATAAGGCCAGGAGATTGAGACCAAGCTGGCTAACATGGTAAAACCCTGTCTCTACTAAAAAAAATACAAAAAATTAGCCAGGCGTGGTGACATGCACCTGTAGTCTCAGCTACTCTGCAGGCTGAGGCAGGAGAATCGCTTGAACCCAGGAGGCAGAGGTTGCAGTGAGCCAATATCACGCCATTGCACTCCAGCCTGGGAGACAGACTGAGACTCCGTCTCAAAAAAAAAGTAGTTGTTGCATGAAATGACTATTCTGCAATCTATTCAGCATACAAAGAGAAAAATGGGCTTGAATTTATTCCTTTTTCAAATGGTATACTAGTATGGTTTGAAACTTGTAATTTTCCCTGTAATCAACTAATCAAAAAAAGCATGTAAGAAATAGAAATTAAGCAAGTTCTTTTAACGTTTCTGTTTAAAGTAATTTGATAAAGCACCTCTATTAAACCATTTTATCTCATTTTATTCTACAGATAAATTTGATTCTATCACCAATAAAAACTAAAACTTCCATTATTTTGTTCTTACTTCTTATGAGATTATTAAAACTCAGAGATCCAATTTTCGATCATTTTAGGAGGCTGATTATTTAAATGTTAAAGTCTTGAAATAAAGAAATAAAGCATTCTGTGGGTTTGTATGTATCTATTAAAACATAAGAGAATAGATGAGAAGCCTGAATTCTAAGAAAAATCTTCTACGTAAGTAAATAGCAAAATCTACATAAATGAGTACATAGAAAACAATATTTTAAGTAATTTATTTTCGTCATGCACCTTAAAAAAGAATATGATTTAAAGAGAGGTTCTAAAGTCAATATTTGCTTAATCAAAAAAATCTTTCCACACAATAATTACCTTCAAAGAAAATTTTTAAAAGGTTCAAAGTCAAAAAATAATTAGTAAGAAAGTCACTCACGGTAGGGATTAGCAAACAGCTCCTCTTGATGTGTTGTCAGGATCATGAGGCATAAAAAATTTTAAATGGGCTTACTGCTGAGAACTCATCTATAAGGTACAACTATTTCGCAAGCGTTGACCAAAGTAGCAAACATACGTGACTTAGCTGGTTCCATTACAGAGTTGGTTAGTGAAGGTGAAAATGATAATGTTATACAGAAATCTTTTAGGAAAGGCTCATGTTAATATGCTATGCGAAACTGAAAGCTGAGTATGGATTACATTCTTCATAAATATATATATATATATTTATATATATGTCTGGATGGGGTCCTGGAAGATGCTTATTCATTAATGAATAAGAAAAAAATATTCCTCAGTCAAATTGACTCTTAGAAGGCAGTTTAGAGGGATTTTGGAGAAAAATATTTATATAAGGATACCAGTTACTGATTAGTTTATATATTAAGGTATTATATAGTAAATAAAGTTGAAGAAAATGTGAAAAATCTCTAAACAGAGAAAATTAATTATCAACTCAAATATAAGATAGCAGCATTCAATTATCTAAGACGGAGATTATATTGTTCATTATCCAGCACATGACTTCCTTTTGTCAGATCATTTGCATAGAATCATACCATATTATACCAGTAGCACTCACAGGGGATCACAGTGAGTATCCATGACCTCTGTCACTCTAGAAATACCACCAAGGCAACTCCAAACAGTGACTCACTCAAGGTCACTTAATTTGTCTATGGCAGAGAAAGGGCTAGAACTTAGGCTTCCTGGGTAGAAAAAAATAATGGTATTTCTTGAATTAGCTCAACTGATGTTTTTGCCCTGATGATATCTTGCTTAGCATTGGCTTGTTGACTTCTTTTCTTGTTTAAATGAAAGGCTAAGCCAAATATTCTACCAATTCTACAAACTTTTTTTTTTTTTTAAACACAACGGAAGTTTATTTTTCTTTTGTGTAAGTAGGCAATCCATGGACTGGTGTGGCAGCTTCACAGTCCTCCAGGATCTAAAAAGTTTTTTTTTTTTTTTAGTCCATTATGATTTATTCTCTACAATACTTCACTAAAGAGTTTGTTGATTTGCACTCAGGAGTTATATAGCTAAGAGGCAACCAAGTGTAATACAAGGAATTGGTCTGAAGTCTTTGCACTGAAGGTCATATAGTCTCTTGCTTCAGGGTATTAAAAGTGAAAATGAAAAAAACCACATAGCACCCTAGGCTCCAGAATCCCTATAGAAAATAACATCAACAGTCAGTAAAATTATAGCTGTCAACACATCATGGAAAACAGATCTTGTACAAAATATTAAAATTAAAACCCAGGACTTATTTTGTATTAATGGTTTTTATTATAAACAGTAAAATACATATATACTATCTCACCTACAAAGCTTTCATGTTGAAAGGGCCTCTAACATGAGTTGTTTTAATATGATGAAGCAAAAAATTTAAGAATCTCACAGTGGAAATAATTTAATCGTGCAAACTCTAGCAATCAAAGACATACTCTTTTAATGTAAAACAAGGACAATTCATAATTACAGAGAATGTCCTAGCTGTGGGTTATTATGAGACATGCCAAGTTTCTAGACCAAAAGGCACTCATAGCTAGGGATGAAACAAACTCCAAACCAAGCCAGAGAATTTGGGCTAGTTCCTTGAAAACAGTGGCTACTGGCCAGGCCCGGTGGCTCATGACTTGAGGTGAGGAATTCAAGACTAGCCTGGCCAACATAGTGAAACGCCATCTCTACTAAAAACAAAAAAATTAGCCAGGCGTGGTGGCGTGTGCCTGTAATCCCAGCTACCTGGGAGGCTGAGGTGGGAGAATCACCTGAACCCGGAAAGCAGAGGTTGCAGTGAGCTGAGATCACACCATTGCACTACAGCCTAGGTGACAGAGTGAGATCCTGTCTAATAAATAAATAAATAAAAGAAAACAGTGGCTACCTCCTCTTCAGCTTGAGCAACTCAAGGACAAAGGAAACAGCAGAAAACATTCCCTTTTCTTTAAACCCACCACTCACACTGAGGGTAGTGGGCACCCTCATCAGTGCCTTCGTCAAGTGTGTGGAAGGCAACTCAGCTTCAGCTCGGAGCTTCATCTCTGCATGGAAAACTGCCAGGTGGATGACCCAGACTTGGCATTTTTTTCTGAGACCCACCAGCCACACATTTTTATGAGGCAACCTTGACCATACACTTCCAGACTGCTTCCTGACTAGGCCCCGTTCAGGATGGATACTGATAGTGCTCATTCCTCACGGAGCCAAATAGTTTTCCTTGGTTTACTCCTGAGTCCTCTTGACAAGGCAAGAGGAAATGAAGCATTTCAATTGCTGGACTTGTGTGGGAGGATGAGGGAATGTGCAGGGAGGAAGGCTTCTTCACTCCAAAAACCAGAGTCCACCTCGGTGTGGTGCTGCACTTAACCAGCCCGATTCTTGGGCACTGAATTTCTCTCACCACCACTTGGCATTTTAAATTTTCTATTCGTTTTCTTAAATGTTAGATATCCTACTCCATAGTTAATAAAATGAAATAAAAGAGATCTATACAGTCTTCCACAAAGGTTGAACTAATTTACTCTCCCACCAACAGTGTAAAAGCGTTCTTATTTCTCCAAATCCTCTCCAGCATCTGTTATTTCACGACTTTTTAATGATCGCCATTCTAACTGGCATGAAATGGCATCTCACTGTGGTTTTGATTTGCATTTCTCTAATGACCAGTGACAATGAGCTTTTTTTCATGTTTGTTGGCCGCATAAATGTCTTCTTTTGAGAAGTGTCTGTTCATATCCCTTGCCCACGTTTTGATGGAGGTTTTTTTTTTTCATGTAAATTTGTTTAAGTTCCTTTGTCAGATGGATAGGTGATTCCTCAAGGATCTAGAACCAGAAATAGCATTTGACCCAGCAATCCCATTACTGGGTATATATATCCAAAGGATTATAAATCATTCGACTGTAAAGACACATGCACACGTACGTTTATAGCGGCACTATTCACAATAGCAAAGACTTGGAACCAACCCAAATCCCCATCAAGGACAGACTGGATAAAGAAAATGTGGCACATATACACCATGGAATACTCTGCAGCCATAAAAAGGATGAGTTCATGTCCTTTGCAGGGACATGGATGAAGCTGCAAGCCATCATTCTCAGCAATCTAACACAGGAACAGAAAACCAAACACTGTATGTTCTCACTCATAAGGGGGAGTTGAATAATGGGAACACATGGACACAGGGAGGAGAACATCACACACCGGGGCCTCTCAGGGGTGGGGGGGGCTAGGGGAAAGATAGCATTAGGAGAAATACCTAATGTAGGTGACGGGTTGATGGGTGCAGCAAACCACCACGGCATGTGTATACCTATGTAACAAACCTGCATGTTCTGCACATGTATCCCAGAACTTCAACTATAATAAGAAAACAAATAAAAGAAAAATATCTATACATTGGGGAAGATAAATGGAGCAAATACAGCAACATATTTTTTTTTTGAGACGGAGTCTCACTCTGTTGCCCAGACTGGAGTGCAGTGGCACGATCTCAGCTCACTGCAACCTTTGCCTCCTGGGTTCAAGCGATTCTCCTGCCTCAGGCTCCTGAGTAGCTGGGATTACAGGTGCATGTCACCACGCCTGGCTAATTTTTTATATTTTTAGTAGAGATGGGAGTGTCACAATGTTGGCCAGGCTGGTCTCCAACTCCTGACCTCAGGTGATCTGCCTGCCTTGGCCTCCCAAAGTGCTGGGATTACAGGCATGAGCCACTGCACCTGGCCCAACAATTCTACAAGAAAAAAATCAGCTTAAGGAGCATGGCACTGTAAATTCTTGCGTGGCCAATATCACTAAGTGTGCATGCTCAAGGGTGAAAGTTTAGCACTATTTTTTTGCTTTCTTTATTCTTTGAAATTAAACACAACTTTTGATCTAGAACACTTGCACAGTAATGAGTGCAGCCCTATATAATTCTTCAAATTGGAGGTGGGTGGCTTAGTCCAGAGCTGATCACCCTGACATCAGTCCATGACACCTAAGAATAACTGTTGCCCCATCTGTTTTTAACAAGACATTTATTCTCAGCAGCAGGAAGTCATAAAAACAATCCTTCCATCTTCATTTACATTGTCAAGGGAAACGTGGCAGGCTGCGGGAAGCCAGTACAGCAGTGAGGGGGCTGTGGCCTGGGCACCCTGTCACCACATTTCTCTTGCACATCCCAGGTCCTCTTGAGCAGCACGGGACAGTGCCAAGCAAATCAACACACCCTCGCCCATTCCTTTCCAGAAACTTGACAGCGATGCCTAGAACACTACACGTGTTCTTTCTCATATGTGCCCCCGCTCCCTCTCCCCCATTCCTGGCAGGAGAAAATGCAAAAGCTCTTCTGACTTGAATATCTGCCCATTTCAGGAAGCCACCCCATCACCACATCAACTTTTAAAAATAATTAAATCAAAACATTGTGTTCACTGGCGTGGCAACCAATCCACTTGATGAGTTTTTTGAGATGTCGTTGAAAACCAGTGTCAGGTCCTTGGGATCCCTTCTTCCCACTGGCCACTTCTTCTGTGCATCATTTAGCAGCGCCTTTGTGACAATGTTTTCAAAGCATCTTCCAAGTTCCCTAGTTCTACAAACTTTGTCACCAAACAAATGAAGACCAAGCAAGGGGAGAAGAAAACTTGCTGACAGAAATATGGAAATCAGCAACAATAAAAAGGGGAAATACGTCACATGAAAGTTGGAATGGCCTAGATTAAAACAAGCTATTTGGAAATTTGCCCTGGTGGGGTGAAGATTCCAAACCTGTTAGGCAAGCTAAAGATCTGCCTTGTGAAATTACACAGCTATGTTGTAAAGTCCTGAAAGGACTGGAACATCAACAGTCTTCCTACTTCTACAGGCAAACTAGAAAAAAGGACTCCCCTGCTTCCTGGTCCCTCAGGATGTCTGCCTGAAAAGAAAACCAGCTCAGAGACCCTGCATTCTCTCCTATGATGTGTCCTCCTAAAGCCTAACTCAACTGCTTGTTTGCTCATCTGTGTTTCTGAGAACATAGGTCCAACTATAGTCACTGTTACCAGTAGGGGAGCGAGGTAGACGAGTGGTAGGGAGGAGGCCTCTCCTTTCACACCTGTGTGCAGTGGTGACATCACATCTTCCCATGGGTGTCTTCATTCCATTCTTCAGCAGGCTACACCACAGAGGTCTGTTCAGTAATCAGGAGGCTCAGTGCAGGAAAAGTGCCAAAAAACCCAACTGAGAGTGGGATGAAAATGAAAATACCTATGGCTTGCCAAGCAATGAGATCTGCAACGCCATCCAAAAGGCTTCTGACCTTGATGGGGGTCTCTGTCCAGAAGCCTTGAATAACTTGTAATCCCCACATCCAACCCTGATGTGGCATCCACTTATGTATCATCAGGGTTGTATTCAACTCCTGGTATGCAATAAACTGGAAGTCTAAAAACAGGAATTTGAAACAACCTAAAACTGTTTCTTGTTGGTCTCCATTGCCCAGACTACCAGGGGAATACACCTACTTGATCTGGGGCAGCCGCAGGGGTGTGTGTGTTCAACCTTTGTCGATCATCAATTCCAGCTTCAGAGAGTGGTCAAACCCAGGTGGCAAATACCAGACAAGGCTCTTCTGAACCCACACAGTAATTCCCACTAGTCAGGGAGGAGCCCCAGTCCACCAGAACCTCATACGGAGGGAAGGCTGAGATAAGGCTTGGGCCCCTCAAGTTCTGTTTCATTCAGTGTAACCTACCACCCCTCAGTTAAGGGGAGGCAGACTTGGCAATAGAACCTGAAAATGGTGCCGTAATAGAAGTAACTGGACCAGGAAGAGGAGGCACCTGTTCCAGTGATGTCACAGCCATTGGTGCCCACAGGGATGTGGGACTGGTCATGCTGCCATGTGTCAGGAGTAATGATTGTAGGGGGGTGGGGCATGAAGAGTATGGTTCTGGAAACAGTGCTGTCAAGAAGCAATATACTCTGCAAAACTGATTTTCACCTTCTCACTTTAGTACCTGGTGAGTTTGACCATTTTTCCAAATTCGCTGGATTGATCCTTAAAGCTACCTTTCCTGAGCAAGGACTCTATTGTTTGGATCCGACTCCAGTTTTGTTCCTTAGCAACCTCAGGTGAAAATGAGGCTGTACGTGTGATGCCTTTTTCATTAATGAATTCAACTTAAATCCCATGGACCCCTATCTCCCAGTCCAGGTAATCACTAGCATCCTCAAAGTTAGTATGGAGGGAGACAGAGCAGAAAAGCTTAGGCAGCTCCTCTCAGAATGGAGGGGAAATCAGCTGTCCTTAAATGCAATGGCTAACATGCATTCCATGAGTCCTGAATAAAGATTCATGGCTGAGAGGGTCCCAATGCAGCCATGAAGCCACTTGTCCCTCCCTGTCTTCCATGTCACAAAGAGCGGACAGGGGTCATTGGTGAATCTAGGAAGTTGTGGCTGTGGAAAGCCATAGAGCTGACAGTAGAGTTCAGTAAAGCAGTAGCAGCACATCTGTGCAGTCACCTCCAAATTCTTTGTGGAGCTGCCATTCCATTAGACTTGGGGAGAGGGCTCAGTGCTCCTGATGCTGGATTCATTCATGTGATGCGAGAGCTTCCAGGTCCCAGAGTTAAGTCCAACACACTCTCCTATCTGCTGCTGCTGTCGACATGCTGGCAATTTTGAAGAGGTCCTGACCTAGGGCCAGGGACGGCTGTGGACTCGTTCTCGTGACTGTGTGTTTCACTTCCAGATAATTTGGGCTTCTTGCTCCCCCAACAGCCTGCTGCCAACTTGGGCTCCAGTGGAGGATGTATTTTTCCTATCCTGATTGGGTGCTCGAGTTCTAGAATGCTGCAGACCCTGAAATCAGAAAGTTTGTATTGCCAGAGGAACAGCTACAACAGAGGAGGGGAGCTATTTTGTTTCTGAAATGAGACTTCTTCCTTCCAATTCCATTCCTTCTTCCTGTATCTTTTCTCTTGGCCCAGATGCTCTTGCAGGGACAGGACCTCTCATGCTCTGCTTCCACTTTCTGCTTCATGGAGCCATGCATCTGGCTGTGGGCTCCTGAGAAAAGTAGGCCCACAGGCCCAAAAGTTTCGAGAGAACATAAAAAGGCATATGTACCTCTTAACCTAAAATTAAAGTTAAAAGAAAAAAATAAAAGGTACTTTAGTCAGGAATATAAAACACGATTTTCATTAAGAGTAGGCAGCGAGATATCGCACAGGAAAGAGAAATAAGAAAAGAACTCTAAGACATTCTCATTTTTAACCTGAACTTAATGTCTACCAGCAAAGTAGGTCCAGAGAGGTGAGGCAGCTTGCTCAATGTTACACATCTAGTCGTTAGTAGAAATGGGATTAGAATCCACTTAGTCTAAGTTCTTTTCTCTGCACCATGTCCTTGAGTTAGGATGAGGATTCATTATAACATTGAAAATGAATTGTTCATTGAATAGGATAACTATCATATGAAATATAAATGCAAACACCATACTCTGAAGTCTGATGTACATGAATGATTTGGGGATTATTCAGTGTTATACAATGTGCCTATCATTGCTTCTTGCAATTAGAATGGATAAGGTATAGTTCACTGGGACACTTTTCCAATATGCCTCTTGGAAGATGAACAGTCACTGTGTTAGAATATTGCCCTTGTGTCTTGAATGCAATAGCACATTGCAGGCAGAGACCCAGGGAGCACCAACAGTTTAGGCTTTAGAGTTAAAAGTTGTTTGAAGCATTAGATGAACTAGTTCATTAAAGATTTATTGATTCAGAATATTTGGGAGGAATGGAGTATGAAGTGAGGACAAGTGAACTGGCAAAAAAAAAAAAGTCTACAATAAAATACATTTGAAGGAATACAAATCAATTATTTTGAAGTAATATAAGAAAAAGCAACCACTAAAATACTGCCAGATCTATATACTGTAGGGCCTATTTTAACAACTGAATAATTTATCTGTAATTAGCAAATTGTTTATATGCAAATGGCATTGGAAAGCATTTGAAAATATTTTAGCAAATTAAAAACGTGCTATTGAATCTCATTTATTTCAAACTTGGCATGCCAAACTTTTCTCTCCAGAGAGTAGAGAGGTAAAATATAGTCTAGTTCTACTTAAATGATCAGAAAGTCTCATAGCAATAATGCTCTTCCTACTATAAGCAGTGATAATGATAATAATAATAATTCACTTTCACTACTCACAGAGAGTCCATAAATATTTTCTAGCTTGTGTCCCAACATATCTCTGTGCAGTGAGGACAAATAGAGGTTAAGGGACATGCCCAAGATCTATTAATAGCAGAAATTAAATTCTTGAGCCTAGAACCCAGGTCTTCTGATTCTCTGCTGTGTACCCTTCCACTCCTCTACAAGGCTTTCTAGGATGGAGCACAGTCTTCTGGCTTAGGCTAGATGAGCTCTAATGTCATTTTGCATTGCCAAGGTCTCTATTTCTACGACTTCACGTGTACTCTCACCTTAAAGCACACGGTGCATGGTACACATATGTGCAATGGGGACTTAAACTTGCTGGATTTCAGGAACTTGGGATTGCCCTTCAGTGTGTTGTTTTCAGCATTTCATGGATCAGTACATGTGAATCCTTCTTGTTATGAGATAGGCATAAATATATAAACTATCTTTGACTCTTTTTCCTAAACACTAGGTTTAATTTGTAAAGGAAACTGAGTCAACTATCCCTAAGCCATTCTAATGTCAAGGAAAAATGATAGCTCCTTATCTACAATTAACATGACTAAGACCTAGACTCATGGGTAATCTTCTCTTCTCAAGCAACAATTACTGCAAGACTAGCTTTGGCAAGGATAGCAAAAGAATCTTGGAGACTAATTTGTTATATAGAGAAACATATGCATGATAAGGAAAAGTCTTTATGCTGTTAACTTATTAATAAAGAGGAACCTGACACAGATAAACAAGCATTTATTGCTCAATAATAGAGTCCATTTCACCTTATTTTATTGCTGTTTGCTTGCTGATATTGTTTATCATTGACCTTATTTATACTGACATAGATGCAATCTTAAATAGGGCTCAGTTTGAAGTTACCTAGCCGTGAAATGTAGCCTTTTATCCTTTCTATATGATGAAAAGCTAACCTGTTCCACTGATTTGCATGCACATGCAGGATGGCCTGGCCATAGCAGATTACCATGAACAGACCAACAAATAACTGATCAACAAGCAGAGTTGACCAATATGCCTGGAGAGGAAGAAAGAAGCCTTTAACTATAAATCATGCTGTGAACAGAGTAAGTGAACATTCATTGAATTGTTCCATCGGTCTTTTATCATCTAGATTTTTGAGCTTAATTTCCCACCATGCACATCTCTACCCTAGACCTCCTGAACTACATTCTCACAGATGCTTCACCAATAACTTTCTTAACATTATTACCACTATGAATAATCTTTTCTGGCCCAAAACACTCCCATCCTTCCTTCTGTCATCTACACACAGAATTCTGTTCATATTTAAAGATCCAGCTTATATGTTATATCCTCAGAGAAGCCTCAAGCAACCGTACCCTCCTCTATATTCAATAGTACTTTGGTCAAACCATTACTATAGTACTTATCATAATGTGTCATAATTACTTGACTAGCTAGTTCATGCATTAGACTATACATTCCTCATGGGCAGAGTCACTGTGTTATTCCTTGTCATATTTCTGCTACTCTTTGGTCACCTGTACTTTACTTTTTACCCCTGCCAACATGCTTTCCACATCTTGCCCCCCATTGGGTATTAAGTAGGTGTTCTATAAGTGCTTCTAGAATGAACCACAGTGGGAGTGGCCAACGGACAGCCAGGCGGCAAGGGGTGCATAGATTTGTGTATGACGAAAACTCTTTTTTTTATTTTTATTGTTATACTTTAGGATTTAGGGTACATGTGCACAATGTGCAGGTTTGTTACATATGTATCCATGTGCCATGTTGGTTTGCTGCACCCATTAACTCGTCATTTAGCATTAGGTATATCTCCTAATGCTGTCCCTCCCCCCTCCTCCACCCCACAACAGTCCCCGGAGTGTGATGTTCCCCTTCCTGTGTCCATGAGTTCTCATTGTTCAATTCCCACCTATGAGTGAGAACATGCGGTATTTGGTTTTTTGTCCTTGTGATAGTTTACTGAGAATGATGGTTTCCAGTTTCATCCATGTCCCTACAAAGGACATGAACTCATCATTTTTTATGGCTGCATAGTATTCCATGGTGTATATGTGCCACATTTTCTTAATCCAGTCTATCGTTGTTGGACATTTGGGTTGGTTCCAACTCTTTGCTATTGTGAATAGTGCCACAATAAACATATGTGTGCATGTGTCTTTATAGCAGCATGATTTATAATCCTTTGGGGATATACCCAGTAATGGGATGGCTGGGTCAAATGGTATTTCTAGTTCTAGATCCCTGAGGAATCGCCACACTGACTTCCACAATGGTTGAACTAGTTTACAGTCACACCAACAGTGTAAAAGTGTTCCTATTTCTCCACATCCTCTCCAGCACCTGTTGTTTCCTGACTTTTTAATGATGGCCATTCTAACTGGTGTGAGATGGTATCTCACTGTGGTTTTGATTTGTATTTCTCTGATGGCCAGTGATGATGAAAACTCTTTTAACATCATGTGTAGACCCAAAGTCTCAACCTCCTGACCTCTAATTTAGGCTGCAAACCAGAGTGCCTGCAGCTTTGTTTATCCTTTTAATGTGCAACACACTTAGATTTCAATGTTGCATTAATCTGGGATATTAATTCCACCAGCACTTCTGATGGAAGCTATAAGTTATATTACCAAAAAATCTTTCTGTGGCTTAATATTCAGAGGTATGGGAATACAAATGATATTAAACATTAAGTTGGCAAAGAGGTATGAGCAAAGAAACAGTATGGTATAAAAATGTAGGCCCCAAATTAAGACTATAACATTTCACAATTAAATCAGGATGAAATGAACAAGTATCATAGGTTGTGCATTAATCAGAAAGGATATAAACCAAACCAGACACATTTATCGCTTAAAAAATCCTCAACTCCCTAATGTGCCTATAATTATTAATTATTTATAAACAACACTGGAAGTGTTGACATTGTATATTCCTATAAAATGAAACATAAAATAATAATGTCTCGGTTTTATATATCCCTTCAAGTTAATGATGCAATTTTAAAGGATCCTGTGAAGTTTTAGGTGAGCAGGCATTGATGAACACACAGAAATGGTAGCTGTTTTGTTGAGGTCTCAGTCTCCTCTTTCCATTTAATACTCTTTTTGACAACCCTGTAGAGAGACAGTATGAAGTGGCCAACACAGCCCTGAGATCTAATATTGAAATGCCCCAAACTTGCTGAGTGACCCTGAGCAGGGTTTACATTTCTCTGCACACCACATTCCCTATTTAAATAAATGGGCTAGACAAATTGGTCTTTATTTCCTTTCAGCTAGAGTATTCAACCATTTCTATTTCTGAGGTTTATTTTATTTGTTTTCCCAGATCTTACCACTTACTCAGAGGAAAATGTGGGTGTTATGAAAAAAAAAGATTTTCAATTTTTAACTATTTAATAACTGCAAGTCAGTTTTTTTCTTTTCATTTTCACCAGTTGTTATCCTTCCAGCCTCAAGTAATAGAATTAACCTCATGGGAAAGTATTTTCCCATATAATAGGATACGGACAGAATACATGGACTGAGGGCTGGATCAGTGATAGTACCAAGGACCCAGGCTCTTTCCATCTCTCTGCTCTGCTATCCTTGGCGTCAGTCTCCTTTTCAGACTTACGGCAAGGTGGCTGGCCTAATGCCAAGGATACAATGGAGAATATCAAGACCAGACCCACAGTGTCACATTTCCTGTGAAGGTGTCATTCTACTTGAAGTTAACAGCCAAGAGCTCAGGCCAGTAACTTCTTTCTGTCACATTATCAGGGTAATTTGGCAAGTAGCTATTGAATGTCTAGGAGAAGCCCGGTATGATGCCAGGAACTATTAGTGACACAATGAAAAGAAGAATAAAGTAAAATGCATTCAGTTTTTCACTATGAGATCATAATTAGTTCAGAAAACAAAGTATATCTGTTTTAAAGCCATAAAGCCACCCAGAAACATTCTTTCCATGAAGATAACCAAGTCCTAGCTGAATCTCAGATATGGTTAGACAGTGTTACCTCATTCCCACTCAGGCAACAGAAAAAATTCCATGCTTATAAATTCCACACTTACGGATGATTTGGAAAAGAATTTATTATCACAGGCCACACTTAGCTTATTCACTTAAGACTGCAGTGGATTGCAACCAAGTGTTATTTGATATGTCCGGAATAAAGTTTTCAGCAGGACAGAGTATACCACCAAAACATGATCATAGCAACTATAGATTAAAATATATGGCATATGGTATGTATAATCCATTCCCAAACCCTGTGTTCTCAGATACGATCTGTTCTCTAAATGATAACTATTTCATAATGTTCATTATGGTATGAAAATGAAATATGTGATGAAATTGAAATAATAATATACAGACACTTGAATGTAAAGATTCAGAGAGCCAGCCAGGCATGGTGGCTCACGCCTGTAATCCCAGCACTTTGGGAGGCCGAGGCGGGCAGATCACGAGGTCAGGACCAGCCTGACCAACATGGTGAAACCCTGTCTCTACTAAAAATACAAAAATTAGCCTGCCGTGCTGGTGCGTGCCTGTAATCTCAGTTACTCAGAAGGCTGAGGAAGGAGAATCGCTTGAACCCAGGAGGCAGAGGTTGCAGTGAGCTGAGATTGTGCCATTGCACTCCAGCCTGGGTGACAGAGCAAGACTCCGTCTCAAAAAAAGATTCAGAGAGCCAAATGATGGTATTTGCTGAATACACTGAAATATGACTATATCACAGAATATCTAACCATGTCACTATCTTTCATACTTCTAACAATGCTGTAATGAATACCCATGTGCATCTCTACTGAGCTTATGGGTAGCAGTTTGTGTTGGAGACCTGGTAGTGGAACTCCAAGGTCATAAGACATGCACGTTTTTCATTTTCATAAATGCTGCCAAATTACTTTCCAAAATGGCTATACAAATTCCCAGCAGCTATATATGAAAGTTCTTGTTGCACTATATGCCCATAATTACATGATATAAGAAATTCTAACTTTCACCAATCTGGTGGGTGAGAAATGGCGTTGCATCTTTTCTTATGCGCTTCCCTGACTCTCAATTAGATTAAGCTCTGACAATTTCTTATCTGTTTGTAGGCCATGATAAGCCTTTCCACTTCAGAAAAAATGATCATTTGTTCTGGTTGCTCATTTTTCTGTTGGTATATTTTCTATTTCATATTGACTTTATAAGTGTTTCATATGTTAGATATTATGTATGTATTCATGAAACATGTCCCAAATATATTCTTCCAGCTTTATTTTTAGTGACTTTTATCATGTTTTCTATTTTTATGGAGTCAGATCTGTGAACAATCTTTCCCCTAATGATTTGTGTTTTTGTGTCTTAAGATGACAGTTCTTTTAAAGAGGGTGTGTGTGTAAAAATTTTTCTGATCCTCCAATGCCTAGAACTGCCTGTATTTTATCATTACTCATTATATAATAGAGTGATGCATATAGAATTTTTAGCTCAAAGTTACTTCCCCGCAGATATTTTCATATTATTTTTGTGTCCAATGTTGCTGATGGAAAGTTTGATGCCAATCAAGTTTGCACACCTTCAGAAAAGTGGTCTCCTCCTACCTCTACCACCCTGTCTCTGGCAACTCATTATTTTCTATTTATGCTTAAAGCTCTGGAATGTTACAGTGATGTGATTATGAGTGGGTTTTTAAAAAATAAATCTGAAATACAATTTTTGCTCAGTACTTAGCGGGATTTTTAATGTAAGACTTGTGGGTGTGGGGAGGAGGAAGAACTGTAGGTGAAGAAGAAGAAAAAAGAGAAGAAGAAAAGAAGAAAGAAGATAAAAGAAGCATAAAAGAAAAAAGAGAAAATGGAAAGCGATACTAAACAATGGTATCATTAATAGGAAATATCCATCTATCTATACCTCCAATAAACTATATGTACATTTTTTCAGTCTTTCCAAGTTTTTGCTTATGGAACATAGTTATTCCTGTTTATAAAATTAGAGAGCCCTTTGATGAGAAATTCCTGTTTTTTTCTGAAACCCTTAATTCCAAAAGAAAAATTGGATATATTTAAGTCATTTCCTCTGTCATTTGTTCCTACATTTCCAAATGATATGTTTATAATGTTATTTTTTAATTGATCAGCTTTTGACCTGCTTGTGGTTGAACATTTAACTCAGCCACAACACTTTCCTTCCCCATCTTCTCAATATGGTTTGTAATAAATTTGGCTTAGGAATGATCAGTGTTTACATTATTATGACTATTGTTTACATCACAGCTAAGTACTAGCCTACAATCATGTCTAGTTTTTTGGTTCAACCTTTTCTCTTACAAGAGTTAATAAATTACCCAGTTGTCATATTGGGACTTCCTGTTGCTCTTTCCCAGTGCTGGCTCTTTTCTTTGGTTTTATGTTTTCCTCTTTCAAGAATAACCTCATTTACTGAAGAATATCCTTTAATAGCTTTTTTTAAAGAGTTTTTACTAGAGTCAAATATTTGAGTCCTGAACAAAATGTTTTATGTTTACTCTTTTGCTTGAAAAAGAGCTTTTCTGGGTCTTTTTCCCAGGAAAAGAGAAGCTGAAAGAATTCGAAGTTGAAAATAATGTTACCTCTTTCTGCAAGGTTTTCATTCATAGTCTTTTCAAAGGACTTCAGTTCTAAAAAAATTATTAGTTTATTTGATCATTATCTTTCAGTCTCTCCATTCTCTCTGCAACTTCTATCAACCGAATGTTAGCTTTCTGTATTGATTCTCTAATATTATTAATTTTGTCCTCCTATTATCCTTTGTCCTTTTTTCTGGGAAATTTCTTTAATTTTCTCTCCCATTCCATTGAAACTTTTTTTTTCAAGTAGCATATATTTAAACCCAAAGAATTCTTTCTTTTTCCTCGACTGTTCTTTTTTACAGCATCCAGTTCTTACTTCACAGATACAATACTTTACCTCTATGAGGTACTTCACAGTACAAAGTACTTCACAGATACAATACTTTACCTCTATGAGGTAATAAGTATTCTATGAGAATACTTATTACATGAATGAATAAGTCTGCATGGGGTACCTTTTATTCTGATCCTGATTATGTCTCTGTTTCCTCTGTCTTTATATTTCTGATTTGTTTTTATAATTTCATGGAGGATGCTCTTCTCAGATGTCTGATAATCCTTGTCTGTCAATTTCCATTTAAGGCTGAGGCTTAAGAAAGTTTACTGGGGTCGGGGGGGGATCTTATTATGTACATTGACAGGGCTTGTTGACTGCTGAGCTTGAAGTGATCAGACTATAAGCCAGGCTTTTCTTTAGGATACCCACAAATTTTAGAACCTTAGAGTCTCTCCTTTGGAGCCACTGAATTTGTTTCTCTGAGCTCCTGAATAGTAAGCACACTTGGTCTCTGGTATACTAAGAGCTGAGGTCCTTTAATTCAGATTTTAAAGGTTCATTTATATTCCCTCTTAGTGTCCCATCTCTCCCATGCCACCTTCTGCATTTAGTATCCTTTAACCTGGGGCCTCTTGGTTTCAAACTTTTCAGACAATAAACCATTTCCAATCACTGCCATGGAGTAGGAAAATGATACTAACATGGCTGCTATGGGTGAGGAAGGGCACTTGGGATACCTGTCCTGTTCTTTACCCTACCTATTTGGGGATCTGAGGATCTAAATGGTGGACATTTCAAGGGAGTCTGTGCGGCAAACTGGATCACTCCTCGTTAGCATCCCCTTCTGTTACTTTATAGAAGTTTAAATACGCACTTCTCTGCTAATATTAACTACCACTTCTCCACTCAATTTCTTCCAAAGTTTGTTCAAGTGTCTTCTCAGCATTGCCTCCTCTCTTGTTATCTAGGTTCCTGTGGGTTAATGCCCCATTAATTCCTTTACTCTCATTTTGAGAAGGGTTTTAGAAGGGGAGAGAGATAAATGTGTGTGGCCAATTCACTATGTCAAGCAGAAGTCCCGAGCTCTCCATGTTTGAGACCTTCCTCACTCTCACATATGCAAGTTTATGTACTGTAGCTGCAGCTGTAATGTCACCATGGTCTCTGATCTTGTTCCTCTAGCACTCCACCTGCCATAGCACTTCTAATTTCTTCTCTCATCAAAGACACAGGTGAAAGAGAATGCTTTTATTCTGCAAATGCATATGGAAAATAGATAGTCTCTCATAGATTTAGTAGGAAATTTAGTTACTATGAGTGTTTTAAATTACTTGGGTTTTCTGTTTATTCCAGTATTCCCCTATATGAGGACTATTCCAGTGGTCAATTGTGTACTTATTTAGGGTCATGAGGAATATCTTGTTTAAAACTAGAGATGAGGGAAGAATCAGTGTAGTGAGATCATGTGCCATTTCTGCAAATTTAATTAAGGAGCTCTTTGTTTAGATTTGCCCAGGTCATTTCGTGGAGAAAGCATCCCACATTAATTCTTACATGACCTTGTGCTTTTTTTTTCTTTGTATTTTCATGTATATATTGCTATGGTTTTAAGAGTCATTCCTAGTCAAATAGGGAATTTCTTCAGGTTTTGTGATTAAATGATGCTTAAGCAGTGTGCCAATGAGACATTCATTATGCAAGGTGCTGAGGCAAAGCACCCAATGATCTGTGAAGGAAATAGAACTTCATCTTTGGTGTTTTAAAAGTACTTTCCAAGACAGATTAAAGCAGTTCACCACAAGGGGAAAAAATAGTGTCAAGTAATTTTATAAGACAAAAGAGTTGCAAGTATGTGCTATCTCCACATAAGAACGCATAACTGCACACCGTCTGAGTTTTTCCCAAGCAAAGAATTCCTGAATAGGCGGAAGAAAAGTTCTACAAAATGCATCAGCCAGAAGTACTGTGCTAAGTTGCCTAATTACTCATGCTCTGTGGAAACTTTCAAAATGCAGCTGGCACCACTTGCTGAACTTGTTACTTCATTTTCAATTGCAAGGAACAACAAAGTAGTTTATTGGTCTTATTTAGGGGGACTGAAAAATGAGTAAGGTCATAAAGTAGATATGTATCATTATCATTTATACCTGAAGGGGCTATGACCAATTATATTATTTCCTGTTATCTGCAAGGCAATAAATAGAAGCGGGAGAAAAGTCTAGAAGGTATTTGCACACAGGCTGGCCGTATCCATATGGCATGAGCCTCAGGCTTGGGGCTAAGACAGTAAGATGAAAGTGGGTAAGAAGGTGTGCAGGAAAGGTTGATTGGGCTCATTTCTCTTCCAAAAACCTATCAACATAGAAATTGTATCATCAAGAAAGGGGTTGAACTTTGCCATCAGGCATGCCTTCCACAACATGGCCATTAGCAAGTCACTTAACCTTATAGAGTGACAAGATTCTGCAGGACAATCCCAGGCTCCCTGTATCACCCATTACAGCTTTTGCCAGTAACGCCTGCCCCACTGTGACCAGCCTTTTCTTTCTCTTTCTTAGACACTTGGGATTTTTCCTCACAGTAACTTGAAACGTTTATCTTCCACTGCTGCAAGACTTTTTCAAGCATAAAAGTAAATATCTAAAGATAGAGCAGCTTTCTCAACTTTTAAAAATAAAAGACTAATGAGTCTTCATTCTAAAGGAGCAGAGACCAAAAAATAATAATAACTGTCAAAGAAAAACAAATCCTGCTACTCTGTTACCACCTACGATACTTGGGGTTTGATTTACTCTGTTACCACCTATGATACCTGGGGTTTGATTTCTTTTTAAGTTTATTTCTCTCCTTTATGATATGATATACTTAAGTGTAATAGGCTCACAATTTAACCAGGAATAGGGTCTGAGACAATGTGATGGAAATCCAGCCTTGCCTAAGCCACAGCCAACCTATGTCATGTATTCTTTTTATTAAAATATCTATGTAAGATGATTAGAAGGTTTGATTTATTAGAAAAATTAAATTGGGGTCAAAAGAAAATATGGTATAGGTTGAATTGCTAATTGGCTTTCCAGCCTTGGATTTTTTTTTTTTTTTTGCTATTTCTGCTGACTGGCTCCATTGCTCAGTCTAGGCCTGCTGTCAGGGAGCAGCCTTCTCTTTCTTAGCCAGCCCTCGGAAACCTGACAGTTTCCACCTGAATCCCTCATCTCAGCATTTGCTGCTTTCTTTCTCTCCTATCCTGACCTTCTGTGAGCCACAAAGAAAGCACCTCTTCCAGAGATGCTTTCAGAGCTCTAACACCCCTGACTGTTCCATGGAGGGCTCCTAGATCCTGAATTCTGGGTGACAGACACCGATCCCAGGCAAACCTTCTTCCTGCACATTGCATGTACATGATGAAACACAGCTGATTATTTTACAGAAACTCAGTTGCTAGAAATGATTTTTTTAATGTTATGATGCTGAAAATAAAGAGATTCAACTTCCTTTGTCAGTCCTTTGGCTCTAGATTTTAAAAATCTGAATGGTCAAGAGCAATGTGATAAAGACAGTTTAAAATTATTAATTATTATTAATATTGTCTCTGATGCTCAGCATATTATTGTTATTTTTTCAACTTTTATTTTGGGTTCAGGGGTTGTATGTACAGGTTTGTTATGTGGGTATATTGTGTGATGCTGAGGTTTGGGGTATGAATGATCCTGTCACCCAGGTACTGAGCATAGTACCCAATAGTTTTTCAGCACTTGTCCCCCTTCTCCCTCAAGTAGTCTCTAGGGTCTATTGTTGCCATCTTTATGGCATGACTACCCATTGTTCAGCTCCCACTTATAAGTGAGAACATGAAGTATTTGGTTTTCTGATTCTGTGTTAATTTGCTTAGGATAATGGCCACCAGCTGCATCCATGTTGTGGCAAAGAACATGATTTCATTCCTTTTTGGCTGTGCAGTATCCCACGTTGTATATGTACCACATTTTGTTTATCTACCCACCATTGAGGGGTACCTCAGTTGATTCCATGCCTTTGCTATTGTGAATAATGTTGCGATGAACATACTCATGCATATGTCTTTTTGGCAGAATGATTTCTTTTCTTTTGGATATATACCCAGCAATAGGATTGCTGGGTCAAATGGTAGCTCTGTTTTAACTTATTTGACAAATCTCCAAACTGTTTTTCACAGTGACTGAACTAATTTACATTTCCACCGACACTATGTAAGCATACTCTCTTCTCCACAGCCTTGTAAGCATCGTTATTTTTTGACTTTTTAATAACAGACATTCTGACTGATGTGAAATGGTATCTCATTGTGGTTTTGATTTGCATTTATCTGATGATTAGTGATGATGAGCATTTTTTATATGTTTGCTAGCTGCTTGTAGGTCTTCTTTTGAGAAGTGTCTGTTCCTGTCCTTTGCTCATTTTTTAATGAGGTAATTTGTTTTTTGCTTGTTTAAATTCCTTATAGTTTTTGAATATTAGACTTTGACAGATGCATATTTTCGCAATGTTTTTTCCCATTCAATAGGGTGCCTGTTTGTTGATAATTTCTTTTGCTGTGCAGAAGCTCTTTAATTTAATTAGGTCCCACTTGTCAATTTTTGTTTTTATTGAGGAATTGCTTTTGAGGACTTAGTCATAAATTATTCCCAAGATCCATTTCCAGAATGGTGTTTCCTAGGCTTTCTTCTAGGATTCTTATAGTTTTGAGGTCTTACATTTAAATCTTTACTGCATCTTGAGTTAATTTTTGTATACTATAATAGGCAGGGGTTCAGTTTCATTCTTTCACATATAGCTAGCCAGCTATCTCAGCACCATTTATTCAATAGAAAGTCCTTTCCCCATTGCTTATTTTGTGGACTTTATCGAAGATCAGATGGCTGTGGGTGTGTAGCTTTATTTCTGCATTCTCTACTCTGTTACATTTGTCTATATGTCTGTTTTTATACCAGTACCATACTGTTTTGCTTACTGTAGCCTTATGATGTAGTTTGATGTCAGGTAATGTGATGCCTCTGGCTTTGTTTCTTTGCTTGGGACTGCTTCACTCTTTTTTGGTTCCATATGAATTTTAGAATAGTTTTTTTTCTAGTTCTGTGAAAAATGTCATGGGTAGCTTGATAGAAATAGTGTTGAATCTCTAGATTGCTTTGGATAGTATAGCCATTTTGATGATATTATTAGTTCTTCCAATCCATGACATGAAATGTTTTCTCATTTGTTTGGTTCATCTATGATTTCTTTCATCAGTGTTGGGTAATTCTCCATGTAGAGATCTTGTAGAAATCTTTCACCTCCTTGGTTAGATGTATTCCTAGGTATTCTATATTTTGCAGCTATTGTAAATGGCACTGCGTTCTTGATTTGGCTCTTAGCTTCATTCATTATTGGTGTACAGAAATGCTACTGGATTTTTTTGTACATTGATTTTGTATCCTGAAACTTTACTGAAATTGTTTATCAGTTCCAGGAGCCTTTTGGCAGATTCTTCAGGATATTCTATGTATAGAATCATATCATCAGTGAAGAGAGATAGCTTGACTTCTTCTTTTCCTATTTTGATGAATTTTTACTTCTTTCTCTTGCCTGATTGCTCTGGCAAGAACTTCCAGTGCTGCGTTGAATAGGAACGGTGAGAGTGGGCATCCTTGTAATGTTCCAGTTCTCAAGGGGAATGCTTCCAGTTTTTCCCTGTTCAGTATAATGTTGGATGTGGGTTTGTCACACATGGCTCCTCTTATTGTGAGGCATAGTGTATTATTTTTAAAGAGCTACCATTTACTGAACACTTGCTAAAAGCTTGATGCTAACAGTTTACATAAAACAAACTATCTCTCATTTAATTCTCATAAGGTAACATTATTATCATAGGTGATTGAGTTACATGTCTAACACACAATCACTAATAAGCACAATGTACATCTGAACCCAAACAAGCACATTCGGGGGCCCACACTCAAAGCCCCACACTAGCATTTTCTACAATGAATAATGTACCCATACTTTATTTAGTTGCTTACATAGCATCAGGGTTGTTGCCAGCTATAAGCCTGTGGAGGGCCTGCGATGAAATTCTTATAGATCTCAAATTAGGAATATGCACAAAGGAGCCATAAATACATGTGTTTTGATCAGGATGACAATAATTAAAATTATAATTGTATGAATGGTCATAGGTAATACTGATTAAACCAATTTAATAAAGCTCCGATCACCACTCCACTAAAAATACATTTTAGCATCTTGATGATTTGATCAAAGATTGCTATATTGCAGTTCTCAGCTGCACAAAACCTATTCTTAAGCATGATCATTATAATCTTTTGCTTTATTAAACATCTGAAAGGAATGGCATAATGGTCCTTCAAGGACAGCTCCATTAAGAAAAAAAAAAGAATAATCTACAGTATAATGTGTTTAAAATGCTTTTTAAAATAGTTTTGTCATTAAGGTGATCAGCACCTGGGTTATTCTCATTGAAACAGCCTGAGGTCTGCTTGATTAAAGAGACAGCTACACCCCTTTTTCCTAGCCCCTTAAATGAACCAAAGATATAATCTACACATATCTTCACGTGTTTTAGCTTCATTAAGATGGAATCTCCAAATACCAGCTAGATATCAGTGGAATAAACTAGGCCGGGAAAGAGAGGGATTGGGATGATATGTAGCTTTATTGACTAATAAAATTTAATTGACCGGCAGGGCATGGTGGATCACACTTGTAATCCTAGCACTTTGGGAGGCTAAGGTGGGTGGATCACTTGAGGCCAGGAGTTCGACACCAGCCTGGCCAACATGGTGAAACCTCATCTCTACTAAAAATGCAAAAATTAGCCAGGAGTGGTGGGGGGTGTCTACAGTCCCAGCTATCAGGGAGGCTGACGCATGAGAATCACCTGAACTCGGGAGGCAGAGGTTGCAGTGAGCTGAGATCACACCACTGCACTCCAGCTTGGGTGACAGAATGAGACTCAGTCTCAATAAATAGATGATAGATAGATGATAGATAGATAGATAGATAGATAGATAGATAGATAGATAGATTATATAGATTCTCACTTAGAATTGGTTAAAATGGCTCCAAAATTCAGTCTGATGCTAGCAGAGCTTCCTTCTGAAGTCAAAATACGATTTTAAAAAAAAACAAGCCCACCATTCTCCATCTTTTGTTGGCCAAAATTATATCAGGCAATCAGAATGAATCTTGCCCAACAGTTAATTAATATTCACCAATCTGTGTGTGAGATTACAAGTAGAATTCTGTAAGTTTGAAAAGCAAATAATAAGAGTAATAAAATTTACATTTCTATAATGACTGAAGATTTACAAACACCTCTCTTATCCATACTATTTTAAAAAGCTCACATTGACGTTGTAATTCTCATTCTTAAAATGAGGATTGAAATGGTTCTGTGACTAGCCTGAGATAACAGACCCTAAATTTCTAAAAAGAAAACAAAAAAAATTCCAACAAGGCTTACTACTGACCTTGAGCTCTTTGTACTATATTATCTTTTTTAAGTTACATGTTCCCTCTTACCTGACACTTGCCATACTGCCCAAATTCTTCAGAAGATTATTATATGCCTTGTAAATGAATCTGTAAATGGTTTGTGAAAAATGAACCTCTTATAGCTCAGCAGGCAGCCAGCAGTGATAACTGTTATCTACCTGCTGTGAGACTTAGGGCAAGTTAGTAAATCTCTCTGAGACTTAACTTTCTCTTCTTTAATATCAAAATAATAATATATACTTGCATTTGAGAGAAATCAATAAAATACATGTAAGAGACACTCTCCCAGAACTTGGCACACAGTACATTCTCAAAAGCCACCTATTTAAAATGCACCTCAATTTGAGCATTATCAGAACCTAGGTGATAATTAAAGCTGTACTTTTTTTCCCCAAAGAATGGGTTGTTGGAAAAGTATGTTTGGATGACACATTTATTTATAAAACAGGAATTTAAAGAGCATTGAGGAGAAGATAGAGATACAAAAGCAAAAAAAGCAAAAAGGTAAAGGCTAAAAAGGATCAAAAAGAAGAATTTAAAGAAAAAACGATAACTACACATACACACTTATCAGCCTGTTGATGATAACTGGACAGCCCAAAGCAAATAGAGATTTTATATACTTATTTACCCCTCCTGCTAACCTTATGAGGTAGCTATTATTGTTATTGTCATCTTACAGAAGAGTAAATTGAGGGACAGGGAGGTTAACTATCTTGCCTAAAAACACACAGCCAGTCAGTATCAAAAATGAGAAAACTTAACTGTCTGACTCCAAAGTCAATGCTCTAACCACTGTGTTATTCTGTTCCTGGTCTAAGCTAGGAGTCAAAGGCAGCAGAGAGATTGAGTGAGTACTGAAAATACTATTATCATGATAGAGGATGTCTGTCTTGAAGGCATAAACTACCCAAGTGAACCATGGTTTGGACATACCTAGCCCCATGCAGCAGTTCACTAACAGCCTGGGATGATGAGACCTCAGTGTAGATATCCTTATTCTTCATGTACTTGCAAAGATTGTTGAAGGATCGCTTAGGTTGAGAGGCTGAAAGACACAAATTTTCCCAGCAATCCAGTCCAAACCTTGGGCGTGTGAGGACTGTCTTTTCATTGAAAGATCATGAAGGTCTGAGTTTGCTAGGTTTTCTCATTGGTGTGGTATCTTTCATATTTTTTCTTGGGATATTCTTTTCTCTTTACTTATAAGATCACCATTTCAGCTCATCGATCAGTGGCTGCATAGGTATCAGAACCTAAGAGGTGGAGCCCTTCAGCACTCACTCCTGTTGGTAACAGTTCAGACCTGGATGTGCCACTGTTAGTCGTATGAGCTCAGATGGGACATTTAACCTTTGTTAGTATACCTTCATCTATGAAAACTGATACAAGACCCACCTCACAGGTACCTGCAAGGGTACAATGAGCCTATACATGTGAAAATATCCAGTACTTGATACACATCTGTTGAATCTGGATTTCAGTAGCAAATATTACTTATGAACAGCTGGACTGGCTGTTTTTAGAACCTCACAGTTGGTGAATACATCTGAACTTTAAAGATGACCTATAAATCATGTGGATTAAGTGTTTCAAAAAATTGGAACTGACATCAGATAGAGGGCCATCTCTTTGTAGCATACCCAACAATGGCACTTTGCTGTAGCTGCTGCTGCCGACAAAAATGAGGGCAGCTGAAATATCCTGAGCCATGATTATACAGCATTAATGTCACTTGTAGCATTGGAAACTGCTTTTCTGTCATTCTTATGAGTAATGACTCACCCATGCTTGGGCTACAGTTCCTATTGTTTGCTCTTCTCATAGAAGTGGATGGATGGGAACACACACAAAATAGTTGGCATCAAAATCAGGATAAAAAACTGCCTCACCTGTATTGCATAGTCCAATCAAGCCTCATCAACCAGTATTAAAATGCATTCATCTTTTCAAAACAAATAATTTTCCTAATCAGCTCAAAAGTACATCCAAACAGGATTTCTTTTTTAATGGTCAAGGGGTAATTCCACTTGACAAATGTAAACATCATGAGTTCTGGACAAAGCTTCAAACAAATTTGAAGATGTTTGTTTAGATATCAATTTCCAAGAATGAGTTTCTAGGAATGGGTGTAAAACCCAAATAAAATATTGCTTATGCTGAAAAATAACTTTATTTAAAGTTAGAAATATAAAGACCATAATGTAAATGACCTGGTTATATACTAGTTAGTACCACAACTAGCACTAAAACCTAAATCTCTTTCCTCCAAGTCCAGCGGGGTTTCTTCTTTTAAGTCGTATAAATACAGAAGCATGAAAACCTAAGGCTATTCCAATATTTTATGAACAACCAGGCCCTTCCTATTCTACTACCAAGGAAAGCCCTGCTGTACCTCTCTCCAAATTTAAAAATAGCCTTAGGAAGGACACATGGTCAATAGTGGGTTGATCAAAAATTCATTTTCACTGCAATAAGAGTGGTTTAGGTTCAAGAAGCTAAAGCTTAGGGCCAACTTGACCTTCAGACTCTTCCTGAAACTTTCCATTTCTCCTTAGTTCATATGCACAGGAGATCAAGATACAATGATCTATGATGCTAACTTAAGGTGGTTGAGATTCTGGGGAAATAAATTGTTCCAAGCAATTTTCCTGTTAAAAAGTCCAGAATTTATTGTCTCTGTCTAGCATTTATTGTCATTGACATCTGCAAAGATTTTCAGAGAAGAATGTATTGTCTTCCACATCTCACTTCAGTTCAGTATACTGTATCCCATATAGAAGTTTTTTTTTAAGAACCATCTGTTTAAAGTGTCTTTATTAATTCATTTTGGTATATTTTTGGACATGTCTACAAATTACGGATCATAAATTTTCTATAACAAAAGTTGTTCATACAGCTCTAGACAGAACCCAACAGGAGAGTCTAAATATAGAAGTGATATTTACATCTACAACCAAGTAATTCATACATAATATAAACCATGTTTGCTAACACTAAGAGCATGTTGTAGACAAGCCCTGATAACACCAAATACAATGTCACTGTAGGTTTTCCATCATTAAGCCTTAGTGAGCTCTACAGTAAGGCTGTAATTTTAGTCTCATTATATATCTCTATCTTATCTTATGGTGTTCTTTAAAAATATCATATTTAACTTGAAATTTAAGGCAAGTGTTTGCTTGAAAATATGCACCAAGCCCACTATTCCCTACTGTGAACCATTTGACCACTGGTTCTGAAGAATTAGGTCTAATGCTTTTCATTGTGTTAATAGAGAAATAAAAAATGTATATATTTATAGTGTACAACATGATGTTTTGAAAATGTATACATTGTGAAATACCTAAATCAAACTAATTAACATATACATTATCTCACTTATCAATGTTTTGTTTTGAGAACACTTAAAATCTATTCTTTTAGCAATTTTCAAGCATACAGCATCCCACTTTACTCTGCAGATTACAAAACCATGTATGTATGTATGTATGTATGTATGTATGTACGTATATGTATTGAGACAGGGTCTCACTCTGTTACCCAGGCTGGAGTGCAGTGGCATGACCACAGCTCACTGCAGCCTCCACCTCCTGGGCTCAAGCAATTCTGCCACCTCAGCCTCCCAAGTATCTGGAACTACAGGTGTACAACACACACCCAGATTAATTTTTCTGTTTTGTAGAGACAGGGTTTTGCCATGGATCACTTGAGCTCAGGAGTTTGAGACCAACTCCTGAGCTCAAGTGATCCACCTGCTTCAGCCTCCCAAAGTGCCAGGACTACAGGCATGAGCC
The DNA here is from genome assembly GCF_009828535.3 of Hylobates moloch. NCBI lineage: Eukaryota > Metazoa > Chordata > Mammalia > Primates > Hylobatidae > Hylobates > Hylobates moloch. The sequence continues at coordinate 158,243,322 of NW_026652279.1, forward strand.
ACTGCACCTGGCCATATAGAACTTTTCAGTCCCCACACTACAGTAAGTCTCAAATTGTCTTTTCCAAGCTCATGAGGGGAAATACCAAAATGAGATTGCACTATGGCCCTGGGCTCCATGCCTGGAGGAAGGTGTGGGCTGCTGACACAGAGGAGGAGCTCCCATGCTCGGTGGTAGATGAAAATGGGATTTTGTGCAATGTTACCAGTTCCTTCTTTGACCCCAACGGTCCACAGATAAGGAGGCTGTGCCCAGATTCTTCACCAGAGAAGCAAAATAGAAAGTTATTTATACAGTGAACATTAGTTTTGTTATAGCAGACACAGGGGACTTCTGTCAGCTTTTATTTTAAGCTGTTTACATTCTGAAAATGGATATTAATGGATGTATGCACTTGATTAAATATGATACTCCTATTCATCTTAATTGGTGACTTCTGTCCTACGTATAATACCATTTTGACATAGAGATAGATAAATTTGAATTATTATACAGCAAGATATGACATCTTCTCCATGAAACTCTCACCTCTTTGTTTGGTAACGCACTTTCCTGGCTGTCATCTATTTTGAATGGTTGTGTCTCTGTTTCTTTCTATTGCTCCTTGTTTTCCTTCTGTGCCTTAAATTAATATGAAAGCCAAGGTTCTGACCTCTCTTCTTTCTCAATCCCTAACACATCCCAAGCTGTGGCACCACATTCTAATTGCCTGAACATGTTCACATCTATTTCTAGCTAGCTGCCTAATCAACCTTCTATTTGTACTTCAGTCTTCTGTATTCATTACCTCGCACATGCACGCACACACAAACATACACACACACACGCACGTATGCGCACAGACTTCCCTAATGAGATTTATTGTACCAATAGTCTCTGAGTCAGCTGGATTCAAAACAGCAGCCATCTTTGGTTCTTTACTCTCCTTCATCAAGCTGTTACCATCACAGCTCTTCATGATGCTCTCACAATTGCATATGTGTTCTGACATGCTTTTCTTCCTTACGTGCCCATTTAATTCACCCTGTGTAAAACTAAGCACCTCCTTCATTGTATTAGTCTTGCATAAAATATTCAAGAAAGCTCTGGAACTACTACCTGAAACTTCAGCGTAATTTAGTGGAATTAATCTGACACGTAGGCTCTACCAAATGTGGGCACATCTGTGTAGGGCTACATTTCAGTTCCAACCTTATCTCCCTGTCCTAAACGCCAAGAGAATGCTTTCCTATCTCTACACCTGCTCTTTCCTCAGCCTTATCCCTTGCCCTATACCTACTGAAAGTCAATCTCCAAGGTTCAACTCAAGGAAGGGTTCCTCTAAGAAACCTTCCATAAACACTCCTGGAACCCTATCTTTTTGCCCCTAGACAGCTGTGGTCTTCTGGACCACTCATATCCCACCCACCACCCAGCATCTCGACTTGGGCTTATTCGCCTCTTTTTCATGCCTCAGCACCATAGTGTCCACACCTTGAAGATGCAGACTCTGACTCATTGACCACTGGAGCCCTCAGAGGATGTAACACAATGCCTTTGTATATAATAGGTGCTCAGTAAGCATATGCTGAATATTGAGCAATGGGCATTTGAATCCCTAGGAAGGGGCTATAAGCCAGGAATAGAAGGACCACAATGTAGAACTGAGAAAAGATAAGGAAACAAACTGTGCATGTGGGGAATTACACAGAATCCTTCAAAAACAGCGCGTTTCACAAGGTACACTATCTCCAGTCACTCCAAGGTCCCACACCCCAGGGAGGACTTGCTAATCCTTAGGGTCGGGTGTGTCCTTTCTCTGCCCCTACCTCACTCCTCTCCCTGCAGGTAAACAACTCAAAACCCTGTAAGACTCCAAGGGCATTTGCTACAATTTCAGCCATTATAACTGGACTTACCTCTTCTTCTGCCTGTACTCCAGTTCTGGTAGCTGGATTCCTTTGCTTTATGCTGAGGTTCTGCCTTACTAATTCCCTTCCCCTTGTCCTCTGAACTTTGGATTTCAGTTTATGTTTCTCAGTACCATCCTTATACCTCCTCCAGTATGTACTCTCACCTTTGAACCTAAGATAGGTGTCCCCCACCTGCTGAAGTAGCCCTTGATGCCAAACGCCTGCCTCCTATGAAACTGCTGCCAAGCTCCACCACTCGTCCAGATGCCCCTATTACTCCTTACTAGGAAGCTCTCCCTGTGCTAGCTCTTGCTGGCCTGGATGTCCAGCTTTGGCAGTCCCACAAGACTTTCATCAAGAGCGGGCAGCAGGATGACATCCGCAGTGCCCATAGCCCCCAGGAGGGAAAGTCTCAATTAGGACCCTGAACCCTTACCCCCTGACCCTTCCACTCTAGCTGACCTGGTTCTGACCACAGATGCGACCACTTGCAGAAGGCCAGCTATAGAGAACACAGAAACACCCAGAACAAACAGCATGTCACCTTCAGAGTAGTTGGGGTCAGCTGCTGTCCATAGCTGCCCCTGTGTTGATCTTATTAATCAGGATGCAAGACAATGAGGCCTGTCCTCAGGTGATCCTATGAGGCTTGGTCAGAAAAATACAAAAGAGCTTCAGAAAAGTAAAACGTGTTTAAGAGGAAGGACATTAAAAATATCATCCTAAGTCTCTGTTCTTCTGTAATAAGTGTAATAGCATGCATGTAAGCAATAAATACGTGCACTGAATTGCTCTAAAACCATGGAAATAAACCAAATTCCATTTTTACTGCACGCAATAAACTTTTTCCCTAGGATATCAGTTAAGATTGCTCTAACTTTTAAAAAAATAACAGCTGACTTATTCTGTATTCCTATAGCTCAGAATAAATAGATCAACTAACTTTAAAGTTGGCAGGTTTACAGTTCTCCCAGAGAAGAGAAATTAAAGCCAAACTGATGATAAAAAGTAAGTATTTTTATATTTATGAAGTCTTAAAATTACAGAGCTGAACATACAAGGTCAATACAGAGCTGGCATAGAGCTGAGTTAAATGCTTCCTACATTAGCCTTATTTCCTCAAGTGAGAAAGTGTGCTCCAGGGGGTGGCGATGTGTGCTGAGCAGTAGGAAAGGATGGCTGTGCTTCTGAGGCTCTGTGCAAACTTTGCATCCTGAGTAAACATTTACAGTTAAATCCCCAACTCAAGGCTCTGGCTAAATCCTTCCTAAAATTAGGTCAAAATGTGAGTTGTGAAATACAATGCTCTCTTGAGTATTTACAAATGACAGCGTCTTTATTTGTTAATTACTTTGTGTTTATTTTTCTGTGTATTTGTGGTTTTTATCCCCCTACCCCCAAGAGTAAGCTCCACAGGACAAGATCCATGCCTTTCTTGTCTATAATCCCAGTGTTAAATACAACGTCTGCCAATGATAGTTTCTCAATAAAAACTTGTTGAATGAATACATACAGTTTTATTCTTACTATGACCTCCTCAAGGCAGCTCACCAACCCTTGCACCTATCTCAATGCTAAGAAAGAAGAAAAAACCTCTGCCTGTTCATTAACTATAGAAGGACATCCAAGCACTGTAATGTAAGGTGTCACTTTCAAAGGTAACATTTTATTTGATCACTTTGAGAGCCTGTCTCCAAAGCATGGAGAAAGAATATTAATCTTCCTTGTATTTGTCTCTCTGATCACTAGAAATTTATTAACATTTAATTGTCTTGAATTTGAATTTGGTTTTCAGGAAGCTTGAAAGAATTAGCATCCTCTGAGTAAACTCGTGTAAGATATTAATTTTTGATCTCAAAGGGTAGTTAATTTAGGTTGTTTACATGACAGATTTGGACAGAGTTAAAGGTTAAATTCTACCTTTGAAGTCTAAAGATAACTGAAAGTTGATGTTAATAATTTTATAATTACTGAAACTACGATTAGAATTGTCTAAATATCTCATGCTGGTAAAAGTGTCATATCATTCCTACTCACTCTCCCTGGGAGATGACCTGACTTTTGAATTTTCATTACCCCTAAAATTATCAGCTTCAAAACAGCATTTATGAAAAGAAATTAACATAAACATTTAAATGAGTTTTTTCTGAAAAGTTACTTGCTCATCTAAAACTGAAAGTCAACAATGAAATTACTTAATCATTCCTCCCTTCACTCAATACATAATTATGCCAAGTTTTGAGTATACAAAAAAACAAAGAACATAAAATATTGTCCCTATATTTAAGGAGTCTACTGCAGAAATCCATTTTTATATATTTGTTGATTTAATAAGTACTGGTGACAAAGATGACATGGCTTCGGTTCACATTAGGCTTGAAGGTTCACAAGGTTGGAGCACGTGTTAGTCTGTTTTGCATTACTATAAAGGAATGCCTAAGACTGGGTAATTTATAAGGAAAAACCTTCATTTGGCTCACAGTTCTGCAGACTGTACAGACATGGCACCAGCATCTGCTCAGCCTCTGGTGAGGCCTCAGGAAGCTCTTACTGATGGTGGAAGGTGGAGGAGGGGCAGACATGTCACATGAAAAGAGAGGGAGCAGGAGAGAAAGAAGGGGGTTCCAGGTTCTTTTAAACAACCAGCTCTCATGAACTGACAGAGAACTCACTCATCACCAGGAGGACAGCACAAAGCCATTCATGAGAGTTCCACCTCCACAACCCAAACATCTCCCACTAGGCCCCATCTGCAACATTAAAGGTCACATAACATGCAATTTGGAGGGGACATACAACCAAACCCTAACAGACCACATCCATAATGCTCACCATTGAATCGCCAATATGAGAAGCATAACAGTAACAAGTATGTATTAATATGTGATGCTTTTAAAGGCACTGTTGTTGTTGCAGAAAGGCAAATGTGGAAATAGAGAACATACAATGTGACAAGTGAGATGATAAAAGAATGTACATAGTGCATTATTGCCAGAAAGGAATACCAAAGTTGGCCTGCTGAAGTCAGAGAAGGTATTTCAGAGTAGACACCATTGAGCTGAAGCACTATGAATAAGAAGGTGTCTTGGGTGGGCAGGCATGAGAGGGCGTTTCAGGCAGAATAAACAGAATGGGCCAAGGCATGGAAATATGGTAAGCTAAAGACCATGAACATCTTGGTACAGCTATCGAGGTGCTACAGACACAATCAGAATTGTTCTCAGGCTTCTCATAAACTGGTACCTGGGTAAAAACAATGCCTCTGAAAGTAATCTAAGTGAAAAATTATTATTGGGCTGAAGTTTATATTTTACGATGATTTAATCAAAGGACAGATAACCTTTGACTATAATTTATAAAATTAAAGAGCGTTCATTTTAAACATTAGTATTTTTGATTACTTCTAGAAAAACAATTTAACAATTTCTATTCAAGCCTGGAATCAAATCAGAGCCACAGCTGTCCCTTGATATAATGAGGATTTAATATTCCAATCTACTGTTCTCTGATAAAGCCAGCTTCAAAAACTCCAAACCTCATGCCACCATTTCTTCCCAGTCTGATAAACTAGGTATTTGAAAAACACAAATAGATGAACACTTGCATTTAACCAAACATAAACCATGGATCCTACAGGCTACAGAAGTTCTTTATTCTGCATACACATCCAGGAATCATTTTTATTGAGTGCCTCAAAAGAATAAAACCAAAAAAACACGGGAGGTCTGGTCAGTCTTGGAGAACTGGAGGAGTAAAACCAGACCCCTGCTTTGGGATAAAACTGTGCGGAGGTGAGGAGAAAGGGCAACAAGGGTGCTAATGTACCTCAAACTGCACTGTATGAGGAATGGCTGAAGGCCCGAGAGGTTCAGGTTGAAGAACTTTGTCTCTAGGCGAGTAACCATAACTGGCTTCAAGTGTTTGTAAGGAGAGTGTGAGGGTTGATTGTATGTGTCAATTTGACTGGGTCATGGAGTGTCCAGATACTTAGTCAAACATGATTCTGTATACTTCCACAAGAGTGTTTCTGAACGAGATTAGCATTTAAATCCATTGACCGAGTAAGGCAGATTGCCCTCTCTAATGTGGGTGAGCTGAAAGTCTACACAGAACAAAAGGCTGACACTCTCCCAAATAACAGACAATTCGCCTGTCTGACCTGATGACCTTCAAACTAGAATATTAGCCGTTTCTGGTTCAGGTCCACGACCTGCAGATTTCAACTAGGAGGTTGGCTCTGCAGATTTGGACGCAAGCCAATTCTTTATTTGCTGAGAGATGATAGATAGACAGATAGATAGACATACACATAGGTAGACAGATACATAGATAGATAGATTCATACACACATACATGTGCACTTGAGTCCATACCTCCTATTAGTTCTGTTTCTTTGGAGAATCTTGACTAATACACAAAGCAATAATGAAGACTAAATAGTATGAGAAAACAGGAAAAGTTGAGATACTAGAAGACAGTTTGGGGTGACAATGCATAAGCCAGTTTATATGAGCAGAGCTCTTACAGGGATATGGTGTGAAAGAAGATAGAAAAGTGAAATTGGTGCCATGGGATTGATTCCTGCAGATGTCCATGTCCCTGGATGTCTCTGAGTGAGGGTGGGGATGTGATAAGCAAGGTGCGTCTGGATGTGATGTGTAACCTACTGAAGGAGGAAGAGTCTGGAGGCCCGGGTTTGGTCATCATGTGAGGAAGATAGAGTTCCTCTACAGGAACCCAATTTTCAATCAAAAAGAACTGGAAAATGTTTTGGGTTAAAAGTTGGGTTGGCCAAAGAGGTGGGAGGCAGGTGGTGGGGGGCGGTGCGCAGGAGAAGCAACACTTCAAACAAAACAAAATCATTGAACAAAATGTAAAAAGATTAGGTTTGTTTTTCTGTAAACATTACACTCTTGTAACTTCTGCACTTTTCTGCATTTCTCCTAAATAAAGCTGCACAGTGAAGGAGAATTGTCATGACTTCCTTGGGTGCCTCTGTGACAGCTTCATCTTTCAAGCAGATCTCTAGGATTAAAAAAAAAAAAAAAAAAAAGATTATCGGGCCTTAAAACACTCCATGTACTGTAAGTCGTTTAAGCCAAGAACAAACTACAGACCAAGCAATGCTAAGCACTAAAACTGGAACCTTCCCCATCGTAGCAGTAAACACATTACTCATATAGATACGCTGGCCAAACTCCAAACAACTTATGCCACAAACGAAGATGAGGCAAAAACAATCAAGGTGGCAGATAAAGCAGTGACACTATACAAAGTGAAGAATTAATTTAAATGTTCTGCAGAAATACCTAAGCTGAATTCTCTTTCTCTTTCTCTCTCTCTTTTTCTTTGTAAGCTTTAACTTTTTAAACAAGGAAACCACTAAAGTTAATATAAGGGAAAGCTATTCTATCACATTTATGTTTTAAAATAAATATTAAGAAATTAATAAATATCAAATTAACGTAGTACTTGTCATTTAACACTAATGAAAGATATTATTGATGGTAGGGCTATTCTCAGCGTCATTTAGTGAACAAGGAAATACTAGACTGAGGGGCTGGGCAAACCCAAAAAGGAGAAAAGAAATGCTAGAATTGTTGACGGATTGCCTTGAGCTAATTTTGGTACCAAGTTGATGTCCTGATATCAACAGCTACCTAAGCCAAACCCAAGCGTATCTTAACTTGCACACGTGCCCTGCACCATCTAATTGTTCTTTCCAGAGTTCATTTCTTTAGGTAATATTTATTGTTCCCTAAGAGAGAAGCTACTCCCAGTATCTCCTCACTTCCAATAGCACGTGTTAGCTTTCACCAACTTACTGGCATAAGACAGCCCAGCTGTTGCCAGGGATAATGGAACCACAAGACCTTGAGAAGTAAAAGTCAAACTGCTATACCATTTTGTTTCTATAATTTACCATTTTCTTTCTGGCATCAGGGGTGGGCTACCCGGACCATATTCTCCTGCTAACATTTGTAAAGGTAAATACAAGAGGTGCATAGCTAGAACAACTGTGGACTCTGCCATCCCTCTAGGAATTTTCCTTGCATGGTCCCAGGCCGATGCTGAAATATGTATTCCAGGGTAAATGCCCATTGTGACTTGGGAGTTTGTTTTAAATTGAATCTTTAATATGCAAATGTGAGATTCACCTGGGGCACCGTAAGAATGAAATCTATCCTCCATCCTGTCTTGCGCTCTTACATTAAAAGGAAGAAGAGTAATTTTTAACACACCCCTACGATGGTTTTATGCAAATTCTTCAAGCTAGGCAAATTATTTTTGTGTTAAAATTTTTCAACCCCATAAAAACAGGAGTGAATTTATGTGGCATTTTAAAACGATGTTAGGCACATTGTAAAGCTATTTCATCTCATTTATAAAGAAGAGTGAACATAAAAACAGGCCATGGCATAATTAATAGTGAAATGATTTATAGCACCAACTCCTCCACACATATTTATGCATTTTCTATAGTCTGGTGCAAGTTCTTCCCCTCCAGACCCTCAATCCCTGCCCTTGCCAAAGGAGAAAAGCAGTATCAAGTGAAACTCATAACATGGAGCTTAAATTATGTTTCACACACACGTGTGAACACACACACACACACACCCCACACACACGCCTATAATGGTTCTCTAGAATTTTCTGAAGGGCCCTAAAGAATTCTATTATCCGGGTTCCACTCCTACAGGTTCTGCTTGAATTGGTCTTGTGGGGGCGGCCTGGGGCATTGAAATTTTTGAGTTTCAGATGAAGCCCAGCTTGAGACCTACTATGTATGCTAACAGGATGTTAATATTATTAAGCAAAGTTACAACGTGCAATTTAAATCACCACTGTTACTAAATAACTTGAGTAATAAACTCAGAGACCATACTGTAAGGCCATTCCATTTCCAATTCACCCTTCCATTTACGATTTACTGCAAATTCAACAAATATTCCTTGAGTGCCCACTATGTGCCAGGTACTGTGCTAGACCCTGGAGATACAAACACAAATAAGACAGACATGCCCTGTCTGTTCAAAATGTAGAGTTCAGCAGACATTCGTGGACTGCTTTTTCTACTTCCTGTTTCCCAGCTAACGTTCTACCTGTTCTTAATATCTGTGGATGGTATCCGCTGGCTCTCGAAGTAGCTATTGGATTTTCCTACTTGGAACCTCTGTTTTTAAATTCCTTAGGGATACAGATGAAAACGAATGAACTGATATATCTTTACAATGGCAATAAGAACACAGGTAATAAACAGATTTTGAAACTAATTAACATTCCAAAGCATCACCTGAAAGACAATAGGATACATTATCTCCTTATAGAGATTTGGTTCTCTCTTCTGAAGTTATGAGAGAGACAAAAGTTCAGCACAAACTATACTTACTATGCTTAAGTCTGATCTCCACTGGAAGTAGAGCACTGAGATACACCACTTCTTCTGCCCATGATCATCGAGGTGGGCTTCAGTATAATTTGAGATAAACTCTAAAATATTTCCTAGGTTTTTCAAAAGCATAGTCTTGCCTATGAAGGGAGTGCAAAATAGCAAATATGCCAGCGTTGGTCGTAGAAGGACGTCATTTAATTTCTCTTTACTATGTTCAGCTGAAAAGTCTGCTCACAATGGTTTGATGAGGCAAATGGAAATAATTACTCCATTTTTATGTGGATAACATGAGCACAATAAGCTGAGTTATCAAACTTACGATCCAGATAAGTAGCAGAAATGTAAGCAAACACTGACTCAAAAGACAAATGAATTTTAGTCCTACATAGAACCCACCATGACTTCCTCATGGCTGACACAGGCTGCATAAAGAATGCCAGCAAGACTTAGATAGCATTATACAGCGATGTTCTCACGCATTTCTATTATATATTCACCAGGCAAGGAGCGCATTTTCTATTTTTTTAGTTAATAAACACTCATCTGATTTCCTCTAGAACACTAATTTTGAAAGGAGTTTCTTTATTTGTATAATTTTCAAATATTTCTTCTGGTGCAAGCTTCATTTTAAAGCAATACATTTGTGAATTTCTTAATAAGGCTCATTTTTAAATAATATAATGAGCCAGATTTTCTCCAGTGCCTAAGTCATTTCCTGGTAATTACTGAGCCTTCCAGGCCATAGTAATTTACCACTTACCATGCTCCATCAGACATTCACCAGAGAGGACGGCACTTCGGAAGGTGATGAAAACTTTATGCACAAATAAGAGAGGAGAAAGATGAGAGGGTCAATGCTGAAAAATATTCATACTTCGAATTTTTCCATATTGGGGGTCAAAAAAGACTAAAAAGAGTTGTCACAAAGATCATAATAATAACTTGAATAAAATAAAGGCAATAATGATTTACATCAAGCCCCTACTTGATCATTTTCAGTGACAAAGTGCTCCCTTTTTTGTTAAATAGCTTGTTCCACTGTTGGACTGTTCTAGTTTGAAATTCCTATCTGTCTGCCATCAATTGTCTTGTACAACATGCCTTCTACCGACTCATTCTTCCATACACTAGCCATGCAAATACTGGAAGAAACTTATGTCTACCATGAGCCTTCTCTTTCTGTATTAAATTCTTCAGTTCCAGAAACAGTTCATTATATTATATCGTTTTCAAATGCCCTTCTACTGGAGCCAACATACTTTGAATGCTCTCTGGTTTATAAGTATCCCTGTCAGTGAGTTAGTCCCCAAATTAGACGCAGTGTTCCAGATTTGAGTTTATCAGTGCAGATGTCAGTGGGAATATATCGTCCCTGGTTCTAGGCACTTGCCCTTTTGTTACTATGCCATTCTGTGGATGTAGGGTGAGTTCATGGTCTACTGATGCCCTTAGGGTCTTTTCAGATCAACTACTGTCAAGTTATGCCTGATCTCCCTCACCCTGAACTAGTGCCGACAAGGTTTAGAATTCAGTATATATATCTCCCCATCATATTATATATCCATGGTTGAAACATATCATTCCATCCTATTAAGAAAAAAATTTTGATTCTGTCATCTATGTTTGGCCCGGTGTATTCAACATTTTTAATAGGTCATATGAAGAGATGCTTTAAAACATATTTGTCATCCTTCATAGTTTGTGTCATGCCCAAAACTGATATGTATGTTTCCTATATAACGGAAGCACAATCAGCCACACTTTCCTGGAGAGTTATTTGGAGAGAGGAATGGGTCCTGAAACTGATTCCCTTCAAATAAAGATGAACGGAGAATGCCCAGGTCAAGAAATTGGCTTGGCTTCAGATTTAATGGGGAAAAATATTAATAGCAAAGTTTCTGCTCAACTTTGTATAGCTAAGAGATGACCCATAGAGAGAAGGTGGGCCTGAAATAGTTCTATCTTTTATATCCCTGAAGATTCCAGTGTAAAGAGCAAACATCTGCCAGCCAAGAAGACTCATGAAGTTGTTAAGTGGTTTCCTTGGTGTGGGCAGGGGCATCTGTGAAGACTGTGCTTCTTTTTCTCAATGTGTCTTCTGACTGCTCTGAGAATTACTCTTGGGGCTCAGTGTCTACTTGGATCCTGTGATCACCCAGTGGATGACAACCAGATGAGCAGACAAACTGCACCACACGATGACAGGGAAACCTTGACCCAATCAGACCTGGGGGAGGAGGATGCCTGAAGTACAGCAGGAGATTACTCTAGACTGAACAAATCAGGTAGTGAGAAATGCACTGCTGGGAGCTGCTGCATCCTCCATAATCTGTACGGGAGATAGGAAGATAAATAAATTCCTTTCTGTTCATGGTGGTGGCAATCCCTAAGGGGAGCCAAACAACAGATATGTAAAGATAGGGATATGGTATGTGATGAATGAAAAGTGTTCTTTCCTCAGAGCTCTCGTTGGTTTCTGAAAGAATCTTGTTTGTTTGATTATTTTTAGTTGTGTCTCTCCTACCACCAGAATGTAAATCTCCTTTTGAGCAGGAACCACGAACATTTCTCCTCTCATTGTCCCAGCATCTAAAACACTGCACAGAGAAGTACTCAGTTACACATTTGGCTACAAAGATAGGTTGAAAGATGTACTGAGATGAGGCAGAACTTGAAAGTGGCAGAGCAAGGACCTAGACTATGTCCCTGAGAAAATATCTCCCAGAGATTGACCGCTGTCGTCCTCTTCCCCATAGGACATACTTGAATGATCTTGAGTGGAGGTCATGTGAGCAGCAAAAGGGTAGAGTGGTGGAGGTGAATGCAGTCACTCCCACACTTACCAGTTTGCTGAAGTTCATGAACAAGAAGATATAACAAATATAAGGGGCTGTGGCTGGGAGGTGTCAGAACAGTCAAGGCGTGAAGCGAATCCCCTTGATTGCATTAGGAGTAATATGAGAACAAGTTCCCACTTCCCAAATATGCCAGAAAAGGTGGACCCTTGAAAGCGTGGGAGGCTGTTACTTTGTTAGATTATGTATTTATGTAATTACATAAACATACCAGTGGGACTGCAGATATATTTTAGGGTGACATGAATCTAATATTTTGCATACAGATATTTTAGTGAAAGGAGCCCATCTGACTCTATTATCATACTGCCCAATTTCTCCCTACCCACCAGGAGCATGTCCATATTGGGAGAAAGCTGCTGGCTATCTCAATGAATAAAGCTAAACTCTATGGGTAATGGTTTTTCCCTTCATCTGCCAGTCCAGTAATGCTACAAATACAAGGAAGTAACTGGTCATGTGTTGTTCTTAATGAGCCAGGGACCATCTCTTTCTTATGTAATTGTTCAAACATAATTTGTTAAGTATTTATCCCAGAGGCTTTCTGCCCCTAGGGATTTTTGAATCAAAAAGGTTTCAGATCTGTAGATATGCATAACGAATCCACAGGAGGTAAAAGTGTTTTGATCCAATAATAGTAAGAAAGAAAGCAAACACAAAACTCCCAGAAAATGTACACTGTGTTAAATTTTACTCCCATACTGTTCTATTTCGATTGACATAAGAAAAGCAACTGGTAAATTGTGGAACTGCTTCTAAATCAAATGATACAATGAGTTGTAGTCTACCGGGAAAATCACTCTTATAAATAATTTGGGAATGATGAAGATAATGTTATGTTTTGGGCATCATAGTTGCAAGCCATGGCATACCGGGCAAACGTTCTTATACATTCCATGAAGTCACAGAGTGTCAGCTGGCTGTGGGAAGCACCTCCCATTTGGCCCTAGGCAGAAATTATATCATCCCATTTTCAGAAGCTTCTCAGTAAAGTTATCATTCTCATTACATTTTGCATTTTTACACTACCTGTAATCATAGCTCCCAGGCACCATATACATTGTTAATTTATTATAGTCATTTCAATTTTGCTAGTTAACTGTCATGTTTCCTTATGTGTTAAGCCCTAAAATCAGCAGGAAGAACTGCAACTCTTAAATACTCAAATCCCTGTACATTTTCAGGAACCAGAAGACCTGGGTTCTAATACTGTTTTTTGTACTAATCGGCTCTATGACTCCAGCAAGTCACTTCTTTCTGAGCCTCAGTCTCATGGGTAAAATGTCAGATGTGATCTAAATGGGGCTGGGCACAGTGGCTCACACCTGTAATCCCAGCACTCTGGAAGGCCAAGGCGGGTGGATCACTTGAGGTCAGGAGGTCAAGACTAGCCTGGCCAACATGGTGAAACCCTGTCTCTACTAAAAATACAAAAAATTAGCCAGGTGTGGTGGCGGGCACCTGCGATCCCTGCTACTTGGGAGGCTGAGGCAGGAGAATCACTTGAACCCGGGAGGCAGAGTTTGCAGTGAGCCGAGATCACGCCATTGCACTCTAGCCTGGGGGAGACAGCGAGACTGTCTCAGAAAAATAAATAAATAAAAATAAATTAATAAATAAAATAAAAGGCCTCTAGTATCCTCCCCAGCCCTAAGATTTTTGGGCTCTGTATATCAGAGCTCTCAGGAATAAGTCTGACATATATCTGTGCATAGATGGAGATTAATCTGTTCCTGAGGTCACTCTGACTCTACACTCCTTCAGTGCATCATCCATTCTGGTGCTGCCAGCTGCCAGCTCCCTGTGGAGGACTCTGTGTCAGATCTAATTCCAGAAGGTCCTCAGAACCAGAAATAAATAGGAATGCCTAGGGCTAATTTAGACATCTGAAACTAAGCAAAGAGAAGTGATTCCTTTATGAAATTTATTTTAGAACAAAAATGGTTTGCAGAACGAAGTGAAGGAACTGGCATTAAGTTACAAGAGCATGTTAGTAATTAATGGCATGGCTTAAAATATCAAGTTAAGACATTATCCTCAGTGAAGAATCCATTAACCAAATCTAAACAAGGCTGATAAAGGCTCCTTTGCCTAAGGAGGGAGTGGCCTATTGGAGTGGATGGGAGGAGGGTTGGAAGACATCCCTAAATGTTTCCTGCTATTCACATGCTTATAATTTTGCAGATAAAATGGATCCAATGTAAGTGAAGGGACAAGTTAAGCAAGAAAAAGACAAACAGATGTATACACTCACAGGCTTATGATAAATATTTGGGCATTTTAATTAGGTTTTATACCTGAGTGCTGTAAAAACCTTAGAATGGGCATTCAGGGAAAGGTAAAATTTGTCTTGGAAAGTGGCTTACAAGAAATAAATATAAAACATTTATTAGGAAGTGACTGGGCAGAAATGCAATCAGGCTGAACTTGCCAAAGAGTTAGGCGGGTAGTAGGGTGTAGAGCAGTGCTCACCATGCAGCAAGACCCAACCTCCAGGAAAAGTTCAAAACTTTGTCTGGTAATCTCCAAGTGAGTTTTCAATGTTGTGTAACTATGAAAGAGTTATCTGTAGAGATGGGGTTTTAGCCAGCAGCCACTATCCACTTGTCAGGCCTGTCAATGGCCTATACCCAACATTCTGCTCTTGTCACTCATCAGGAAGACTCTGAGCATGAAGGAATAAAGTAGATTCTCATATGGAGAATGTTTAGTCCCTGGGCTACAGGAAAATACCAGGCACATTTATTGCATGGGCCATAAGGGAGTAGTTGAAGATATTAACAGGGAACTGGTAGAACAAGTGAATGTGTCCAAATACAAAAGGAAGCAACCGTGGCTTTCTGAACCTAGGGGTGGTTCACTGGGGGAACTAAACACCTATTAATAAGCAGCCAATTATCCATCAGAATGTTTCTCTTTTCAATTCCAGGAATAAATTAAAATAGTGGAAAAATAATGAAGAACTACTGAAAAATAAACAGACTTAAAAATGAGTGCCTGGGCTCACACGTGTAATCCCAGCACTTTGGGAGGCTGTGGTGGATGGATCATGAGGTTAGGAGTTTAAGACCAGCCTGGCCAACACAATGAAACCCTGTCTCTACTAAAAATACAAAAAATTAGCCTGGCGTGGTGGCAGGTGCCTGTAATCCCAGCTACTTGGGAGGCTGAGGCAGGAAAATCACTTGAACCTGGGAGGCAGAGGTTGCAGTGAGTGGAGATCTTGCCACTGCACTCCAGCCTGGGTGACAGTGTGAGACCCCATCTCAAAACAAAAAAAAAAAAAGTGTCCAAACTGAGTTGTGCAAATGCTTTCACTGGGTTAAATTTTGTAGTCGTAGTCATAGGATGGAGACACATTCGAGCTCTGATTAAGGTTTACAGAGAACGCTAGTGAAACAATGAATGCTAGGAGAGAACATAAACTGACAGTGTTTTCTAAGTTTATACTTTCCCTATTTTCTCTATGTTCCTATTTCCAACCAGTATGGCCAAAGTATAAAAGCACCTACTCTGTTGGCCACTTTTTTCCAGATTCACTGGACATAATCCTCATTTGAAAATACTTCCCTGAGAAACTCTGGAAGAGTAAGCCACTTCTACGCCTGGATAATAGCACAGCCCATATAGATACTGGAGCAGAAGAAAAATGTTGAGATCATGTGAAAAACACAGAACAAGGAATCTGCCCAAACAGCATCAATAGACAATTGGAAATGCAGAATCATCTCTGACCCAAGTCTTTTGTCACCTATCCTTACCAAGAAAGAGTGGAAATGGTATAAATTCCACTGAAAAAGCAAAAGGCGCAAATATTTTTAGATAAGATTTTTCCCAATTTATCTTGAATTTTCTATGCGGTATAGATAGTTCTGAAATCGATTTTCATGTGCTTAGCCGGGCATGGTGGCTCACGCCTGTAATCCTAGCACTATGGGAGGCCAAGGCAGGCGAATCACTTGAGACCAGGAGTTCGAGACTAGCCTGACCAACACGGCAAAACCCCATCTCTACCAAAAATTCAAAAATTAGCCAGGCCTGGTGGCATGTGCCTGCAGTCCCAGCTACTCAGGAGGCCAAGGCACAAGAATCACCTTAACCCAGGAGGTGGAGGTTGCAGTGAGCCAAGATCATGCCACTGCACTCCAGCCTGGGTGACAGAGTGAGACCCTGTCTCAAAAATAAATAAATAAATTTTAATGTGCTCAAATGTTTCACTGGGATATATCATAATATTTTAAAACAAAACTATTTTCCTCTTTCAAATTGTTAGTAAATTTATAATGCATTAGATGTCTATAATTAATATATAAGGCAAGAGAAAGGCATGACTATCATCATTTATTCTCTCAAAGTATGATTGGACTTACTGCATAAATTATTCACATATTCTACTAGCACAATAAAATAGCATCTGTTTCTGCATAAATCACATTATTTATTTGGAGCATGTAGTGAAGTTCCTTTAAAATGCTTTGCTAATATGCTGGACAAGGAACCTCAGGCTCTAATTCGTGTTTGGGTCCTCCTATTTGGAAGTACACAGCATAAGCATTACAGTTGCATTGGTCTATGGTTTATTTGCATCCATTATAGGTGAAGCATAACCTTCAAGATATGCCAGGCATTGGGCAGAACTGTAAGATTGAAGGGAGGAGTGACTTTATCTCATGCCCACCTCTTCTTCTGGTATCCTTTTTCCCCTTTGAAATCATCACTGTCCACCTGCATCTCCCACCATGATGAATCTCCATTTTACCCTATGCCTCTGCAAACAGAGGCAGACTCTCTCCCACTCTCATTTATAAAACAGACACTTCTGACACTCAACTTACCATCAAAAATGTATCAGTCCTAGCATTGGTTTATTGATTAGTGTCATTGCTTTTTGAGACACATTAATGAAATTAACTGATCCAGGATAAAATGATTTTTTATGTCATATTGTATTTAACATTAAACTGAGAATAACACCCTACTTCTAGTCATTAAGTAAGTCAATGATATAAGTATGCATGAAACATGTCCCCTATCCTTAGAGATGTTTACAATCTTAGAAGCTTTAGGGAAAGAAGTGAATGCATGTAAGAAATAGAATAAATGATTTTAATGGGCAAAAGAAGCACAGAGAAATCAAGGCCTAATAGGGGATTAACATGGAATTAATTGCAACTGGGAGTGAAAACCACTTTTCTGTTATGACTCTTGTTATAGAGTCTTCCTCAGGTATAGGAGATGATATGGTTTTGCTGTGTCCCCACCCAAACCTCATCTTGAATTGTAGCTCCCATAATTCCCACATGTTGTGGGAGGGACCCGTGGGAGATAACTGAATCATGGGGGTGGTTTTCCCCATACTGTTCTCATGGTAGTTAAGTCTCACAAGATCTGATGGTTTTATAACGGGTTTCCTCTTTCTCGTAGTTCTCATTCTCTCTTGCCTGCATCCATGCAAGATGTGCCTTTCGCCTTCCACCGTGATTATGAGGCCTCCCCAGCCACATGGAATCGTGAGTCCATTAAACCTCTTTTTCTTTATAAATTACCCAATCTTGGGTATGTCTTTATCAGGAGTGTGAAAACAGACTAATACAGGAAGCAAGAGAGAAGTGTTTTATTCTAACTACCAAAGTATGGGCTTCGCAGAGGATTCTTACATCTTACACAAGGCAGGTACCTGATAAATGTTTAAAGAATGACTATTCAAATGAGAAGAGGCTAAAATGGACCACGTGTATAGGTAGGTGGAAGACTTCCAATCCCCCCAAAAAAGTGGGCTGTTGGCATACTACTGAAACCACACAACTTTGGTGGTTTCTGCATAAGACAGTCTATTTTTGCATAAACATATCCGGAGAAAGTATTACTAGTCATGGGCTCTTTGAGATCCCTGAGGACCACATTCTACCTGGCTGTTTCAGATTATCCTGAAAAACAGTAGAGGGTGGCAAGCACCAATCTGTCCCTGAGGACACAGTTTTCCACCTTTCTTGGCCAACTAAAGCCAGTATCCCAGGCAAGACTTTGCCTCTCCTCTCTCCAACCACATATAGAGAAGAGCCACAATCTCCAGCTGTCTACAAAGAAACGAATGCTCCCAGCTAAAACTGCCCTTTATATTTGATCATTCTGGATCTGTACAGAATTTTTCTCTAAGCATCCCTGTGTGTGTTATGCACACGGAGGGAGAGCATCTTATTTTTATGTTGTCTATAATAAATTATAAGTGTAACAGCGGGAGCTTTTGCAATACTATTTGTAAATGCAGCCAGAGGCTATTAAGTGATTGCTGTATCAAATAAATATAATTAGTAAATAGCAAAATAACATGTTTTGTAAACTGCCTTTGGAAATATGTGATTAGACCAAAGACAACGATTTCTGCCAAAGCTTCTAAGTGTTTCCAAGAGATACCAGGAAAAGGCTTTAACAATTTTTATAACAACTGCAAAAAATGTTCACGTAAATCTGCTAAGAAGGTAGACAGTACTCAGTCCAAACTCCCTTTGAATGCTTCACGTTGAAAATTTAAGCATGGGGGTACACTTAAGGGCACATCATAATTTTTCCAGGGGAGTTAAAATGTGCTTGATTATTGACTATAAGTTTTTAAATTGGCATTTGATGAGGTTAGAAAGGAGGTATAAATATAACTCCATGTGCACAGTGCTCTCACACTGTAGAGTTATTCTCAATTAGTAACACTTTAAATTATTCCAGCAAGTCAATCAGTTTGGAGGGAGGTGAACTCATCCTGCCTTTCCCTCTTGCTGGCATTAGGAAAGGGACTTTGCTTCTCAACAGCAATGTGCTTCTCACCGTCTGGCAATGAACACAGCAGAGTCACCCAAACCCACTGATTCTTCCTCTAGAAGATGCATTATGTTTGTCCCTTACTCATATTCCCTCATCTGCTACCTGTTATCTCATTTCCCAACCTTTCATCCCCCATTATATTAATTATTCACTTTTATATGTGATTCCCTGATAAAGAACCAGATCTCCATGCATATGTATCAAGCTACAAGTTCAAACCCTACCTAGCTTTTAAGATTCTCCAACTTTTTTTTATTTTTTATTTTTATTTTTTGAGACAGAGTCTCACTCTGCTGCCCAGGCTGGAGTGCAATGGCAAGATCTTGGCTCACTGCAACCTCCACCTCCCAGGTTCAAGCGATTCTCCTGCCTCAGCCTCCCAAGTAGCTGGGACTACAGGCGCGTGCCATCACGCTCAGCTAATTTTTTGAATTTTTTTAGTAGAGATGGGGTTTCACCGTGTTAGCCAGGATGGTCTCGATCTCCTGACGTCATGATCCGTCTGCCTTGGTTTCCCAAAGTGCAGGGATTACAGGCACGAGCCACCATGCCCGGCCAAGATTCTCCAACTTTTAACTCCACCCATACCTATAGAATAATCTTCTGTGAATTCTCAATCAAACCTTCTTCTACTAAAGTTAGACCTGTCTCCTTCATGTCCCATTCCTGGATCCATGCATATGTCTACCCCAGTCCCAGGCACACGTCTATTTCCCACATTATTCAGGACTCTCTGCCTGCAATGACTTACCTTCCAAGGCCTAGATATGTTCCCACTAAGTCAGGTTTCTCGATACACAACTGGACAGGCCTTACTTTGAAAGGCTATGCTTTCACAGTCTGTTCTGCATTCCTCTTTTTTTGTTTGTTTGTTTTTTAGACGTAGTCTCGCTCTGTCACCCAGTCTGGAGTGCAGTGGCGTGATCTCTGCTCACTGCAACCTCTGGGTTCAAGGGAGTCTCCTATCTCAGCCTCCCCAAGTAGCTGGGGCTATAGGCACACACCACCATGCCCAGCTAATTTTTGTGTTTTTAGTAGAGACAGGGTTTCACCATGTTGGTCAAGCTGGTCTTGAACTCCTGACCTTAGGTGATCCACCTGCCTCAGCCTCCCAAACCGCTGGGATTACAGGCATAAGCCACCATGCCAAGCCTCCTCTTACATATTGTTCCTGTATGTGTGGCTTTTTCCTTGTCTTCTATGGCAATGCCAAGACTGGTGCTGAGCAAACAGCATATAAATAGTGACAACCACAATGGTGATGATGATGACAATGATGGAAGCTAACATATGTTGATTCTTCATGTATGGAGGCCCTGTGCCAACCAGTATTAATAAATTATTGCATTTAGACCCCCTAACAACCACACGGGATGGATGGGATTAAATACACCATTTAAAACTGAGACATATAAAAGTCAGTTTGATTAGCTAGTCATCAAAACTGAATTTCAAAGAAGTGGGTATACATAATTATCCTGCAGATAACAGCCAGTATATATAACTGGATTACATTAGGAAAGAGACAGCTCTAAATCCTAGATTAGAACATTCCACTGAGTTCCACGAGCATCCATTTGCTCACCCATTCCTTTGACATACAGGAATCCAGCCCGGTCTATGTGTCATATGCTGTAGGCTCTAGGGCTAAAAAATAAATCAATAAAATGGTCCCTGCCCTCAAACAGCTCACCGTCTTGGCAGCCCACAAAACTGCGTCTGTGGTCTTATTTCCCCCTAACTTGGAATCTGAGGGAGGAATAATGTGTGATGCCAGAGAAGAAACATTTTAAAAACAGCTGAGATCCAAGAGTCATTTGGGGGCTGGAGAAGCAATGCCTGATGGGCGGAATGAATGATGAGAAAGGGAAGGCGTGTGTAAGGAAAGGATGGATAGGGCAAGTGACTATGACAGCTCTCACAGAAACTTCTGGAAAAGCAAAGACCAAGTAAAGAGTTCCAGAAAAATAATATCTGGACCCCCGGGGCAGTATGCTAAAGCCCCTATTTATCTGTCCATAGCAGAGGTGTGAATGCCTGCAAAGACCTCAAGGCCAGATCAAATGAGACTCTGCTTCTTTCCAGTTTGGTGCCTCTGGGGATGACTTTAATACCAAGCACTTAGTCATCATGTTTGATGGCTTCTGCGGCCTCATTTATCAAGGATCTATAGTTAAATTTAATTTTCATGTGAGTGGAGCACAGCCATGGCAGCTCGGCTCCTTGTTGCTGATCTGCCCCCGTTGATGTCTTCTGAAGTGGAAATGATGGATGCCACGTGTTCTGGCTGTGATTAAATTTGCTTTGACAAAGCAGCATGGAAATCTGATTTTCAATAGACTTCTGTATTTCACCTAGTGCTGAGTAAACAGATACAGAACATAATGCTTGCATGGCTGTCAGGCCGATAGCTAATTCATTGTGGCCATCTAATCAGGCTGTCCATTAAATTGTTATTTGTCAATAACATGCAGGATCATTTCTGAAACTCTGAGGAATGAGAAGCTTGTTTTTAAGTAAATAAACGTGGAGGGCTTGACAACATCGGGGGTTTTTCTTAGGAGGGTCCAAATAACTCATCAGTCTCTGTGTCTCTACTCCCCTGAAAAATCAAAGCACCATTTAGGAAGTTTTTAGTTTCACTTCGCTTGGCTCCCATTTCAAATGCAAGCAACATCATCCAATTACAACAGAGAATGAAGCTACAAACATTGACACTTTAGCTTCCCCAGTTTATCTTTAAAGGAGAATGAAGCAGAAAATCACATTAAGTATGCATCTTATGTTAGAGCTTTTAACCTCCTGCCTAGAAATGCTGTGTGCAGACCACCTCCTGGAAACAGCTTCCACTTTAGGGAAACACTGGAGACAGCTTGGTCTCATCAGGCAAGCAAAAGTGGCTGAGAATATGATTGTCTATGCTTGTCCCCCTCCCACCCTCTTTTTGTTCCATCAGTGGTTTAAGTAGACAATTGGGTCCCTAGTACTATTAGGAAAGGTTCTCTTTGTTATCCTGGCACAAATTTTCTCCTGTAGCCTCATTCTCAAATTCAGACCTCCATGCTTTCAGTAATTTTTTGACTTCCTGAAGTTCGGGTCAACCACCTTCTTTTGTTCAGTGATTTAGGTAGACAACCAGGTTCCTGGTACTATTAGGAAAGGTTCTCTTTGTCAGCCTAGCACAAATTTTCTCCTGCAGCCTCATTCTCAAACTCAGATCTCCGTGCTTTCAGTAATTTTTTACTTCCTGAAGTTCAGGTCAAGCATTTTCTCACCTTCTTTGAGCCCTGCTTAGAATATCTTAGGCTTCTATCAACATCTTCCTTTTGACCTACTCCTTGTGAACCAGTCCCATAGTTAGCAAATACTTTTCCTGATAAAAACCCCCAGACCGGGCCGGGCGTGGTGGCTCACGCTTGTAATCCCAGCACTTTGGGAGGCCGAGGCGGGCAGATCACGAGGTCAGGAGATCGAGACCACGGTGAAACCCCGTCTCTACTAAAAATACAAAAAATTAGCCGGGCGTGGTGGCGGGCACCTGTAGTCCCAGCTACTCGGAGAGGCTGAGGCAGGAGAATGTCGTGAACCCGGGAGGCGGAGCTTGCAGTGAGCCGAGATTGCGCCACTGCACTCCAGTCTGGGCGACAGAGTGAGACTCCGCCTCAAAAAAAAAAAAAACGCAGACCTCAAGTGTTTCATTATTACTAAAGAGTTGAGAGTATGCAACACATTTGCATATACAAACTAGCTGAAAGAACTTGAGCAAGTTTCTAAAACATGCTAAGCCTTGTATTTCTCACTGGGAAAATAATGTATACCAAAGTACAGTTGCAGGGATTAAACAGAATAATGTATACATGGAATAAACAATGTTTCCCTCTTTTTAGATGCCTGTTATTCACCATCAAATAAGAATTCCCCTTTCAGAAGTATAGGGGACTCAGTTCTCAGTCTTCCTGATATAGTCTTTCCTAGCTTCCCAGGAAAGGGTGACGGCATACTGAGGCCTGACTGTACTCTGGATCCAGCCTGGGATGGGCCTTTGCCCTGCTGGGGACCAGGTAGGGCTCAGGTGACCAGATGGCTGTTACTTGTCTAGCCCATTGGCTTTGGGAGGTAGGTATGTTCTATTTAGGAGAGAAAGAGAAGGAATCCCAGATGGGCCTCAAATCCAAGTTGTTTTCTTCCTCCAGCTTTGTCTGTGATAAAACTGATATCAGAGACCATTGTGTTTATTTCTCAAAAGTGAAAGGACTCAGGAGAGAGGCAGCAGGAATTACTTATTATATACGCTGCCCCAACAGTGATGACTGGCACATATCAGCTACTCGACTTCTAGTGGCTTTTACAATAAGAAAAGTAATTCTATGAGATAAGGAATAGTGGTGATGGTTGCTGTTACGATTGTCATTGTCTCATTTGGCCTTCATAACACCCCAGGTAGGCAGGTAAGGCAAATAAAACCTCCGTTTCACGGGTGAGGAAATGAAGATGGTAATGGCTGCAAAAGCATTAATGGGTCACAGATCACCCTCTGCTCTGCTGACCTGCATCGGAGAGCAATAAACAGAAGAAACAGCTCAAGGCTTCTTATAATTATCATGAATTGAAATTTATGCTAACTAGTATCCAGCCAATACAAAGAGAGAATGTTCTCAGTACACTCTGCTAAACTTTGAGCTTGTAATGATCTTACAGTAACTACTTGGAAATAAATAAAATCTTCCACAGTATGTGTGAAAACAATAAATGAACATCTATAAAATATGGCTTAATCCAAGGAACTTTTCATTTTTGCAAATATTAATTTGTCACCAAATCAGGAGAATTTGGATCTCTCAGAGCCTGGCTATGGGGCAAAATGGTGGGAAAGAGGGATTTCCGAACTTTTACTTTATTACAAATAAATTCATTGTTTATTAGGAGAATTATTAGCACAATGATGAGGGCAGAAAGGAGAGCGTGTGGAGACAGAAAGTGGAAACAGATATGGCTAGAATATATTGGAGATTAGAGATATTCTCTGATCAGCATAGAATGATGCTCTGAAGATGAGGTGCTTAGAAGCAATAAACAATGATCTAAATCATTGCTACTCAGAGTGTGATCAATGGACCAACTGCACAGAACTCACGTGAAACTTGTCAGAAATGCGGAATCATCAGATACACTAAATCAAAATCTGCAATTTGACAAGAACCCAGGTGATTCTAATGCACATTAAAATTTGTGTCTCAAGAGGGTAGTGGGTGACTGACAACAGTTTGAGGATAAATGATCAGTAAGAAAACACCATAGCCAGGGCAGTCCAGTAGTAGTCCAAGTGATTGATGACAAAGACCAAACTGTTGCTGGAAATAGAATGGAGGGAATAGATTTGAAAGACATATCAGAAATAGAAAGAATGGTTTTAGAAACTGATGAGTTAGGCCAGACATGGTGGCTCATGCCTATAATCTCAGTCTGAGGTGGGAGGATCATTTGAGCCCAGGAGGTCCAGGCTGTAGCGAGCTATGATTGATCTACCACACTCAAGCCTGGGCGACAAAGTGAGTACCTGTTTCCAAAAAAAAAGAAAGTAAAAAGAAACTGATCAGTTAAAGAATATCTGTGTAAAGGAAGAATTAAGATGAAGTTCTGAGGCTTCTATTTGGGTCAACTTTCAAGTAAGGGGTTATTTATCTCATCTTCCCAGAACCTATTGCAAATCTGGTACAGAGAAGGTAGGCACTACATGTGAGTTGAGTGACTGCATTCACTATCCACATCAGGGGATTTCAAATTACGTTCCATTAATCCCTAGGAATCTTAAGAGGTACTTTGGGAGCTGAAAAGAGGAAGTCCGATGGGCAATGCTCCAAGTCCTTACTCCCAAACTTCATTTGCAAAACAAACAAAAACAACAAGTCCATCATATTTTCTTAATGAAATACTATGCAGTTGGTCCACTGACCATATTCTAAGTAGCAATGATTTTGGTCACTCTTTTTCTGCCTATAAATGCCTCATCTTCAGAGCATCATTCAATGCTCATCAGAGACTATCTCCAATCTAACCATAGAACTTGAAGAGCAGCCCCAAGTCTAATTTCTGGTCTGTTACCCTCCACGTTCTTGGATTCATGTTACTCCTTGAGGTGTTGAAACAAATAAAATTTGGACACACTTGGCCTTATTACCGGCAACCTCTAGAATAATGCAGAGGAGAAATGAGTATTGTTTAAAATAGACAGTTTGCTCTTGTATAATAAAAGATATGGGTGATCCTATCTAAATTTATGCTAAGAAACCAATTTGACAGAAGAAAGCCATTATAAATGCAGATAAATACAATGTGATTTAGCTCTAATATTTAAAAAATCACCTAAATGTTAAATAAGCAAAAATCATAAATGAATTATGGCACATTTGGTTTACACAGTAATAGGCAAACTTGAGAATAACAGGAAGATCAAGACTCTACATGTTAAAAAGTTTATAATAAAAAGATAACCAAATAATGAAGAATATAAAATGTAAGATAACTATGGTTGCGATTACATAAATTCATGTATGCATATGATCAAAAGGTAGAAAGGCATATGGATAAATAAGAATGAGGTAAAATATTATAGACATAAGAATCATCAGTAAATTTCAGGTTCTACCTTGTAAATATTAATATATCTGAATCCAATGCATTCTTACTGCATCTACCATGACTACCCTGATTCAAGACTTCATCTCTTAATTTGCGCATCCTAACTGGCCTCTATATAGCCCCTCTTATGATACATCCTTGTCTTCAGTAGCTACAGTAATACTTTATATATAAATTAGATCTTGTCATACCCTATGCTTAAATTCTAAGTGTGCTATTCCATGATACTTAGAATACAATCCAAATTTCTAACTCTAGATCAGCAGTTCTCAATTTGGCTTCAAAGACTCTTTAAATTCCTAACAATTATTGAAGAACCCCAAAATATTTTGTTTATGTAGGTTATGTCTGCTGATATCTACTGTATTTGAAATTAAAAATGAGAAATATTAGAAATATTAGTTTACTAATTTGTTTATAAATGGCAATAGTAAATATATGCCATGGTAAGAAAGTATTTTTATGAAAAAATATTATACTAACTTCCTACCCAAATCTGAAAAGGGTGCCATTGTTTCATATTTTGCAAATCTTTTTACTGTCTGGCCTAAAAAAAGAAAGCTGGATTACCCTATCTGCTTCTGCATTTAATCCATTTTAGTATGTTATTTTCATTGAAGGATGTAAAGAAAATCTAGTCCTGACAAATATGTTCGAAAAGTCAGGGATATCTTAGTAGTATTTTCAGATAATTGGGGATATTTTTCTTTGGTACGTGTAAGTGGTAATGTCTTCAGAGTTATTTGCAATGTGGAATCTGAAGCTTTATGAATGAACCTTTTGTACAGTGTTAGAGTAAAATACATTGTTCTGTCTTCAACTTTAAATGAATCTTTTACCCAGAGATGATTTTTGATATTATGTATTGAACATTGGAAACTATAGGTTCATTGAGTTATGCAGAACTTTTAAATGTTGGCATATTTTATTACGTAATATCAAAAACATATTTATTAATTTCACCAAGAATTTCATCAGTATTGGGTCCCTGTCGAGCAGCTCATGGAGGCTGACACTTTTCCAAAAAGTTCTAATATTCTCTTGAAATCTTAAATTTTATCATTAGCAACAAATAATGCCATTTGTTTTCCTCAAAGTGAATAGGCTCACTTTTGAAGTGACAAGTTCATTTTTGTGAAAATGTTTGCTAAATACCTGAGTCTGAATAACTAATTTGTAAGATATTGTTTCAAGTAAAAACAGCGTTCCATGAAAAACACTGCAAGTAAAGCTTACAATTCAATCGCCCTGGTATTTTCCTTGGGATAACCATTTCATCTGAGTATGCAGCAGAAGTATTTAGCATGTACTTCTCATTTCATTAAAAAGAATGTTAAAAAGATGTGTACTCACAGCTCAAGATTTAATGTAATTAATAATTTCACTGCTTTACCAAGGTCACTCTTAAGTGAAGCTGGCATTATGTGTACTGGTCCTGAATGGCAATGAGAATATAGGGACTACAAGAGTTTAGTGCCCCCACCTTGAAAGGCACTAGGGCTCCACCATGGCTTCCATCATCAGTGCAAATATTAACACACTAAAATAGCTTTGACCCTGAAGACACCCCTGACAGTCTTGGGATCTCCAGGGGTCTGTAAGTTTTACTTTGAGAACAATGCTACCTACTTAGCCACGGCATCTGCTACCACTCTCCTGCCTCCCTTTGCTCCAGCCACAAGCACTTTTTTTTAACACACTGATCTTGTGCCTGCCTCAGGGACTCTTCATTTGCCGTTCCCTCTGCTGGTGATCCTCTCACCTGTGCAGTTCACCTAGCTTGCCACTCCTCATCACTTGTAGTTTCTGTTCAAGGGATATCTCCTCCAATATGCTTTATCTGACCCACTTATCTACAAGAGGCTCTGTCTTTCCCAGCAGAGCCTCAGGAAATTCTCGTACTCTGCTCTACTTCCTCCATACCACTCGCCACTAACTAGAATTACATTATGTATTTATTGGCTTATTTGTGAATTGTCTGCTTCCCACACTCAAATATAAGCTCCATGAGAGCTAAGACTTTGTTTTATTTGCCACCACAGTTCTAACATGGTACTCAATAAATACTTATTATCCGAATAGATTAACTTAATTTAAAAAAAATCCCTTAAACACTGTTGATATGCTATTTTTAAATGAATAAAGGAGAGTTTTCTAAGTCACTGTGGTCCAGTAAAAATATGTGAGCCCAGTGTGATGGCTCAAAGCTGTAATCCCAACAACTTGCAAAGCTGAGTTGGGAGGATCAGTTGAGCCCAGGAATTTGAGGCTGCAGTGAGCCGTGATTGTCCCACTGCATCCAGCCTGGGTGACCCAGCAAGACACCATTTCTAAAAAAACAATAAAAAAAAAAAGTGAACCAATATATAATTTGACATTTTCCAGAAACCACATTACAAAAGTAAAAAGAAATAAGTGGAACGATTTAAAAATCTATCTTTATTCAATATACCTAAAATATTATATAATTTCAATATGTATTCACTATAAAATTATTGCAATGATATACTTTCTTATCTTTCTTACTAAATCTTTGAAATCAGTGTGTATTTTACATTTACAGAATATCTCCATTCAGATTAGCTACATTTCAAGTGTTCAACAGCCACTTGTGACTAGTGGCTATTGTCCTGGAAAGCACAATTTAACCAAAGGTGGGGAAGAAACTAGATCACAGCATTTGCTTTCTCCCATACCTAATGAGATGAAGAAAAAACTTATGAACACTAGCTAGCAATAACAATAACAATAATTATCAGAAGCAACTAAATAAGAAAAGCATCCAACTTAATACCCTAAGTTTTACTAAAACGGTGGCCATGATTAAAGCAGAACATACTGTCATAGCTTCACACTTCTAACCACTCCCAATCCAACCCCTAGCAATGGTACTAGGGAAAAAAAGGTGAGTTGCCAATTTACCGAGAATCTTCACTGATAACTCCTAATTTGGAGAGGATTAGAATAAGGAGGTGAGCAGACAGCCTAGCCCTTAACTAACAATGCTGGATCTCAGCAGAAATAAAATAAATCCCCCACAGCATCACACTGATTAGAGGAAATAATTCTAAGTCTCCACACAGCATCTAGAGTGACCTTTCTAAAATGTAATTCTGATCATGCTACTCACTTATTTGAAATCCTTCAGTGGTTCACCTCATCCTCGGGGTAAATTCCAAGCTCGTCAGCGGTGCATCACATAGGTTCACCGTGGTTGGGATCTGTGTCCCCCCTGGATCTTTACCCACCTTCATCTTCATCTTCCCATATGCATAATACACCTTTAACATACTGAACAAGCTGTAGTTCCCAAAATTAGAAATCTCTGTACCTTTAACTAAGGCACTCCATCTGCCCAGACTATATGTCTTCTCTTTTCCTGGCTAACTCCAAAACTCCTCCAAATTCAACTCAGTAACCTACTGAAAACCTTTCCTCTTCACTCAGTTTGTATCATAATGCATGCCTGTATTTATACAATGTCCTGAGAATGCCTAAAGGGTAAGCATACACAGTATTACATTGTGGTTTTACTTGCATATCTTGCTGACTAAAGTACAAAGTTCTTGAGGTCAGGAACAGTGTCTTTAATTGCTTTGTCACCAGAGCCTAACACAATGCCCACATCATAGCATACACAGTAAGTAGCTGTAGAAAAAGTGAATTAATATGTTTAGATTTGTTATTTACTGATTCTCGTCACGTTCATTCCTAATAGGTACATTATAAAACAAACTTGACAATGAGACCAAAGCATTCTAACTAGGTGGCAAAATAATTTCATTTGAAGATCTTTCAAAGTCATGGATTTGAAGTCATCTGAAATAAATGATAGCAAAACAGATAATTAAAGACCTGAATTTGAGTGGTGTGTGTGTGCTTGTGTGTGTGTGAGTGTGTGTGTGTGTGTGTGTGTGTAAAACACTAAAACATCAGGAAAATGTCCACAGTTTCTGCTGCATTATATTGTCAGTAGCTAGTATAACCTGTTGGCTGTAGAGGTAACAGCCTATCTTCCTGGAGAAGCACCAGAGCAACCTGAAAATTCAGAGTCCACTGGTAACTAGGAATGGAGGGGAGGGAAACAGAAAATGAAATGGGTGGCTATAGAAATATACCAGTTTCTAACCTCCCATCTTTATTCTAGCAGGTGCCAACAATGAGCAGCTCAGAATTCACCTCTAGGCAAAATAAATGAAGTAACCACCCCTATCTATTTTTAAATAGAAATTAAGCAATTTGCCTATGGAAAACTAGTGTGAGGAGAGAGGTTGAAGGTCAAGGTGTCAGTCTATTTCTTATCCAAACATTTTAAATTAAATTGATACGAGAGAAAACATAATCCAGAAAACAAAGAGAACTTTAAAAAATTATTCAGATGATAATTACAATAAAAGCCTAGACTTCACCATTATTCAATATATCTGTATAACAAAACTTCACTTGTATCCTTTAAATTTATACAAATAGGGAGTCACTTCCAAGATGGCTGAACAGGAACAACTCTAGTCAACAGCTCCCAGTGAGATCGATGCAGAAGATGGGTGATTTCTGCATTTCCATCTAAGGTACCTGGTTCATCTCACTGGGACAGGATGGACAGTGGGTGCAGCCCACAGAGGGCAAGCCAAAGCAGGGCAGAGCACTGCCTTACCTGGGAAGCGCAAGGAGTCTGGGGATTTCCCTTTCCTAGCCAAGGGAAGCCCTGAGTGACTGTACCTGGAGGAACGGTACACTCCTGCCCAAATACTGCACTTTCCCCACAGTCTTCACAACTGGCAGATAGGGAGATTCCCTCCCATGCCTGGCTCGGCAGGTCCTATGCCCACGGAGCCTTGCTCGCTGTTAGCGCAGCAGTCTGAGATCAACCTCGGTTGCTGGAGCTTGGTGGGGGAAGGGGCGTCCACCATTGCTGAAGCTTGAGCAGGCAGTTCTATGCTCACAGTGTAACAAAGCGGCAGGGAAGCTCGAACTGGGCGGAGCCCACTGCAGCTTAGCAAGGCCTACTGCCTCTCTAGATTCCACCACTGGGGGCAGGGCATATCTGAACAAAAGGCAGCAGACAGCTTCTCCAGACTTAAACGTCCCTGCCCCACAGCTCTGAAGACAGCAGTAGTTCTCCTAGCGCAGTGTTCGAGCTCTGACAATGGACAGACTGCCTCCTCAAGTGGGTCCCTGACCCCTGTGTAGCCTGACTGGGAGACACCTCCCAGTTGGGGCCAACAGACACCTCATAGAGGTGGGTGCTCCTCTGGAATGAAGCTTCCAGAGGAAGGATCAGGCAGCAATATTTGCTGTTCTGCAGCCTCTGCTGGTGATACCCAGGCAAACAGGGTCTGGATGAACCTCTGGCAAACTCCAACAGACCTGCAGCTGAGGGGCCTATCAGTTAGAAGGAAAACTAACAAACAGAAAGGAATAGCATCAACATCAACAAGGACAACCATACCAAAACCCCATCCGTAGGTCACCAACATCAAAGACCAAAGGTAGATAAAACCACAAAGATTGGGGGAAACCAGAGCAGAAAGGCTGAAAATTCCAAAAACCAGAATGCCTCTTCGCCTCCAAAGGAACACAACTCCTCACCAGCAAGGGAACAAAACTTGATGGAGAATGAGTTTGACAAGTTGACAGAAGTAGGCTTCAGAAGGTCGATAATAACAAACATCTCTGAGCTAAGGGAGCATGTTGTAACCCATTGCAAGGAAGCTAAAAACCTTGAAAAAAGGTTAGACAAAGGGCTATCTAGAATAACGAATGTAGAGAAGAGCTTAAATGACCTGATGGAGTTGAAAAACACAGTATAAGAACTTCGTGAAGCATACACAAACTTCAATAGCCAATTCGATCAAGTGGAAGAAAGGATATCAGTGATTAAAGATCAAATTAATGAAATAAAGAAAGAAGACAATATTAGAGAGAAAAAAAGAGTGAAAGGAAATGAAGAAAAACTCCAACAAATATGGGACTACGTGAAAAGACCAAATCTATGTTTGACTGGTGTACCTGAAAGTGACAGGGAGAATGGGAATCAAGTTAGAAAACACTCTTCAGGATATTATCCAAGAGAACTTCCCCAACCTAGCAAGGCAGGTCAACATCCAAATTCAGGAAATACAGAGAACACCACAAACATACTCCTCGAGAAGAGCAACTCCAAGACACATAATTGTCAGATTTGCCAAGGTTGAAATGAAGGAAAAAATGTAAAGGGTAGCGAGAGAGAAAGGTCAGGTTACTCACAAAGGAAAGCTGATCAGACTAGCAGTGGATCCCTCTTGGCAGAAACCCTACAAGCCAGAAGAGAGTGGGGCCAATATTCAACATTCTTAAAGAAAAGAATTTTCAATCCAGAATTTCATATCCAGCCAAATTAAGCTTCATACGTGAAGGAGAAATAACACCCTTTACAGACAAGCCAATGACAAGAGATTTTGTCACCACCAGGCCTGCCTTACAAGAGCTCCTGAAGGAAGCACTAAACATGGAAAGGAACAACTGGTACCAGCCACTGCAAAAACATGCCAAATTGTAAAGACCATTGATGCTATGAAGAAACTGCATCAATTAATGGGCAAAATAACCAGCTAGCATCATACTGACAGGATCAAATTCACACATAACAATATTAACCTTAAATGTAAATGGGATAAATGCCCCAATTAAAAGACACAGACAGCCAACTGGATAAAGAGTCAAGATCCATTGGTGTGCTGTATTCAGGGGACCTATCTCATGTGCAAAGACACATATAGGCTCAAAATAAAGGGATGGAGGAAGATCTGTGAAGCAAATGGAAAGCGCGCACACACACACACACACACACACACACACACACGCAGGGGTTGCAATCCTGATGCTGATAAAACAGACTTTAAAGCAACAAAGGTCAAAAGAGACAAAGAAGGCCATTACATAATGGTAAAGGGATCAATTCAACAAGAAGAGCTAACTATCCTAAATACCTATGCACCCAATACAGGAGCACCCAGATTCATAAAGCAAGTTCTTAGAGACCACAAAGAGACTTAGATTTCCACATAATAATAATGGGAGACTTTAACACCCCACTGTCAATATTAGATCAGTGAGACAGAAAATTAACAAGGATATCCAGGACTTGAACTCAGCTCTGGACCAGGCAGACCTAATAGACATCTACAGAACTCTCCACCCCAAATCAACAGAATATACGTTCTTCTCAGCACCACATTGCATTTATTCTAAAATTGACCACATAATTGGAAGTAAAACACTCCTCAGCAAATGTAAAAGAACAGAAATCACAACAAACTGTCCCTGAGACCATAGTGCAATCAAATTAGAACTCAGGATTAAGAAACTCACTCAAAACTGCACAACTACATGGAAACTGAACAACCTGCTTCTGAATGACTCTGCGTAAATAACAAAATGAAGGCAGAAATAAAGATGTTCTTTGAAACCAATGAGAACAAAGACACAATATACCAGAATCTCTGGGACACATTCAAAGCAGTGTGTAGAGGGAAATTTATAGCACCAAATGCCCACAAGAGAAAGCAGAAGAGATCTAAAATCAACACCCTAACATCACAATTAAAAGAACTAGAGAAGCAAGAGCAAACAAATTCAAAAGCTGGGAGAAGACAAGAAATACTAAGATTAGAGCAGAACTGAAGGAGACAGAGACACAGAAAACTCAATGAATCCAGGAGATAGTTTTTTGAAAAGATCAACAAAATAGACTGCTAACTAGACTAATAAAGAAGAAAAGAGAGAAGAATCAAATAGATGCAATAAAACATGATAAAGGGGATATCACCACCAATCCCACAGGAATACAAACTACCATCAGAGAATACTATAAACACCTCTATGCAAATAAACTAGAAAATCTAGAAGAAATGGATAAATTCCTGGACACATACACCCTCCCAAGACTAAACCAGGAAGAAGTTGAATCTCTGAATAGACCAATAACAGGTTCTGAAATTGAGGCAATAATTAATAGCCTACCAACCAAAAAAAGTCCAGGACCAGACGGATTCATAATTCAATTCTACAAGACATACAAAGAGGAGCTGCTACCATTCCTTCTGAAACTATTCCAATCAACAGAAAAAGAGGGACTCCTCCCTAACTCATTTTATGAGGCCAGCATGATCCTAATACCAAAGCCTGGCAGACACACCACAAGAAAAGAGAATTTTAGACCAATATCCCTGATGAACATCAATGCGAAAATCCTCAATAAAATACTGGCAAACCAAATCCAGCAGCACATCAAAAAGCTCATCCACCACAATCAAGTTGGCTTCATCCCTGGGATGCAAGGCTGGTTCAACATAAGCAAATCAATAAACATAATTCATCACATAAACAGAACCAATGATAAAAACCACATGATTATCTCAATAGATGCAAAAAAGGCCTTTGACAAAATTCAAAAGCCTTTCATGCTAAAAACACTCAATAAACTAGTTATTGATGGAATATATCTCAAAATTTAAATAAGAGTTATTTATGACAAACCCACAGCCAGTATCGTACTGAATGGGCAAAAACTGGAAGCATTCCCTTTGACAATCAGCAAAAGACAATGATGCCCTCTCTCATCACTCCTATTCAACATAGTATTGGAAGTTCTGGCCAGGACAATCAGGCAAGAGAAAGCAATAAAGGATATTCAAATAGGAAGAGAGAAAGTCAAATTGTCTCCGTTTGCAGATGACATGATTGTATATTTAGAAAACCCCATCATCTCAGCCCAAAATCTTCTTAAGCTGATAAGCAACTTCAGCAAAGTCTCAGGATATAAAATCAATGTGCAAAAATCACAAGCATTTCTATACACCAATAACAGACAAACAGAGAGCCAAATTGCTACATTCACAATTGCTACTGAGAGACTAAAATGCCTAGGAATGCAGCTTACAAGGGATGTGAAGGACCTCTTCAAGGAGAACTACAAACCACTGCTCAAGGAAACAAAAAAGGACACAAACAAATGGAAAAACATTCCATGCTTATGGATAGGAAGAATCAATATCATGAAAGTGGCCTTACTGCCCAAAGTAATTTACAGATTCAATGCTATCCCCATCAAGCTACCACTGACTTTCTCCACAGAACTAGAAAAAAACTACTTTAAACTTCATATGGAAACAAAACAGAACCTGAATAGCCAAGACAGTCCTGGGCAGGAAGAGCAAAGCTGGAGGCATCACGCTACCTGACTTCTAACTATACTACAAGGCTACAGTAACCAAAACTGCATGGTACTGGTACCAAAACAGATATACAGACCAATGGAAGAGAACGGAGACCTCAGAAATAACATCACACATCTACCACCAACTGATCTTTGACAAACCTGACACACACAAGCAATGGGGAAAAGATTACCTCTTTAATAAATGGTGTTGGGAAAACTGGCTAACCATGTGACAAAATATTGTCTAAACTTGATGGAACAAGGAATAGAGGTTCAAATAGTTTGTCAAAAGGTAACCAATAGAATTACTAAATATAATAAAGACGACCGTTAGTTTAGAGACACAGAGGAAAGAAAGGCTTGGGAAAATCAAATAATGCTTCATTTTTCATATTGAAGGGTCCAAAAGTAACATATACATTTTCCAAATCAAGACCTAAGTATATATCTATAATTTAGCATTATGGAGGTAAGCACCAGCAGAACCAGGAACTTCATTTCAGAACAACTTTATGGGATAAGTGGTATCATTTTGCCTTCTTTATACTGAGTCACAGAAAAGTTAAGTAACTCCCTTTAAGTTTCACAACTAACAACTCATATAGGGAGGATATAAACTCATTTGTCCTGATTCCAAAGTTTGTGCACCATACCGTCTCCTAAGCAATGAATAGGTAAATAAAGGTCTTCCCAAATAAGTTTTAACTGCCCAAGGGCAGAATCATTATTTACTCATCTTTATATACTCTACAGTGGCCAGCTCACTTCCAGCTCTATTGTTGGAATCCAAGAAATGTCCACTGGTTGGACCATGCCCAGAAACATCCACCCATTTGTTCCTCTCTTCCCCAGTGGTAGGTTAACACACATAAGTTCAGTTTAGATACAGTGATTCAAAGCAAAACAAGACTCCACCTCAAAATAGCCAATCTCTGTTATAAAATTTAGGGAAAGTATATAGGTCACTGAGTGAAGCCATAGCTCTTCTCTAGGAGACAGACTATGAAACAAGATACCAATCCTAGCAGGCAATTAGGAAAATGTTGGAGTCAATCGGAACTGAGATCGCCAGTCATTAACAAAGTGACTCAAAGGCAGCATTAACCTTGCAGTAGATGAAGGGTATTGCCCAGGCTTTTCTGTGCCCTGCCCCTAAGAACACATCTTCTGAAAGCAAAGAGAATGAACTCTGTGCCAAGTAAATAGCTTTTAAATAAGTGTTTTATCATTTTAGACAACTTACCAATAAAAATCATTAAAATAGAAAGCACATATTTGGATCATAAACTCTCTAACTATTCTAAAGTCATTTCAGTCAAAATGTGAAAATAAATGTTTTCTAATAGCTTGTACATAGAAAGGATAGAAAATAGAAACCTGTAGTTTTTAGAAATAAGTAAAATGATTTTAGTATGAATCCTGCTTCATAAGACAACTCAGAAACTACAAAATGACTTTGAATGAAGGATAGGCAATACAGAATGTTCCCTAATAAATCAGAAGTTCCAAAATGCTTTCAGACATTTGTTTTTCATCTGATCATTGCTTTTAATAGGAACATAATATAGATGGATAATTAAATTATTGCTGTCTTAATCCAGACATTCTAATGTTTACAGCTTAAAAAACCTGCAAATGTACTCTCTGGACCTATAAAAATAAAGTATAGCACATATAATTATGTATAGTACATAATACTTGATAATGATTAGAAATGACTATGTTACTAGTTTTAAGAAATGTTACTCATACCAAGCAAATAATAAGACAGAATGTTTACAGAGTTTCTTTTTACTACCTGGCAGATAGTGAAAAAAGCTGATAGTTTTGTACGCAAGATAATATTTTTTGTGATATTTTTTGTAAACAATTTTGAAGTTGCTACATAATATATAGAATATATTACAGAGATTAAACATAGTTCTTTTAGTTGCTCAAACTAAATTAACTCATACTATTCCAACTGCTTCCCATAAAAAAGGGAATAAGAATTAGTTTCCAATCATGCCCATTAACACAGATAAGACATATTTAATCAATATTTCATTTGTATTAATCAGAAATAAATTCAGAATGTTCTGGATCTCACTGCTTTTATTTTAATAAAAATCTGTTTAGGAGATGGTGTCTCCTACAAGGGAAAGGAAGCATTTCAAGGAAACCCAAATGGTCAGAGAAAAGAGCACCTTTAAGAAAGGTGCATGGCTTTCTATTCCTGTGTCAGTTTGCTAATAGCCCCCAGCTCCATCCATGTTCCTGCAAAAGACACAATCTCATTTTTTTTATGTCTCCACGGTATTCCATGGTGTATATGTACCACATTTTCTTTATCCAGTCTGTCATTGATGGGCATTGAGGTTGATCCCATGTCATTGCTATAGTAAATAGTGCTGCAATTAATATTTGCGTGCATGTATCTTTATGGTAGAATGATTTATATTCCTCTGGGAATATACCCAAATACTGCACGTTTTCACTTATAAAAGGGAGCTAAATGATGAGAACTCATGGACACAAAGAAGAGAACAACAGACACTGGGGCCTAATTTAGAGTGGAAGGTGGCAGGAGAGAGAAGAGCAGAAAAAAATAACTATTTGGTACTAGGCTTAGTACCTGAGTGATTAAATAATCTGTATAACAAGCCACTGTGGCACAAGTCTACCTATGTAGCAAACCTGCACATGTACCCCAAGCCTAAAATAAAAGTTAAGAAAAAAAGGAAAATGTAGCCAACACCTAAAAATAAGAAAGAAAGGTGCATGGGCTACTACAGTTATCAAAGTTTCTATGTCAAGGAAAATATAAAAGACCAATGTGGTAGATTGGATCATTGTTCCCCGTGTCTGCCCTCTCCCCCAATCTCCCTGGGAAGCCTATCCTTCTTGGGCCTACCGTTGTTAGGCTGGCCATATGATTTTGTTGTTACTGTTGTTTGACACAGGGTCTTGCCCTGTTGCCTATGCTGGAGTGCAGCAGCACAATCACAGCTCGCTGCAGCCTCAGCCTTCCAGATCCAAGTGATTCTCCCACCTCAGCCTCCTGAGTAGTAGCTGGGACCGCAAGTGCATGCCACCACACCAGGCTTTTTTTTTTTTTTTTTTAAATAGAAACAGGGGTCTCCCTATGGTGCCCAGGCTGGTCTCAAACTCCTGAGTTCAAGTGATCCTCCCACCTTGGCTTCCCAAAGTGCTGGGATTACAGGCATGAGCCACTGCACCTGGCCTGGCCATATGATTTTCTTCAGCCAATGGAATTTAGGTGAAAATGATGATACTCCAGTTCTAAGCAAGGCCTCTTGCCCCTCTGGGAGCTTTCAACCACTGCCTTAAAAAGAGCCTGCCCATGTGTCCCGCTGGTCGTAGAAGAATGAGAAATATATAGAGCAGACCTGAACCTCACCGTGGCTCTGAACCAAAACGAACTGAACCAGGACCTGATGGCTAAACCCCAGAGATTCACAGGCCTTTGTTTGAGAAAAATGCGTATTGTGTATGCCATTAGACTTTGGGGTCGTTTGTTATACTACATTGTTGTGGCAATAGCTGAGGGTAACATCTAAAAATTTTGAAAACTATTTAGGTTGTCGGTCCACCAAGACTAGGGTAAATGCAATTCTTTTAAATGTGTTCATTGAAATTCTAATGCAAATGATCACTCTGAACCAATAAGAGTTTTCTGCTGTTTTATGCTATGCATAGAAAACTGAAGATATAAATTAAATATTTATTTAAAAAATAACAATTTGATAGCATGTATATTTCAACAAAATATATGAGGAAGGGACAATGTTTTGCTATTTTTTGTGACAATCCAGAAGAATACTACTCAACATGTAACTGTTTAATTGATAATTACTGACTACCTATTAAGTACTCAATATATGTGTGAATATAGAGATGAGAGGTATAAGTTAAGTAAACAGGGCATTTGTCAGCCACAAAGTAAGTATGATATAAATTTTGGTTGGGAATGGTGGCTCACGCTCATAATCCCAGCACTTTGGGAGGCTAAGGAGGGGCAGATCACTTGAGGTCAGGAGTTCAAGACCAGCCTGGCCAACATGGTGAAACCCCATCTCTACTAAAAATACAGAAAAAAATTAGCTAGGCATGGTGGTGTGTGCCTCTAGTCCCAGGTACTCGGGAGGCTGAAGCAGGAGAATCGCTTGAACCAAGGAGGCAGAGGTTGCATTGAGCCGACATCACCCCACTGCACTCCAGCCTGGCTGACAAACCAAGACTGTGTCTCAAAAAAAAAAAAAAAGTTAATGCTGTTAGTATCTTCATCATCATCATCTAGACAAACAATAGAGTGTACTAGAATAACAATGCAACAAAAGAACTGGTAAAACAGAACTCTGCACAGAATTTCAGTAGGAGTCTATGGCATAAAGAGCCCCTGTCTGCTTCAGGGAGTCTGAATAGTATCTCAGACTATACTATACGCTGCTATAAAGTATCTTAGACTATATACTACTATAAAGACATACCTAAGGCTGGATAATTTATAAAGAAAGGAGGTTTGTTTAATTAACTCACAGTTCTGCATGGCTGGGGAGGCCTCAGGAAACTTAAACAATCATGGCAGAAGGGGAAGAGGTATGTCTTACATGGCAGCAGGTGAGAGAGAGCATGTGAAGAAGGAACTGTCAAACACTTATAAAACATCACATCTCACCTCCCACATCCCTCTCTTGACACGTGGGGATTATGGGGATTACAATTCAAGATGAGATTTGGGTCGGGCCACAGCCAACCATATCGGAGGAGGTAGCATGTAAGATGAAAGGAGAAAGATGAGTAAGAGTGTGCAAAGGCAGATCAGGGAAAAGGCTTCCTAGCACATGTAAATGCATAAAATGTGAATATGCTCTGCATGTGCAGGAAAGAATAAAGCAGAAGCAACTCTACTAAAATGTGAACAAGGCCATCCCCTCATGCCTACTATTAGCAAGGAGCTTGCTAACTGAGTGCTTCAAATCATGGTCCAATCTCCACAATTTGGACTTAGAAAGTCTCCTAGTGTACTGTGGACTCATTCAATCAATAATAATTGCTGTCTTCAATTCTCATAAAGGAATAACAAGGAACCCCACAGATTTTAATTTTTATTAGAGCTGCGTGTTCATGGTTTATTCAAGTTTACCAATATTTGGCATTCGCAAACTAATGTTATATTATTCCTAAAGTTAATGTGGACTCTAGGAAAGGTGTGTGCAGCTGCCAATCAACTGCAAGTCTCCTACTTTCCAGGCAAAGGTGCACAGAGGGACAGATCAAATTCTTGACAATTTCAGAAAAGACACTTTGTTTTTAGTGCATAATCATTGTTGCCTTGAGGTGGCTCTGACTTTCAAATACTAATCTAAGTTTTTATTAGAAATTACTATTAGTTTACCTTCATCTTTATTAGTATTTATTCCCTGAACTGCTTGCTACCAGACAATCACTTGCATGCCTGAGAGTATCTTAAATTTAACTTGTCAAAAGTCAAACACTTTGATTAATAACTCCTCTTCAAGATCACAAAAGTGAATAAATAAAAGGCACCTTACTCGGGGTTACCAGATTAATCTGCTCAAGCTGCCATAACAAATATCACAGACTGGCAGCTAAAACAAGAAACATTTATTTCTCACAGTTCTGGAGGTTGGAAGTCCAAGATGGAGGTGCCAGCAAGGTACGACTGCCTCTGAGGCCTCCTTTCTTCTCTTGGCATATCAGCAGCCGCCTTCTCACTGTGTGCTCACATGACCTCCTCTTCTTCTAAGGCCACTAATACTATCAGATTAGGGCCCACCCTTATGACCTCATTCAACCTTAATTACGTCCTAAAAGCCCCATCTCCACATACCGTCACACTGGAGGTTAGGGTTTTAGCATGAATTTAGGGAGTGGGGACACAATTCAGTCCACAGCAGCCACCTGTAGAAAATGGCATCTCCATTCATCTCAATGATCAGAGCGAGAAAAACCTTGAAATTGAACTCCTTTCAAACTTTATATCTCACATTGAATTAATCACCAAATCCTGCTGGCTGCACCTTCAGTATAAAGCCCAAATCCAGGAAATTCTCACTCGCTCTGCTTCCATCAACCTACTGCATGCTGGTATCACTGAATCTCAGGGTTATGACAATTGATTCCTATTCATCTCTCTGTCCCCCTCTTCTGCTCTTGTTCCTCTACTCTCGATACTACATCCACAGCGAACATTTGAAAAATCAGCCACATCATGTGACTTCCCTACTCACATCCCTACTGCTTCTCATCGCACTGAGGCCCCGCAAGGCTCACGGTCAGGCTCCTGCCCACCCTCCAACTGCATATCTCCTAACTCTCCTGTCCCACATCGCTACAACCACACTGCACTCCTCATTCTTCCTCACACACTTCTAGAACATTCCTGTCTCAGGGCTTCCTCTCTGCTTGGAAACTTTCCTTCAATAGTTACAGGTCTCGTTCTCATTGCATCTCAACAATATAGGCCTCTGCTCAAAGATGGCCTCCTACTGAACCACTTCTATCATCACCCTATTTAAAAATCCTCTTACCTTAGTTTGTGTAAGTACACTCTATGATGGGGCATAATGAAATCACCTGACAACGCATTTCTCAGAAAGTATCTCCATTTTTAAGCAACGCATGACTGCAGTTCTCTGTTGCCTCAAATAAATTATAGACAGTATGATGATTCTAAAGAAAAGATACAAGAGTTCAAAGAATATTTAAGACAATGTAAGGAAATAAGTAACCTGGCAGAGCTCAGGCAAGAAGTGGAAGGGAAAGATAAATACAAACTTATAAAAACTAGAACTGAGATACATTAAAAATGTCAGTATCATGGTGAAAATTACATGAAACAAAATGGAAATTAGCAAAGTTATTTAAATTATTATGGCAATGCATACAGACATGAAAAGAAAAGAAAACCCCAAATGAGCACTATTGGTATTCAGAAAGCAGAGAACAGGGGAAAGAATAAATTTTTAAAAAGTGTTCAAAGACAAGATAGAAAAACTTTCCTAAAATAAAGGCTGGAATCTTTAGATCTTGCCCCAGAAAAAAAAAAATACACAGAAAGATCAAGGCCAAAATATATTGTGGAAAGTCACTGAACTTCAAGGATAAGGAGAGAGATAACATAGACATCCAGTAAAGGGGGGAGGGGGAAGAAAGGCATTTAAAAAGAGAAAAATACAGTTTGATCTCAGATTTATCCAAAGCAACACACACAGCTATGTAATAGTGCAGAAGTCCATAGAATTTCAAGGAAAAGATTTTTTTTTCAATAACTTTAGAATCATCCAATTGGTGTAACAGAAAGATATTCTCAAGTGTGTAAGAACCAAGGGAAGACAACATCCACGATGCTGTCCTTAAAACTTTTGAGCAATACTATCGCTCCTCCTGTAGTGAAAGATCTGCCCATACTATAAGAAACAACAACAACAAAAAAAATATGAGAGGTTAAGGATCAGAAAAGAGAGAAGAAGAAAAAAACAACCTTTATTATTTATGGATGATATAATTACCCACAGGAAAAAACCAACTGAATCAACAGATAAACCACTAGAATTAATAAGAGGGTTCTGTGAGGTTGACAGGTACAAAATAAACTTGTAAGAATAGTGACATTTTTCTACAACAATGAACTACTAGGAAACATAACTAATAAACCACTCACAATAGCAACAAATTGATACGTGTGTAGTAAGTTAAAAATAATTCATGATTCCCTAATGTATAATAGAAAAATTTTAAACCCACTGAAGAAGCAAAAAAAAAAAAAAAACCCACAATAGATGGATAGTTCATACGCTTCAATGGGAACACTGGATATTAAGGAGTAATCAATTATTCATTAGTCAATATAAAATTCAGTACAGCCACAATCAAGAGGTCCAAATGGATTTTTGGAGAATTTTGATAAACTCATCCTAAAACTTATTTGAAAATTTCAATAAAAGTTTCAAGAACAGTTAGTTCAATATTGCGAAAGAAAAGCAGACAGGGCACTTGTCCTAAGAGGTATTTTTAGAATATACCAGAGTCACAGTAACAAATACGATATGGTACTGGGGCAAGAAAAGGAGTTTCAAGATATAATTATATAGAGAATGTTCTTGCAGACATTCCCCAGCACCAGACGGGAGAGTGGCAACAAGGCAAGGATGCCTACTTTCACCACTCCTATTCAACACAGTTCTGGAAGTCCTAGCCAGAGCAATTAGGCAAGAGAAAGAAATAATCTCTCTATATATACAATTATATATCTTTCTATGTAGAGAGATATATAATTGAAAGGAGTTTCTAGATGTAATTTTGTACATATATATACGATAAAGTTGGTACCTTAAACCAACTGAGAAATATTAGTCTGTCTAGTAAATAATATGGGGGAAATTAGCTCATTACCTGGATAAAAGTAAAACTGAATTCGTGTCCAACAGAGTATACAAAAGTAGATTTCAAACCAAAGTGTGGGAATTAAAACAAAGAAATTAAATGCAAAATGATGGAAAAGACTGTCATAACTTAAGAATGCAGAAGGACTTCTTAAACGTAAGCCTCAAGGCACAGACACAAACCAACATTGATGGGTTTGATTAAATTAAAAAATTCTGGTAGTATTAGGAGATACACCTAATGCTAAATGACCAGTTAATGGGTGCAGCACACCAACGTGGCACATGTATACATATGTAACAAACCTGCACGTTGTGCACATGTACCCTAAAACTTAAAGTGTAATAATAATAAAATTAAAATTAATAAATAAATAAATTTAGATCTATGAAAAAAACAAAAAATAAAAAAATAAAAATAAAAAATTCTGTTCACCTAAGGACACCAAGTGCAAAGTTAATAGACAAACAAAAATGATAGATTGGGAGATGTTCACAGTCTAACATTAACAAGGGAAT
Source organism: Hylobates moloch (assembly GCF_009828535.3). NCBI lineage: Eukaryota > Metazoa > Chordata > Mammalia > Primates > Hylobatidae > Hylobates > Hylobates moloch. The sequence continues at coordinate 158,287,043 of NW_026652279.1, forward strand.
CGTATCTAGAATGCCCACAAATCAAAATCAAACGAACAAAAATAAGAAACCAAATTTTAAAAATGGTCTAAGTATACATGTAGGCAATTCAATGAAGGAAGAAACAAAAACTAGCAAGCTCAAATTCATCAGTTCTTAGATAAATTCAAATTAAAATAACATTGATCCATTACTCTGAAGCCATCAGATCGTGAAAAACTAGACTGCTGCCTACTGTGGGCTATTGGAGGGATGAGGATATGGGAATCCTCCTGTACTGATGATAAAGCTTACACAGCTGCAGTCATCCTGGAGCATAAAGTAGCCATTAGTAAAGTCTACCCCATTGTACAACTCTGACCTGGCAACCTCTAGGTATAAATTCCGAAAAAAATTTTTTCACTCAGTTTCATATATGTAAGCATGTCCATCTCGGCATGGTCAGTGATGGCAGAGTGTTTAATACAATCCAGGTATCCATGAACACAGTGCTGAAAAGATAAAACATGTAGAAAAGGTGGATAAGGTGACCATGCATCTCAGCGTGCTGAGTCAATCCCAACTTACATCTAGACTATTGTCCTGGTGTAATTATCAATAGGCCCTTTTCAGTTTCCAAAGCATCCCATTTGGACAAAAAAATTATACAGAAATGTATGCAGTGGTCAAAGTAACAAAGTTGATGATCCATGCAGAAACATAAATAAAAGCTATAAATATCATGTAGAGTGAAAAGCAAGAAATTCAATGAGGCCTTTACCACAATGTCACTTATGTAAAAAAACAACACTACATGTTTTACAAGAAAGCAAAAACTCATCAAATGCATGAGATATACGTCAAACACGTTAGAATGCTTATCTGTGGGGCTGAGTGAGGAGAATGACACTAGGGAATAAAATAGAATTAATAAGGCTGGGTGCGGTGGCACACGCCTATAATCCCAGCACTTTGGGAGGCCAAGGCGGGCGGATCACGAGGTCAGGAGATTGAGACCATCCTGGCTAACACAGTGAAACCCCATCTCTACTAAAAATACAAAAAATTAGCCAGGTGCGGTGGCTGGCGCCTGTAGTCCCAGCTACTTGGGAGGCTGAGGCAGGAGAACGGCATGAACCCAGGAGGCGGAGCCTGCAGTGAGCCAAGATCGTGCCGCTGCACTCCGGCCTGTGCGAAAGAGCGAGACTCCGTCTCAAAAAAAAAAAAAAAAAAATTGAATTAATAATAACATTAATAATGTTAATAATAATTTTTTTTAAAGAGGGATTGTGTCACATGAACTAAGGAGCAGGAACAATCCATTCTCTAGAACTGAGGTTGAAAATTATGCTGGGTGTTCAAGAGAGCCAACACACTAAGGCTATCAATCACCAAGAAATCTCACAGAGTGGGCATCATTCCTCTGCCACCCCCATTAGAGCTGCTGCTACCCATGGTGGGGAAACTTGAGGACAGGTCACATCATCGGATTCCTTGCAGACATTCCCCAGCACCAGGCTGGAGGGTGGCAACAAGACAAGGATGCCTACTTCCACCACTCCTATTCAACACAGTTCTGGAAGTCCTAGATAGAGCAATTAGGCAAGAGAAAGAAATAAAAGGCATCCAAATTGTAAAAGAAGTCAAGCTATCACTGTTTGCATATGATATGATTGTATACACAGAAAATCCTAAAGACTCCTCCAAAAGACTCCTAGGTTTGGGCCGGGCGCGGTGGCTCACGCTTGTAATCCCAGCACTTTGGGAGGCCGAGGCGGGTGGATCACGAGGTCAGGAGATCGAGACCATGGTGAAACCCCGTCTCTACTAAAAATACAAAAAAATTAGCCGGGCGTGGTGGCACGCGCCTGTAGTCCCAGCTACTCGGAGAGGCTGAGGCAGGAGAATGGCGTGAACCCGGGAGGCGGAGCTTGCAGTGAGCCGAGATCGCGCCACCGCACTCCAGCCTGGGCGACAGAGCAAGACTCCGTCTCAAAAAAAAAGACTCCTAGGTTTGACAAAAATATTCATTAAAGTCTCTGGTTATAAAATCAGTGCACACAAATCAGTAGCACTACTATACATCAATGACCAAGCTGTGAATCAAATCAAGAACTCAATTCCTTTTACAACAGTTGCAAATAAAATAAAATAAAATAAAAATAACTAGGAATATACTTAACTAAGGAGGTGAAAGATCTCTACAAGGAGAACTACAAAACACTGCTGAAATAAATCATAGATGACACAAACAAATGGAAACACATCCCATGCTCATGGATTGGGAGAATCAATAGTGTAAAAATGACCATACTGCCCAAAGCAATCTACAGATTCAATGCAATTCCTGTCAAAATACCAAGATAATTTTTCACAGAATTGGAAAAAACAATCCTAAATTCATATGGAACCAAAAAAGAGCACAAATATCCAAAGCAATCCTAAGGAAAAAGAACAAATCTGGAAGGATAACATCACCAGACTTCAAATTACACTACAAGGCAACAGTTACTAAAACAGCAGGTTACTGGTATAAAAGTAGTCACATACACCAATGAAACAGAATAGAGAACCCAGAAACAAAGCCAAATACACACAGCCAACTGATCTTTGACAAAGCATACAAAAACATAAATTGGGGCAGGGATGCCCTGTTTAATAAATGGTGCTGGGATAATTGGAAGCAACATGTAGAATAATGAAACTGGATTCCTATCTTTCACCTTATACAAAAATCAACTCAAGATGGATCAAAGGTTTAAATATAAGACGTGAAACTATAAAAATTCTATAAGACAACATTGGAAAAACTATTGTAGACATTGGTTTAGGCAAATAATTTATGACTAAGACCCCAAAAGCAAATGCAACAAAAAGAAAAATAATGGGATCTAATTAAACTAAGAAGCTTCCATAGAGCAAAAGAAATAATAGAGTAAACAGACAACACGCAGAATGGGAGAAAATATTTGCAAACTACATATCCGACAAAGGACTAGTATCCAGAATCTACAAGGAACTCAAACAAATCAGCAAGAAAAAACAAATAATCCCATGAAAAAGTGGGCAAAGAACTTGAATAGATATTTCTCAAAAGAAGATGTACAAATGGCCAATAATCATATGAAAAAATTCTCAACATCACTAATCATCAGATAAATGCAAAGTAAAACCACAATGAGATACCACTTTACTCCTGCAAGAATGACCACTATTAAAAAGTCAAAAAACAAGAGATGTTGCCCTGGATGCAGGGAGAAGGGAATGCTTATATGCTACTGGTAGGAATATAAATTAGCACAACCTCTATGGAAAACTGTATGGAGATTCCTTGAAGAATTAAAAGTAGATCTATCATTTGATCCCCATCCCACTACTAGGTATCTACTCAAAGGAAAAGAAGTCATTATATGAAAAAGACACTTGCACACACATGTCTATAGCAACACATTCACAACTGTAAAGATATGGAACCAACATAAGTATCCATCAACTAATGTGTGGATAAAGAAAATGTGGTACATATACACCATGAAATACTACTCAGTCATAAAAAGAACAAAATAATGTCTTTTGTAGCAACTTAGATAGAGCTGAAGGCCATTATTCTAAGTGAAGTAATACAGGAGTCAAAAACCAAAAGCCATATGTTCTCACTTATAAGTGAGAGCTAAGCTATGAGTACACAAAGGCATACCGAGTGATATAACACACCTTAGAGATTCAGAAAGAGGAGGATTGGAAGGGGTTTAGGGATAAAAAAAAAACTACACATTAGGTACAATGTACACTACTCAGGTGATGGGTGCCCTAAAATTTCAGAATTCACCACTATATAATTCATCTGTGTAACAAAAAACCACTAGTGCCCCAAAAGCTACTGTAGAAAAAAGAAAATTATGCCAGGGGTTGTGGAGGATCAGGCGTGTAGGGGGATGGCTACTGAACAGATCCAGCCAGTTATGGAATAAATGAAGGCAAAAAAATGAAAACTACAAGTAGAAAATTTATAGTAGAAAGACTTGAGTTCAGCAGTCTATTAATTTAAATATCTAACAGCAATTATGAAACCATGGGGATTAATATTACCCTGCAAAATTTGAGTGTTATAAGCTATGATAACAAAACATAATCATGTAACTAATAAAAATAGTGGGTGGTGGGTATCAAAGGGTACAAATGTGCTAATTTCCTCCTCTTTCACAGCAGAGAGTCAATAGGTAAAGTCTAAATTTCAAACATGTAGGTATAACAAGCATTGTAATTTCAACTCTTAAAGGTCTTCATCACTCTTATTTTTAACCTTAGACACTTTCAGGTTCCAATATTTTTGGTAAAGTACCTACCTGAATTTCAATTGTGCTAGGTTCTGTCAGCTTCTTTTGTTAACTTCAAGTAAAATTCAACTGAATAGTTAATCTTAAAATCATGTGTACGGTATAATACATTCTAAAGTTATTTCAATATTATTTTTCTGGAATGATGCTCACCAAATAATAATGATGATTCTACCTGAATAGGATGTTCACTTTCCTTGTCTTTTTTTTTTTTTTTTTTTGAGATGGAGTCTCGCTCTGTCACCCAGGCTGGAGTGCAGTGGCACGATCTCGGCTCGCTGCAAGCTCTGCCTCCCAAGTTCACGCCATTCTCCTGCCTCAGCCTCCCAAGTAGCTGGGACTACAGGCGCCCGCCACCACGGCCGGCTAATTTTTTTGTATTTTTTAGTAGAGACGGGGTTTCACCGTGTTAGCCAGGATGGTCTTGATGTCCTGACCTTGTGATCCACCTGCCTCGGCCACCCAAAGTGCTGGGATTACAGGCGTGAGCCACCGTGCCCAGCCGTCTTTTTTAATTGTTTAAATTTTTAAGATGCATGTAGCCTTTTTAGAGAGATAATAATGTTATTGTTATTAATAAAATGAAGGAAAATAGCAAGGACGTGGTAGCAGTGACTGGAGCCATTCTTATGAGCTATTAGGCTATAAAAGTAAGTAGAGATATAGAGAAAAAGCAACAAGCTATCTATGCCCATTAATTTTCCAGGGTCTTATATTAATTGCAGAACACTGAAAGCAAAACTGTTATTCTGAGTGAGATCCTAGTTGCAAAACCCTACCTCCTCTTCCAGAGATCAGAGCTCTCTTCGTAGGATCTCAGAAAGAGATCCCAATCAGGGTCTGGCCTTACGCCATTGTTCATTACTGAAAAGGCAAAACCACAAAGTATAGTGAAAAGAAACAATGTCTGATTTGTCATTGACAGCCAAACACTCTGTTTTCTGCTCAGGACATACACCATTCCATTTCACATTAAAAGGTAAGTTTGACCAAAACAGTGTCCATAGTGGATGCACCGAATTGCCATGCAGAATTCTCCAACAGAGGCTGCAGTGTGGCTGTCCTTGATATCTGTAGTTATTTGAGTTAAATGAAGTCTGACATATTCCCACATGGAAATAGTAAGAAGAAACCAATTTTTTTCAGTCTATTAAATTTAATTCATTGTGTCTGTTTCCCTTCCTTATCAGCAGTTCAAATTAATTTTTCTCATTGTCAACAGACTGACAGTCTCACACTACTTTAAATCCAAGCACACAATATTTGTAAGAACTATCCATACCCACGGGTGTGGAAAACAACATGTTCATTCCATTAGGTCTTAGCAAGGCTCTAACAATTACACAAAATAATTTATCCCTTGACGATCAGGTACAGCTGTATCTAACTCCTCCTGTCAATTTCCATTTCAGCAGCAGGAATTGTGATGTTCTCAGGAGAGGAGTGATTGGTTTTCAGTTACACACTGCTACAGGGGGAAGTCATCTGAAAACCATAATGCCAGCATATGGATAACCTGTATGGCAGCATAATGATATTTGTACGTACCTTATAAGTGCTTATCCAGGACTATACCAATGTAATCAGTTTCACAGGAGCAGAAATAACATGGATCTCTCTCTCCATTCACTGATTGCATTGAGCACTGAAACAATAATTACCATCTAAATGGAAGGGCAGCATTCAAAAGGAAAATAAGCAATAACTACAAAAGATGGTTTCCTATCCTATTTAAGAGATGAGTTAATGGCAGCTGCAACTTGCAGAGGCAGCCTTCATGGGAAGTTTCCCCACTTGTATATAGTACATGGTGAAAATACTTTTCCCATTTTAAAATCAGGAAATATTCCTGGAATCAGAAATTCTATTTTTGAAAATTAGTACTCATTCCAGCATCCTGTTTCATTTTTTCATCTGTAAAACGAGGAACCCGAAACTGTCTCATTCTTACCTACTAAGAGCATTTTGAGAACAAATGGAAAAATAATTAAAAGTAGTGAGAGTTTTTGGAAGAAAAGTTCTGTGTTAATCCAAGCTATTACTATTATTATCACTGCCAACTATACAGCGGTTTCAAATTCTAAATCTAAAAGCTTTTTCAGACATCTATTATTCAAATCTTATTAAAAAATCCTTGCATTATTTAGGTCCTTTTTAGAGGTGGGTAAACTGAGACCTAAAAAGAATAAGAAACTTCCTCAAGGTCACACAGTGGCATAGCAGGTAAAGAAACAGAAGTATCGATTCTTCATGCAGCATCTCAGAGACACAGTGGCAAAGTGAAATTCAGAACCATTAATATCAGAAACAGCCTGAACCAGCAGCTTGCTTTTAAATTTAAAACAATATCCAATTAAAAGCACTGGTACAGCAAAAATCTTAAAGAAAAGCCCTTTGCAGAAAAGGTATGCATGGAACCATTTTCCACCATTTTCTTAGTTGTTTTTAATGTGACATACAGTTTTTATTGAGCGTAAAGAAGAGATGTATATCTTTTCTCTGCGTGCTTATGAAAGGAATTTTTAAAGGGCTTCAATAAATTCCTTCATCAAATAACTAGAAGTCTACCCATGTGAAGTTGTCTTGATGTGCAATGTATTTTTAGAACAAATGAAGACAAGTAAATAATTCCTGCAAATGTGTTTTCCTCAATTCATTTCAATCCAAGTGCTTGCTGAGTACTTTGCATATGTCAGTAATTCTCTAGGTGACAAAGAGAGTTATAGGGAGCTATGAATTCAAAAGTCATATGTAAGTTGGACAAACCCAGGCACAGGCACAAACTAGGCAACACTCAAATATTCCATCTCAGCCTGAGTTACACTTTGAGAATCCTTAGAAATATTTCCCAAATGGAGAGCTCCTCCACCTAAAAGGGCTCAGTGCTGGGAGGAATGTGGGGAGAACATTCTATGATGGGGCTCCCTTTCGTGACCCACTTGCTGTTGTCATTAGTGCTTTTGAAATTTAGTGGAGGCCTGCCTGTTCACATTTTCTTGCATGTTTTTGATGGATTTAAACCGCAGCCTGCCTATCTTTTGGGAATTCCCCCATGTGATTGCACAGGATGGAAAGCAGCAATTACAAAGGAATAAATTTGTTCCACACTAAAGCTATTTTCGGCTGCTTTGGGAGATCGTTTAGAAAATTCTGGAAATGTTTCCATTATGTTGGATAAGCCATTATTTACACACTCACAGAAAGGATGCCACAAAAATCAGCACTTGAGTGTGTAACACAGTATTTTGAGTCAGTATTTTCTCATCTAGGGTAATAGTTCCCAAAAGTGACAGGAAGCGAAGCCTGACTGTTGGACATTTATTATCTTAAATTTTATTTTTACATTTAGCAGTTACATCTTGAAATTGTGGTATTAGTTTATGTCTGTTACATGAGACTTACGTAACAACATTTTATATATTTTTATAAGGCATCCTATCACAACTGAACGTCTCTTAACTTGTCTGATATCACAACATGCTCATAATATAATGAGCCTTATTTTCTGAAGAGGGGGAAGAGAAGGTCATGTTTAATTACGTCAGGTCCCTTGGGACTAAGTCAAAGCATCAGAGAGCAAGGATGCCACCAAATATCACTAAAGAGTAGGTTTGTGCTACCCCATCATTCTGTACCATAGCTGATTTCTCTCCCTCTTCCTCTCTCTTTTACTTTATTTTATTTTATTATTATTTTCTTTTTGTGCCTGCCTATTTCCGACTCTCTCTCTCTGTTACTCGATGTCTCCTTTTCCTGTCTACATCCTAAACCTCACTGAACCCCACCAGTAACATTCATTGTGAAGCAGTTGCTAACACCTGTTCAGAATCTCCTTCAAATATCTGCAGTTTCCAAGATTTCCAACAACTTACCCTTGTTCACAATACACCAGCTACCACAGCCACTGGCCACTAGGGAGGCAAAATAGCATAGCACTCATGGATGTGGGGGTTGTACTGTTTGGAGTCAGGTTGCCTGGGCTCAAATCCCACCTTTCATCAGCTATGTGAACTTTGGGCAAGCTACCTAACTTTGCCATGGCTTAGTTCATCTTCTGTACTCCGGGAACAACAGTAGCAACTACTTCCTAAGTGCTATGAACTGAATGTTTGTGTCCCTGAAAAAATATATATGTTGTACCCCTAAACTCCACTGTGATGGTATTTGGAGACAGGGCCTCTTGGAGGAAATTCAGTCATGAGGGTGGAGCCCCCATGGATGGGATTAGTGTCCTTATTAGAAGAAACAGGAGAGAGCTTGCTTCTCTCTTAGTCTTCACCTTGTGAGGCTACAACAAAAAGGCAACTATCTGCAAGCCAGGAAGAGGACCCCTCATGGGACACTCAGTCTCCCCATGCCTTGATCTCAGACTTCCCAGCCTCCAGAACTGTGAGAAATGAATGTTTGTTGTTTAAGCACCCCAGTCTATGGTGTTTTGCCATGGCTGCCCAAGCAGACTAAGACAATACGGTTTTTGAAGGAGTTCAATGTGTTCATAGACTTAAAGTAGTTAGCACATGGCATGGAAGATAAGAAGTGCTCAATGAATGTGAGCTATTATCTTTAGCCCAAAGTCCCTCCACCCCCGCCAGGCCAGTTTCTTTGAGGTTCTGGAAGACATCATGCTCATTCTCCCCCGTAAGGACCTCTATCCCACTAGGCTGGAATGCCTTCCGGTGTTCCTCCAGTAATAAATTCCACTATTCTTACTAGGCCCACCGCCTCCAAGAGCTGTTCCAGGAATACGTCATGTCATGATGATCTTCCCCTGATGTCTTCTGTATCATTTACAGTCTCCTATCCTTTCCTTGTTAATGAAATACTCCAGTGTGTTGCTGTCTAATTGTTTTCTGTGAATTCATGTTATCTTCATAGCTAAACACTAGGCCAGTACAGATACTGCCCTGACACAGGCCTCACATGGCAGTTTCTCACCAATGGGTAGTTCCAAAAAGGTGTTGATTCACTCTGTTGTTAACATTCTAGGAGGGTTTGGTGGGAATATAACAAAAAAGAAGAGGAAGGAGAAGGAGGAGGAATACGAGAAGCTGCTGTTTCCCAAATTTTCTCTATTTCATTTAGTATATGCATTTAGAAAATAAGTGATAATGCAAGAGGGGTTCAGATCTTCACACACAAAAAAATCACACAGGCACAAAATGATGCTCACTAAATTTTCATTTAAGAAGAAAAACTCTTTTCAGTCAGCACAGACAGTGAATCTGCTGTGTATGATTTATTGAAGTTACACTCCAGCTGCAGTCAATCGACCTGATCAGGAATTCCCACTTGACAGATGGAAGCTCACACCAGTGTGACCACCCTATAGAGAAGATTCTATTAGGTTTTCCGTGGTCAAATTCATGGTTTGTTCTTCCACACAAAGGATGTTGGAATTGGGTTCTCACTGGTATTCATGATATATGGCTTGGCTAAAATATTTTACATAGGTAAGTTACACTCACACCCTTGAATAAACAAAGTATAAGAACTACTGATGCCTATAACCTACCTGCACCATGAGAGATGGTGCATGTTCCCGTTCCAGACACGGGCATTAGAAGACCACCAGTTGCATACAGCCACCTACATAAACTTGTACGGAATTCTTACTTTGGGATATTGTATATCTGACTCCAGTGAATCTTCCTTGAAAGGTCATGATTATAGCATCTAAGAGAATGGGACTTCATCAAATTTACACAGAGGTTGTGTGTCTGCTTTGTCCCTGCTTGATAATAAATACATTCTTTAAATAACTGTAGCAAAAAAGCTCATTTGTAACAAAACGACAGGAGTACTTTGACCCACTTCCCTCTCCACATCAGAACTTGTGATCTGTTTCCATTTAAAGTGTCCAAAACTGCCAGACAAAAAAAAAAAGGCACGTGAAGAGACTTACAGACACAGGCACAGAGTAGCAACATGCTGGTGCTTTACTAACCAGAAAGCTGTAGAAATCAAATCAGTCAATTAATACTTACTGATTGCCTGCTAGGTGTCCAGACCATGAAACTACCAGATATCAGAAACTGGCATTTCAGATATCACCTAAGATAAATCTCTAATCTGGTCAGGAACAGTAAGCCAACTGAACAGTGCCACCTACACAGTAAGGTTAGGGTACCTGAGGGTCACTAGAACATTGTTAGTTATTATGCCATCTTTTCTTAAAGGTGGAAAGTTAGATCTACCTGTCATACAAGGCCTTAACAAACAGATACAATTTATGGCCCATATGTTTGGCTATAGGTCTAAAGAGAGAAGAAACTGATAGAATAAAAGTCAGAGTGGAGGAGCAACATGAATTAAGACTCATTGTTTTTGAAATTTTCTTCATTCAGCATTACAATTGTATGCTAGCTAACAAAAGTTTTGTGGTATGTATATGTCAAAGGACAAGTTCACAAGTTTGCTAAAGCCCTAAACAACCAACAAATTTAACTGGATTCATTTGATGTTTTATAGGACTTCCGGTTCCTACAGTCATCAGGAATTTTTAGCATATCAGAAATGTAATAGGTAAATTAGAAGATCAATAGCTTACATGCAACCTATTGGTCCCATTTTGGGAAGAGGCAGCATTCAGGGTAGAAGAAAGGAATCCAGGCTCTGTGGCAGAACTTTGTTCAAATATTGGTTCCTGGAGCACTTGCTAAAGGCCCGGCTCTGTTCTAAATGCTTTTAATTGACGGATCCTCACAACTGCCCTATGAAGTAGGTTACTATTATCTCCATTTACAGGTGAGGGCACAGGACACAACACAGCTACACGACTTGCCCAAGGACAGCAACTCATACGTGGCATGAGCCAGAATTTGAACACAGGGAGCTTGGCTCCAGGATTCATTCTCTTAAGCACAGCATCTGCTCAGAGGATATAATGAAGTTGAATGTGAAAAAGTATATTACAGTAGTGGGCACTCAGTACATTTTACTCCACTTTCCTTTATTTAGAAACCAATTTTATATGCTATGGGTGCTCCAAGAATTGACACCCTTCTGTTGAGCAAACAGACCATTAGGTTCCAAATAGCAGCATAGGCACAACACACTAATGACTAATCCCATCAGCCAGACGCATCAGTGGCTTGATAGATGTGGGTTGTAAGATCTTTCTCTCTTCCTCTTTTAGCCTCTCACCTCCACCAAAAGGCATTTTATAGTCAGCAGATAGGTGGGCTATATATTTTTTTCTAATCCTACCCATCTCCTCTTGCAATTCCTTCCACCCCAAGCTTTCACTCTACAAAAGAGAGAGACAGAGCTTCAGATTGCCAAACTGCATTATAAATTGTAATCTGTCTCACAGCTTAGGATGTCTACAATTAGTAAAAGCACTTCAATAATATGGCCACACATTTACTCTTTGCAAGCCAACTACAGTTAGTTTTATAGTTCTAATATTATTAGAGCATTACATTTTAATAGATTTCATGTTGATCTGGGGCAGTGTCATTACATCTATGAATAAAATCTCTCTCTAGAAAATACATGTCACAGAGTGATAATTTATTAAATGTGGGTTTTTACACCATTCCCAGGATGGGAGGTGGACTTGTCGATGTGTTGTGATGGCTCATCCTGAGCAGAAGAGAGTGACTATCACTGGAGGTCCATGGCTTAGTTATGTCCTAGGGCTTCTAATGGGTCAAAAGCAGTTTATCCTGCAGTCACCCTGTTCTCCCATCTGGATTACTGCAACAGCCTAGTAACTTGGTCCCCCCATGTATACCTTTGGCTCCCTTCAGTCTAGTCTCAGCGTAGCAGACGAAATAGTAACAGAGGTCATTCTGCTCACAGGTACATACCCAAGAAAAATTAAAATATATCCATATAAAACTTGTACATGAATGTTTATAGCAGCATTACTTAAAACAGCCAGAAGGTAGAAACAATACAAATGTTCAACCACTGATGAATGAATAAACAAACTATGGTATATCCTTACCACAGACTATTACTCAGCAATAAAAAGAGACGGAGTGCTGATACCTGCTACAACATGTATGAGCCTTGAAGACATTATGCTAAGTGAAAGAAGCCAGTCACAAAGGACCGCAGATTGTATAATTCCATTTATATGGGATGTCCAGAATTGGCAAATCCACAGAGGCAGAAAGTCGATCGGTGGTTGCCAGAGGAAGGAGGCAGAGAAGAGTGGAGACTGACCGCTAACAGGTATACGGCTCCTTTGTGCAGTGATGAAAATGTTCTGAAATCAGCAGGGATGTTGCTCAACTGCAGATATACTAAAACCCACTGAATTATATACTTTAAAATTGCGAATTTTATGATATGCGAATCATATCCGAATAAAGCTGTAATTTCAAAAAACAAAACACTGACGTCAGATCATGCTGCTTTTCTGTTCAAGCAGACCAACGGCTCCCCAGTGCGTTCAGCCTGGACGCCCAGGTCTTACCCAGGCTGTTCATGTTGCCCAGAAAGTGATCGTCCCAGAAAGCCACAGGGTTCCTGCCCTCACTCTAACACGTCTTGCCTCAAATGTCACTTTCTTCATGCGGCCTTCCTTGCCCTGAGTATTCCACCTGAAACAGCTGTCCTTATCTCCCCGTCACCCCAGCCCCACATTATCTTTCTCCTTTGCCTTTAAACTCACTTAATAACTTCAATAAACAACCAAGGTCTCCCTCTGCTAGAATGTAAGCTCCTCCAGGGTAGAGATCCGTGGCTCTTTTGTTCACATCTGTATCCCCATGACCCCAAACAATGCCTGATATGTAGTATGTGCTCAATGATCATTTGTTGAAGAAATGTGTGAACAGGGCCAGGCACGGTGGCTCACGCCTGTAATCCCAGCACTTTGGGAGGCCGAGGTGGGCGGATTACCTGAGGTCAGGAGTTTGAGACCAGCCTGGCCAACATGGTGAAACCCTGTCTCTACTAAAAATACAAGAATTAGCAGGGCATGGTAGCAGCCACTTGTAATCCCAGCTACTGGGGAGGCTGAGGCAGGAGAATCGCTTGAGCCTGGGAGGCGGAGGTTGCAGTAAGCAGAGATCGAGCCACTGCACTCCAGCCTAGGCAACAGAGTGAGACTTCTTCTCAAAAAAAAAAAAAAAAAAAAATGTCTGAACAGTCTTTCCAGTTTAATTCCCTTTGTCACGAATGTTCCACACTGACCTGAATGATAGAAAATTCATAAGAATCTGAAAGATGAGAAATCTTATTTAACATATTCTGTTGTACCTGGATGACTCAGTCTTTTCTAAGTGCAACTCAATATTCCCAATCACAAGGTAGAGAAGTATGACAGGGAAAAGATTTAATTCAGCTCAAACCAAACCAACCAAATAAGAACTGGGGACACTGGCTGAACAAGAAGGTGTGATCACTGCCCTTTTGAATTTCACATTTTATTATAAAGGATACAAGTTGAATAAGTAACTAAAAGAACAGTGACATTACAAAGGGTGACTGTACCTGTCTAGGGGAAGACATGTTACAGGAACTAACCTGTCTAGATCTTCTGGGAATAAAATTAACAATGAACTCATAAGAAAAATATCATTAGTGAGAAGTTCTATGCAGGAAATTGAAATCAGGTGATGTAGTAAGAGCTGAGTGGTCACTATGGGTGGAAAAGGAAGGCTTCAATCAGGAGGAGACATTTAAACTGGGATTTAAAGACAAGGAGCCATCCTAAAGAGGCCCAGAGGTGAGTGCTGCTGGGACTCAGAGACTGATACCCCAAAAGATGATGCCTTGACATGCTTCACTGAAGAAGAAGCCTCAAGGTCTTTCTGACCTCCCTCTGCTCTACCTCCTGTCTCTCAATCCTCTGTCTCTCCAAAGCAGGGGATGAAGTTGTTCTCTGAAGTTCCCTTAACTACCTAAATTTGGGCTCACCAAAGAAGAAAACAATTGCCTCTGGTCTCTTCCCTGAGTTACCATTAAATGAACTCATATTGCAGGAAGAAAGACAAACTCTGTTGTCACAAACCATTGTCTGCTCTGTGGTCCCAAAAGACCTTGTCCGAGAACATTTTATGTTCTTCAAGCCCACTGAATTCCCCCCAAAATCATTTTCTACCCCCGTAAAAGCATCCACACTTCTCCCATCTTCCTTTCTCCTAAGAGGAAGGGTATAAAACATCACATCTTTATTCCATTGCATGGTGGGGCAATCACTCTGTGATTCTCTCCCATGTATGTTGGTGAATTTGTACATCTTTTCTCCTATTAATCTGCTTTCTGTCCCTTGATTTTTACTAAACCTTCAGAGGGCAAAGGGGAAGTTTTCCCTATAGTGACAGCATGGTATATTCTAGGCATTTTAAGAAGGTCAAGAAGTCTGAGCCTAAAGTCATTAGAGAAAGCAACATGATATAGGGCTGGAGAAGTATGCAGGGAACAGATTTTAACCAGTTCTGAAGCCTCACTCAGAATTTTACAATATTAGCCTAACGGCAATGGGAAACCATCAGAGGGACAGAAGCAGAACATGACTGACACAATCAGATTTTATTTTCAAAGGATCACTTTGAGGGCCTTGTGGTGAATGAATTAGAGATGTCTGAGCAAAGGGGCTGAGGGAGGAGTTAGAAGCCTGCTGCAACGGTCTACTCCATGAAAGGTGGCTGCTTAGACCACGGTGAGGTTATTGTGAGGGTACATAAAAATGGATCGATTTGGCATATACATAGGAAGTACTGTAAATTAATAAGTCATTGATTAGATGGGTCTCAGGGAGTGATTGAAAGATGGTAATAACTATGCAACAATCTGGAATACCTCACTATTTGTACCTCACATTCCTCAGGGTGCTCAAGAGTCTGCAGGACCAACCTTTTACGTTCATGGGTCAGAACTCACCAATGCAGACAGTAACATTAGCAGTCCTCTACCCATTAGACGGCGGGGCCTGAGATTGATCCATGGATGGGCTCAGAACACACATATATCTACCACCGGCTCCCTTTTCCTGTCCTCTGATGTGTTTCCCGGATTCATTCTCCATGTTTTCATTTGGACTAGAGATCTTCCCTCGGTGCCCGAAATAACCCTTGCCATCCTGCCACCTGTCCTGGACTAGTGATGGCTACTCCTTGCTGTCTTGTCCCACCTGCTGGATCGGACCAGCTTGGGTATTCCCACCAGACAAGGTTAAGTCCAAATTATGCACCCTTAAGCACCACCACTGGGGCAGCACACAACCCCCATGAGGTATCCCTATATGTGTGTTAGTCTTCTAAATGACGGTTATGTCTGGTCCTGGCTTTCTTTCCATCCCCACTGACAAGGACCTCTACAGACCTAAGTTTATTCAAACTTTCACAGGTATCAGCCCCTATTTCAATTGTCTATTGCTGTGTAATAAGTCACCGTAAAGCTTAATGGCTTAAAAAAAAACAACAATGTGTTCTCCTTGTGATTCTGCAGTCTGGGCTGAGCTCAGCGGAGCTGTGCATTTTCTCCTCCACATAGTGTTTTCTGGGGTAGGAATGTCTGAGATGGCTTCTTCATTGGCATGTCTGGCATCCCACCTGGAATGGTTGGAAAAGTTGGGTAGAAAGGTGGGAGCAGGCATATCTCTTTCCACATGGCCTCTCCACGAGGCAAGCTGAGACACGGTGGTTTCAGGTCAGATCTCTTATTTGGTAGCTGGCTTCCAAGAGGAAGGAAGACCTAGAATGTCACTTTTGCCACATTATGGTGGTCACAGCCGGTCAGAAGACTGGCCCATTCAGGGAGACAGAATACGGATGTCCCTCTTGATGGGTCAAGCAGCATGAGTGTAGCATTGATGTGAGTGTAATTGATGTGACTTCGTAGGGCCACAAATTGTCAGTTGTGTAAACGTGTGGCCAAGACCCAAGGGGGAAGCGGGAAGGCATTGATGGTGGCCTTCTTGGAAGCAATCTTCCAGAGTTCCACAGAACATTTTCTAGGAACTTTAGACCTTCTCTCCCCACATTCCTTACTCCATCCCCAAGAAGAATGCCCAATTCAGTAATAAAATAAATATTAGGGATAAAATGTGGCCACTGTAGTCAGGAGTGGGGCATTTAGGAATAGGATGAAAAAGGTGTTGGGTGGAATGGGATGGGAACATAGTTCCTGGCCTTGGAGTGCCCTTTACTGTGGCCAGTGCTCCTTAACTCACTGCCCTCTTCTCACCCTGCTTCCTCTAATGTGGCCCAAACAGCAAGACAGGCCTGGGGCCACATCCCACTTATGAGGCCTTTTGCCTTTTGCCTCTGCCATTGCCCTTGCAAGACCCAATTAACACGGGGTTCAGGCAGTGATTACAGCCAAGGAAGTGCCAGAGCATGCTGCTCACGCCTGCCTTGCGTGGGGGCCTTATGCTGAAGAGGGAGAGGAACTACTGCCCTCTTCACGAGGGCAATATACGTGAGAATACATCCAAACCTTAATGAGTATTTTTTTTAAGATGCTTTGCTCACAGTGTAAAGTTTTGCAAATCTAGTATTAGTGGTTTGCAAAGGGATGCATTCAAAAATACTGAGAGTTGGGTCTTGGCCACACGTTTACACAACTGACAATTTGTGGCCCTACGAAGTCACATCAATTACACTCCCCTTGCCCCAGGCTAGAATGATAGTAGAGTCTTCATTAAGTGGCTGTTTAAATAAAGAGGCAATATGCTCTTTTCATTAAGCTCTTAATAATCTTAGCTTGATCAGGACTGAAGAAATCACTAAAAGAAGCCATCAACAAAACAAGAACAATCTCCCCACTTACTCCGTGGCGATTTTCCTCATGAACTCTTTCCACTTAACATGGAAAACCACCAACTCTCAGTGTTTAAAGCACTGTTAAAATTCTAAGGGGGTAATGATGAAGGAAAGGTGTTTTCACTTAATGAAGTCTATTTTAAAATATCTGTAATAAGAAAACTGCTAAGCAGCCAAAAACCAAAAGTAAAAACAAAAGGAGAGGGATATTTCTTACAAGCGACAATGACCCTAGAAATAAAAATCCTCATGACATGGCATCCTCTATGCTAGTATCGAAAGAGAAGAGTTCTCTTTTCATTAACAAATTCTGCAGCAATAAATTCTTGAATGCATTTGATAAAAGAACTAGGTGTTATAAATGGGCTGTGTAAAAAAACAAAACAAAACCTTCCTCAGAGTGATTCTGTAAAAGAGAAGAGTATGATATCAGTTAGGAGGAGTAAAAAAGATGTCAAGACAGAGTAAGAGAGGAAAAGCAGCTGGGAAGGTAGAGGAGGGAAAGAAACAAGGTGAAACACTGAGAAAGCAGAGGACGGCAGCAATGTAGTTAGGCACACGAAACCAGATTTGTCCCAAGGGCAAAAACATTTCCAAGTATTCTTCATATTGCTATACTTCCTTAAGCATGTATCAAGGAGAGATTCAAAGGAAGATCTCCCAACAATACTAGTGATGCCAAAGCACAGATAATTAGGACCAGGAACAATATAGCAGTCAGTTTTATCCCATCACCTGTTTATTAATATCCCACACTAATGGGGTTGAGCCAGCATATGTATACCTAAGACGTGCTGAAAGGCATATTTTATCTTTGTCTTATCTCTTACCGTGTGTGTGTGTGTGTGTGTGTGTGTGTGTGTGTGTGTGTGTGTTGAAACAGGATGTTTCAAATTTTCTATTGGAGCTTAATGGAAGTACACATTCCTGGACCCTCCCTTAGTGGCTGTGATTTAGTAGGTACATCGTGGTTCTTCTGGTTTTTTTTTTTTTTAATTATACTTTAAGTTTTAGGGTACACATGCACAACATGCAGGTTAGTTAGATATGTATACATGTGCCATGTTGGTGTGCTGCACCCATTAACTCGTCATTTAGCATTAGGTATATCTCCTAATGCTATCCCTCCCCCCTCCCCCCACCCCACAACAGGCCCCAGTGTGCGATGTTCCCCTTCCTGTGTCCATGTGTTCTCATTGTTCAATTCCCACCTATGAGTGAGAACATGCGGTGTTTGGTTTTTTGTCCTTGCGATAGTTTGCTGAGAATGATGGTTTCCAGCTTCATCCATGTCCCTACAAAGGACATGAAGTCATCATTTTTTATGGCTGCGTAGTATTCCATGGTTTATATGTGCCACATTTTCTTAATCCAGTCTATCATTGGCGAAGGATATGAACAGACACTTCTCAAAAGAAGACATTTATGCAGCCAAAAGGTACATCGTGATTCTAGGCATCTGAAATTGTAGCAAGCTCCAGGGGTTATTCTGATGCATCACAAAGATGAAGAACCATTGACATAGTAGAAAGACAAATCAGAGATTAGGGAATTATATTTGAGTCATGACTCTGAACTAATGGCTTTTAAATAATGACCATGCATGAGATCCAAGGTAATTTACTTAGCCCTTCTGCAAAAATTTTCATAATAGTTAGTCCTTATATTTGTTTTAAAATGTGAAATACTGATATTTTCCTTTAATAAATCATAACATTTTTTCTCACAATCTTCTATACCTTCCACTACTCTGATCTCCAGCATGTGTTATTTGAAGTTAAAAAGACATAACCATAAAAATATAAGAAAGAGAAAACTTTATCCTTTTTTCATAGCTTTTTGGCAAAGCAACACTACAACACATTTAATATTTTGCTATTGTAAGAATATGTCATTCAGTTTATACATCGACAGATCAACTTTTTCCTGATCATATATTAAGGTCAAGAGAGAAATATTAATTTATTTTAACAGATGAGTTCAATATTACTCTGAACCAAAAGTACCCACACTGTCACAAAGAAAAGATGATAACATTGATCTTGCAGACAGAATGGCTGTAAAAAATGAATGCAATAATGAGCCACTTTAAACTCTGTAAAACCTCCTAAAACCTAAATGATCATCACTATTTAGATATATATGTGTAGCAAAATGCTCTATTGGCAATTTAACTTGTGATTTTTTTAAAAAAATGCTTTATTGAGAGAGATCTTAGAGTATTACTTTGAAATCTTTGAGAGAAACCTTGAGAAGGATGATTATAGAGGCTCCTGGAATCATTAAGGTAACCTCCCTCCAAATGATGAACTATCTGGGAAATGGGTATAGTCAGATCTTTTTTTGTGTTTAACAACAACAACAAAAAGCTACCCAACCTCTAGGTGTATGTCTTCAGGAACAGACAGGGAACAGCGGATCTGGTTCTGAAAAAGGACTAAATGAGCTAAACAGCAAGAAACATGACCTTGGGAAGCCAAGTGAAGGGCAACTTTTTCTGAGCATGGCTCTGAGAAATTAAAGTTGTCCTCGCTCAAAAGTCAACATTGGCAGAGTGCCCTTGGCCAGTGTGAAGATGTGAATTAGCAGCATCTGTCGGAGCATAGAGCATGATTTTGTCAACAGCCACCCAACTTGGCAGCAGCAAGCAAGCAACAGCATTAGCAAACTGATGAGAATTCAGTCTCTCTTCTCTTATAACAGAAATTAAGACCTCTCAACCCCCATTTGGAGTGAGCAAGCCCTCAGGTTTCAAGGAAATTTTATGAGAGGAAAGATCCCAAAAGGAAGCTACTGTACTTCCTGTTAATACATAAGAAGACTCAAATCAATTTTAATTTGAGTTTAAAAGTCCTGGAGGAGTCCAAACTCAGATAGATACCCTCAAATATGTATTAGGGTCTCAATACAGGCCATTCTTCAAAAAATAAAATTGCCCTCTTAGAAACGGTGAAGATACTTTGGGACTGATTGTCTATCCGCAGACACTGGGACTACATTTCTACAAGGAAGGAGACAGAGACAGGATGCCTGGCAAGGCAAAGTACTCAAATTACTAAGGGGGACTTGAAAGATATGCCCCCTACTATAGGACCAGGTCAGGGTGAGGGAGGTAGATGTGCTTACAACACAGAGTGGTATTATACAACAGCCCTACAGCTAGCCCCTAAAAAACTGGTAGATGTTCCTTACCAGAACAAATTTTGAAGTAACATAAGATGCTAACCTTTCCAAAGTTGGCTGAGAGAACTGAGAGTCTTTTTAGTTGCTGTAGAAAGAGTGTCACTGTCTGCAGAATGGGTGAATTTAGCAGCTAAGCAGAGAGAATGAACCCAGCCCCTGAAGAATGTGGATTAACCAACAAAATGGCAGCATCTGTGAATTGTGAGACATGCTCATAGTACCTGGCACAACGAAAGCAACCTTATCTACCTACGATCAATCCATAGGCAACAGAGGAAGAGAAATCAGGGGGTTTTGTCCTCTGTAAAATGAATACGCCATTGAGAAGGATAGTCATTAAGGTAACCGCTCTCATTGTGGGGGACCAGAAAACAACCACTAAGCGGGTAAGTAGTGGAATTGAAGCTCTAGTAACAAAATTTGGGTTGAGACTAGATCTATCTCCATTCATTCTCTGGGTGGAAAATAATAAAAAAGTAAAAAAGTTGTCTGGGAGATCTTTGAGGCACATCTATCAGCAAAAGTGGCTGGAATTGAGAGATCTGAAAATGAGACCAAAATGAATACAGGCAGCATGACTTAGGCTACATGAAGGGTTTAGCATGTGACAGAGACTGGAAGAGGCCATGTGTATATAGGATGACCAATAGGAAATATTGCTAATAGCTAAGGTATAAATTATCACCAGAACTGGCCTGATGGGTCCCATATGTCTACGAGAATGCAAGTTGGGAACGCAGGTGGGTGGTGGCAGATAATTCATTTACCAAAGATGTCTGATTTAGCAGCAGACAACTGGGAACCCCCATTTTCACCACACTCCTCTCAAAGTCCCATAATCATGAGTCTGAAGTGTTCTGGGTATTTTTTTTTTTTTTTTGCACATTAGTACTACAATTATAAAGTTACCAATAACTTTATATTAAGAAAATCATTTTCTTTCCCTTGAAAACAAAGTATGTCCTCACTTTCCCTGCTCTTTTATTCATGGCAATATGAAATGTGTCCCTGATTCCCTCCGACCTGCCACAGAATACTGAAACAGTGGCCGTGGGAAGAAATACCAGATGGTATGCATATGGCTTTGGGAACAGCTTTCAGCAGTGGTCACTTGTCTTTTTTTAAAACGTGTTTGGTTAGCAAAAAATGAGATAATTCCCTCAGATAAATGGTGTTTCCCTTGAACTTAATTAGCTAAAGTATGAGACTCAGATCAACATGGGTCTTCTTTAGAACTAGTTCAAGAAAGCAAATCATATTAAGAACTATCATACACCCTATGGTCTCCCAGACTGATTATGGAGGAAGTCATTATGAAAATGTTCAGAATGACTCCCAAGCAGTCTCAAGTCACACACAACCATATCCTAAATACATGGCAGCAGAAAAGGTCCTTGCATGGTTCGCCATAGGTGGCTTGCTCAAGCTATCCAGATGTGACTCAATATTGATTGCTGGGACAGCAAGTAGCACAGTATGCTCTAAGATGTGAAGCAGCATAGCCCGTGGTAATACAATAATAGAAACAGAGCGTGGGGTTATCAACGAGTTTGCCTACTACCCTGCAAGTGCTGTGAAAAGCCCTATATTTAATGCATTACCACTTTGTAGATATTCTGGGGAGTTCTATTTATAGGCCAGATGATACAGGCGATTCAATAAAATATGCCTCTCAAGTGACATCAGAACCATGAAATGCAATTGTTTAGTACTTGGAAAGACAGAGTCTGTAACCATGTCATTTAAATGTCCTAAGCATTTTCAGCACTGTAATACACATATTAATATTTTAAATGCATTCTTAGTCTGGTCAATGCAAAAGAGTCATCTCATAAATCTTTTAGCATTGTAATACTTTTTCATTTTAATCATTTTAATGTCCCTAAAATTCTGTCCTGCACATTTATTTATATTTATGAACCTTAAAAATACACTGAAAATGCTTGTTTATAGTTGATCACCTTACTCCCCATGACCAGTTCATTCAGGTTAATGTGCACATGTTCTACTTTCTTCTTTAGGAACCTACTACCATAAAAACACATGTCAGATGCCCTTATTCTGCTAAACACCATAAACATGTAACAGTTCTGGAATTAAGGCTCTGGGTCTGAACTAATTATGGATGCTTTCCTATCGAATTAAACTCAGCTGCTGCTGAATCCAAAAATATTTTAAAGAATATAATTCCAAGAACTAGTACCATTGCTTATAATTATTGCCTATAAAACTGAAAGAACTAACTCTCAGGAATTTAATGTATTTGTCCCCATATGAGGCTATTTAATGCATCTCTGGGTTTCTGTAATATGCAAAGGAAGGCTCAGAACTAAGTATGAGTAGAAGGGATGGATGGAGCTAATTTGCTCTACATAAGAAAATAGAATGAAATTTATTTTTGCACATAAGAAGGAAGGGGGCAGAAGTGAGAAAAGAGAAGACTGGCTGAGCTAGGTGGAAGAAGACATTTTAAGAATAGTGTTATCTGATATGCTATGATATAAATATACTCTTTCCCCTAAATGTCAACAAAATCTGCTCCAAATATATAAGAAGTGTAAGAGTGCATGTGTGTGCATGAGTGTATGATTTAAACAACTTAAAGTGTAAAATGCTTACTCCAGTGCCTGGCACTTAGGAAACTCTTAAAAAATGTTCGCTCTTATTATGATCCATATTAATATTATTTACCATTTACAGCCTTGCCTAAAGAAAGAAAAAGACATGATATGACAACACATATAAGCAGTGCTATTAAAAATAATTAATTTTTAAAGAAAACATGAAAAAATATTGGAAATAAAAAATTTCACTAAGAACTAAGGTGAGACACTTACTCTAGTTAAGCATAAAATTTAATTCTAAGTTTGCCAGTTGGCAGTCAAAAATAGAAACATGTTTTTTATTTTTTACTAATTTTAGAAAAAAACTATACGCGTGTGTGTGTGTGTTTGTATATACAGAAAAACATTCCTGCCACAAATTCTTGTGAGTTTATTGTGTGTCTTGAGGGATTCAGAGCCACTAATTAACATGAAGAGCCATTTACTGACTGGAGTTTGTTCTATAAGTAATCATTTTGCTATAAGAAGCCTTGGTAAAAGCTAAAAATATAATGTTAAATTATAACCTTAAAGGCTTTTTGGAGGGATGAAAACTAATAGAGGCAAGAAATGCTATTTCTTTTTATGTCAACAATATAAAGATGTATTTTAGAGACTCTAAAAGAATAGTTTGGTTAACATGCCCATTACAATGTTATTTTTTCTCACAAATATTTCTGAGTGTCACATGTATTATTAATCTTCCTCTTCAGTAAACAAAGTACACATCCCCAAGGATCACACACGCTGTATTAAACATATCATACCATGGTATGTACATTCTTGACAATTTTTTATATCTATTTTCCCCAAGAAGTAGAAAAAAATGCTTTTTAAGGATCTCAAAATGTTGTGGAGAGTGATAGGAAATATATTCACAGGTACTGAAAGTAAGATTGAATATATGGAATGGAAGAATGAAGTAGAAGCATTCAAAGTGACCAAGAATATTCTTTTAATTACATGCATTTTCCACTTTAAAAAGAAAAACTATCATACAGATGGCAGTGATTAATCACCATGTACAAGATAATTTGACTGACAAAAGATTTCATGGCCCAGTTCTAACCACCAAGTGCATTTTCCTAACCTTCATAAATAGCCAACCACTTTAGGGCGAACAAACTAGAAAACAAAAGAAGCTCAGCTTTTAAAAACATAAGCCAGCACTGTCCATGGACACTCAATCAGAAGTTACGACATAAGCCAACAGAGAATGATGAACCAATTTACAGTCTAACTTTCAGGAACACATTGCTCTTACTAAAATGCCTTGATATATAATACAACTACCAGTGCATGATTTAAATAACACTGTATAGTATGTATCATTATTAATTTAAAGCTTTCATCTTAGAAGCATCCTAAGAGGTACCGGTTTCCAAGTTTAAGGACATATTCTCAGCCTATTAAAGTGCAGCAATGGGACAGATTAGGAATGTTTTTGGCCAGCTATAACTGGAACACAGGAGAAAACATAAATAGCAAAATTGCCCTTTCTTACCTGTTACACAGGAGAGAAGAAGCCAAGTTCATGGGGTGCATACACATCCAAAGAGAGGAAGCCAAAAGGAGAGAAAAAAGAAAGAAAAATCATTTTGGGTAAATCTAAGGCACAGGTTAACAATAAAAATGAAACATTTTGCAAAGAAAAACATTCTATACAGATTCTGATTGTGTGAGTTTGCAGAGTTAAATAACTTTTTTTCCTGACAAGTAAACTTGAGTTAATTTGTATGTGATGTGGTTGACCACCCACACCAGACAGTCTCAGGTGGTACACAGCTGTTTCCATTCACAATGATAGATGTACATAACCAGTCACATTTTGAAGGTAATTTGGCAATACAGAAAACACCGAGTATGCATTACCTTATCAATGTGCCACATTCAGTTGCAGGAACCCTTAAGTCACATCCAAATTCATGTTAAAAAGGGATGATAAGCCAAATATGAATGGCCTGAATGTAACTCAGGGTCTAATTGTTTGCTCTACTTTGTTTAAATATTGATCACTCCTCTAAAATATATTAAGAGCTAATTCTAGAAGACATAGCATATACATACCAAACATGGCCTTTGTCCTTGAACGTATAATATTCTACATGAATGTGGAAATATAAATGGGTAAAACTGGAGACCATCAGTTAGTTATGAACCTGAGATTACCAAAAAGCAATCCTGATACCAGCCCCATCAATAAATATTAGTCCCTGTTGAAATTCAAGTTTTTTACTTTGCAGGAAGGTCACATTTAGAAATTCAATTTAAGAGGGATGCATTTTCTAAGACTTTTTTAAACAATTACCTATAAAGCCTCTAGGGAAATAAGGTACACAGACCAACCTAAGCCAACATCAACTCAACATGTGCTCTGAAAACCTCAAATATCCCCCTGAAATTTTACCTTTCAAAACAAGCAAGAGGGTCCTGCCTTGCCCTTCAAAAATACATTGCACTATTAGAGTTTTCTTATTTTTTTCATATTTATAATCATTTCATTTTCCTTTGGGAAGTAAAGGAACCAAAAAACACACAAAAGGAGTCAGATCTCTTTTTTATACTTCTGTAAAAACAAACAAAACACAACTGCAGTGGATGTGAGATACTTCCCAAGAGATGATCAGCAAAATATAAATGGTCTTTGATGGTAATTGATAATTGAACAGCGTCCAATCTTAGCTTTATTTACCTTACATGGAAACTTTCCAAATAATGTTTTATCTCTTAGAGTTCCCAGTCAGTCTATCCCTTTATACAACTTTTGCCAGAATGTGCACTCTCTAAACTGAACATTTTTTCTATTGATGAAGTCTGACTCAAGGGCATTTTTGCTACTGAATAATGCTAGTCATCTTAGTTTACTGCCTTCTCAGTTGAGGGTATCATAGGTCATATCAAAGCTGTTCTCATTTCAGGCTCCCCTGTCACTGATATTAATCATGCTATACCTCCAATCTATCTATTATCCAAGAGCTCCTAAATTTACAAGAAAAAAACAACCCCATCAAAAAGTGGGCAAAGGATATGAACAGACACTTCTCAAAAGAAGACATTTATGCAGCTAAAAGACACATGAAAAAATGCTCATCATCACTGGCCATCAGAGAAATGCAAATCAAAACCACAATGAGATACCATCTCACACCAGTTAGAATGGCCATCATTAAAAAGTCAGGAAACAACAGGTGCTGGAGAGGATGTGGAGAAATAGGAACACTTTTACACTGTTGGTGGGACTGTAAACTAGTTCAACCATTGTGGAAGTCGGTGTGGCGATTCCTCAGGGATCTAGAACTAGAAATACCATTTGACCCAGCCATCCCATTACTGGGTATACACCCAAAGGATTATAAAACATGCTGCTATAAAGACACATGCACACGTATGTTTATTGTGGCACTATTCACAACAGCAAAGACTTGGAACCAACCCAAATGTCCAACAACAATAGACTGGATTAAGCAAATGTGGCACATATACACCATGGAATACTGTGCAGCCACAAAAAATGATGAGTTCATGTCCTTTGTAGGGACATGGATAAAGCTGGAAACCATCATTCTCAGCAAACTATCGCAAGGACAAAAAACCAAACACCGCATGTTCTCACTTATAGGTGGGAATTGAACGAGAACACATGGACACAGGAAGGGGAACATCACACACTGGGGCCTGTTGTGGGGTCGGGAGAGGGGGGAGGGATAGCATTAGGAGATATACCTAATGTTAAATGACAAGTTAATGGGTGCAGCACACAAACATGGCACATGTATACATATGTAACAAACCTGTATGTTGTGTACATGTACCCTAAAACTTAAAGTATAATAAAAAAAGAAAGAAATTGATATATTTCTAAAAAGAATGTGAAGGCTATGAAGTATTATAGCCTACATGAGCTAGACCAAAACAACTCCATACATGTCATGTCAGTAGAATTGATGTTCATTCATATATTTCCCTCTATCCATCCATTTCATTAAAGAATATCTATAAGAATTCTATCATGAACATCATAGTTAATGGTGAAAATTTGAAGCTTTCCCACTAATTTCAGGAACATGATAATCACGTCCCCTCTCACCACTCCTTTTCAGCTTTATACTGGAAGTACTAGCTAATACAGTAATATGAAAATAAATAAAATATGTACTGATTAGGAAGGAAGAAATAAAACTGCTTTAATTCACAGATGATTATCTATGATGAAACTTCTAAAGATTTGACAAAAAACTCCTGCAACTTGTAAACAATTACAGCAAGGTTGCAGGATACAAGATTAATATACAATAGTCAATTGCTTTCCTAACACCAGCATGGAACAAGTGGAATTTGACATTGAAAACACAATACTATTTACCTTAGCACCCTAAAAAGAATATTTTGGTATAAATCTAATAAAATATGTACATCTATGTGAGGAAGACCACAAAGCTCCTATGAAAGAAACTCAAGAAGAAATACATAAATGAAGAGATATTCCATGTTCATGGATAGGAAGACTCAATATTATAAAGATGTCAGTTCTTCCCAGCTTGATATACAGGATTCAATGCTATCCCAATCAAAATCCCAGCAAGTTATTTTGTGGATATTGATAAACTGATTCTAAGGTTTATATGGATAAGAAAAAGACCCAGATCAAAACTACAAAGATATCACCTCACATCTGTAAAAATGGCTATTATCAAAAAGACAAAAATAAAACCTGCTGGTGAGGACGTGGAGAAAAGGAAATTCTTGTACACTGTTGGTAGGAATGCAAACTGGTACAGCCATTATGAAAAACAGTATGGAGGTGCCTCAAAAAATTAAAATAGAATTAACATAGGACCCAGCAATCTCACATATAGCCAAAGGAAATGAAATCAGTATGGTAGAGATATCTGCACTCCCATGTTCATTGCAGCATTATTTACAATAGCCAAGATATGGAAACAACCTAAGCGTCCATCAGTGGATGAATGGATAAAGAAAATGTAGTATTTGTACACATTGGAATATTATTCAGCCTTAAGAAAAAGGAAATCCTGCCAACGGCCACACCATAAATGAATCTGGAGGACATTATGCTAAATGAAATAAGCCAGACACAGAAAGACAAATACTGTATGATCTCACTTACAGTGAAATCTAAAATAGTCAAACTTGCAGAAGCAAAGAGTACAATGGTAGTTGGTGGCGGGGGAAGGATAAATGGAGAGATGTTGGTCAAAGGATACAAAGTTTCAGTTATGCATGATGGATAAATTCTGGTGATCTAATGTACTGCATAGTGAATATAGTTAACAATACTGTATTATATACTTGAAATTTGCTAACATTGAAACATTGAATACGCCTTACATTAACAATGTGCACACACTGATTATGTGTTCTCAGCACATAGGAAAGAAGGAAGGAAGGAAGGAAGGAGAGTAAGGTGATTGATATGTTCATCAGCTTGATTGCAATGATCATTTCACAATATACACATATATCAAAACATTAAGTTTTACATTTTAAACATATACAATTCCTACTTATTTTTTCCTCAATAAAGCTGAAAAAAAGCTACAGTAATCAAGACAGTGTAGTACTGGCAAAAGAACAGACAAATCAATGAAATGGAATATAGAGCTCAGAAATAGATCCATATAAATATAGTAAACTGATCTTTGACAAAGGAGCAAAGACAATACATGAAGGAAAGATAGTCTTTTCAACAAGCAGTAATGAAACAACTGGACATCCTCATGTGAGAAACTGCATCTAGACACAGACCTCACCCTGTTCACAAAAATTAACTCAAAATGGAATACAGACCTAAATGTGAAGTGCAAAACTTTAAAACTCTAGACGATAACACAAGAGAAAACCTAGATGACCTTGGGTTTGATGATGACTGCTTGTGAGCCATTCCAAACACTAACCATAATGACTTCCTTGATAATTAGGCTGGAGACAATAGGGTATGATAATGCATAACCAAAAGGAAATTCCCCTGTCAAAGATACTCATCTCTTAAGTAAGAAACGTAACTCACAAAGATGCCCAGTAATATGTGATAAGTAATGTGACAGTGAGCCACAGATTCCATACTTCAAATTTCTCAATTTCCTAATTCTGAAAGCACTCTTTATTCTTCTTTCAAAATAAAGCCAAACATCTCTTTTCAAATAAAAGTCTAATCATGTTACAATATTTAATTAAAATGCTTTAGTCCTTCACATGACCTTGCAGGGATTGTCTATATGGCCTTGGTGTCCTATTCTGTCTACCTCTTCTGCCCCATCCCAAACCACTGCCCTCTTGTTGTCTAAGCTCCAAACACACTCTCCTCCTTTCTGTTCATCAAAGATTCTAGGTTCTTCCCACCAATGGGCCTTTGCACCTACTGTTCCCTCTTAGTGGAATATTCACCTCATAAGTGCCACCTTTCATCTGGGGAACGCCTGCTCACTTCTCAACTTTCAGATCTCTAGTACAACTTCCCTGACTGTCATACGCACAAAATCTGATGATTCCCACTGTTAAATGCATTCATCAAACCATCGAGCCATATTCCTTTCCATAGGAAGTTAGTTCTGTTTGCTTTTATACTTTCATGAATGTGATATTCTAACTAATGACTGTAAGCTCATGAGGATGGTGACTATGTCTGCTTTTGCATTCATATTATTCATTCTCAGCACCTAGTATCACACAAAGTAAGTACTCAATAAACACCACTTACTATCAAATCAGCCGGTGGATTAAGAACTACCTTTAGTGTATGACATGCTAAAAGTAACATTAGGAAGAAAATGCACATTTGTGGGGATGCATCCAAGAAGTCAGAAAAAATAATCACTAAAGGCATGGGCATACCTTTAAAATTTTTTCCATTTAACAATATTTCCTAGGGTCTGCTAGGAACAACTAAAAGTGAAACATACTCACGCAGATTAATCTGCCTTTTTAGTTTTGCACCCTTCCATAGATTTCTATCTTACCCACTTCTTTATATTTAATGTTTGACTGAACTTGAGGTGACGAAAGACAATTGCTGGATGGAATTGATGGAAAGTCATTTTGAAAGCTGATCAGGGCCTAGATAGATTCAGCTGCCTCAGCCCAGGAAATGACCTTAATCAAGTTGTTTGATTATTATGGGCTTCTAACAACACTGCAGAGGAGACCAAACTTTACAGAAAAAAAAAAGAAAAAGAAAACAAGAAATGTGAATCTAAAGAGATGAAAAAATTATTGTCATATGAGCAGAAAATACATTCTATTTGGTTTCAAGGAGCCAGATTTGAAAGCTAATGATCTCTGTATCATAACCAGTCTCTCATTCAGCCTCCACTGGGATCTATGGCAAAGAAAGCAGATTGACAGACCAAAATAATGAGCATGCATTTGCCCCAGGAGAAAGAACCCCGAAGATCAGTGTCATAGGTAACCAGTAAATATCATCACTGGTGTAGAAATAAGTAACTCTCTGGGTTATTATTAATAAGAATATTTATAAGGCATCCAGTGTGTGAGACACTGTGAATAACATACCTGAGGATAAGCGTGGAGAAAGACAAGAGAGCATTTTGCTGAAACTTTCAGCAATAGTAAGGGATTTTCCCCCCATTTTTATTCTTTTATTTTTGGAGTTAATGAAGCACAGAAGGTGGAGATCTAAGAACAAGGAAGTGAGCACGTTGCGAAGAGGACAGAGGTGAGTAGGACACAGAGAGAACAAAGAAAGGAAGAAAGAAACAAAGGTGAGAGAGGTGAGAGCCTGGCCAGAGAAAGAGAATTTTGAAAAATAATTAGTTTTCCTTTGGAGCTCCGAGCGCTTTCCAGTTTCCAAAGCACTTGGCACACATAATGTTATCCCACCTCACAGCAAGCCTGCGAGACAGACAGGCAGAGATCACCACCCTGCTCCTTCTATTTTAGCTGATCACCTGAGGCTTAGCGAGGCTGCAAGTTGCCCAAAGTCCCTGAGCTGGAGAGCGGAGGGGCAGGACGGCACTGCATGAGTTTTCTGACTGCAGAAGGCATCTGGGGAAGGCAACGGAGAAACGCCAAGTTTTGAGGTTGGTGGAGAGTGAGTCTGTGTAACTGCTAGTGTTATTATCTGTCTGGGGGTTAAGCAGAGCTGCTTCTGGAGAAGCACAAATCCTCAACTGGCAAGGCAACACTTGATTAAGTCTTGTTTTTCTACTCTTAATTCATGTACTGAAAGCTTACTATGGGCTTACTCTAGAGAAAAATGGACCCCAGATCCCACCTAAAAGGAACACACTGCTTCCCTCTTCACTTACACAGGAGGAAAAGCAGGGAACAGAGCTCCTGTTTGTGATTTGTGATTGCTTTTTAAAATTAACAAGAACATTTTTAAAAAATTATCACTTCCTATCACATGTTTTTCTCAACAACCTTGACAAGAATCCTAGGTCACGTGCGCTTTGATTTTGGACAGTTCATCTTACTTTGACTTAATTGGTGTCTGAGGCAAAGGACAGAGATGGGCATGAGGTACTTGGGAGTTAATTCAGATCTCGAAAATTATTATGCAGAGAATATCAAGAAATTATCATTCTCTATCAAAACCCCAAATCCCAGGTTATGAAATAGAAAATAAAGGCTTTTAAATAGAGAAAATATTTTTGTGATTAATCAATCTTTATGATTTACCATTTATGGTTTAGAATGAATCTAAGCAAAAGATGTCCAAAGCATTTAGTTTCTCTTTACTACACCACTATTTTCAAATAGCTGTAAACATTTCTTCAGTACCTGGGAACTATGAGCTCCAGAGTACACCAAGGCCACACTCAGATGAATCCACAATGTAGGATAGTCCACACAAAGACTGTGGATTGCTGGGAAGTCACTTCCCAGTATCGCACTAAACTTCCGTGCAAACCACTTTTAAAGGGAAACATAACACCAAGATGGCAGAAGGTAGACAGAAGTGGGGATCAGGGAGTAGCACAGTGGAGAGAAGCCTCTAGAACCCAACGATGTACAAAAAGACACTCTGATATCATTGGTGCTGTTTTCACAACAAAGCAGCCAAATTCATGAAAGGTACTAGGACATGCATACCTTCCCCATCTTATGAATCAGCAGCCTAGAGCTTGGAAAATTAAGTCCAGTGATGTTGCACACAAACTCTACTCCCTTCTCTACACACACACACACACACACACACACACACAGTCACACTTAAACACATATACACATTCTTAAATTTTTAAAGTGGAGGCCCAGTGCAATGGCTCATGCCTGTAATCCCAGCTCTTTGGGAGGTCGAGGCGGGCAGATCACCTGAGGTCAGGAGTTCAAGACCAGCCTGGCCAACATGGTGAAACCGCATCTCTACTAAAAACACAAAAATTAGCCTGGTGTGATGGCAGGCACCTGTAATCCCAGCTACTTGGGAGGCTGAGGCAGAAGAATTGCTTGAACCCAGAAGGCAGAGGTTGCAGTGAGCCGAAATCATGCCACTGTACTCCAGCCTGGGTGACAATAGTGAAACTCCATCTTAAATAAATAAACAAATAAACAAATAAATGGAGAGCTTCCTAGTCCTTGTGGTAGACGATACTAGTGTTTTCCAATATCTGTAATATTTCCCACTCCTGCTCACACAGAAAACTGTACTTCTCAGCATTCCTGTCACTGGGTGGGCCCATTAGTTCTAAACAAGGAGATGGGAGCAGAATATAGTGGGTCACTTCTGGGCTAAGGTGAAAAGCTCACCCCAATTCCCCAGCCATTGTCTCTCACTGTCATGGTGTTTGCTGAGGAGTTCTTCTATTAAGATGAAGGTAATAGAGGCTGAAGCAACTGCATTGCTAAGCATGTAGGACGAGTGCCCAAAAGAGTTACCTAGACCTACAATAGACTCTGTGTAAGAAAAAAATAAGCTTTTGTTAAGCTACAGAGATGTGGGTCATGTTTTTATAGCAGTGTAACTTAGTTTAATCTAATACCATCTGCTTGTCCATATTATTAATCACCAATTTCTCTTAATTACACCTCATCAATATTTCTCAGATCTATCCAATGCTAACCATTGTCACTACCTTAAATCAGGTTACCATTCCCTCTCACTTGTATTGATGGGACAGATCTCCCTGCCTCTCAATCCATTCTAATCCATTTTCCTGTACAGCCAGAGTCATCATTCTAAAGTTCGAACCTGAGCCTTTTTCTTCTTTACCTAAAATCATTCAATGATTCCCCATTGCTTCAAGGAAAAAATGGAAACTCCTTCCATGGCCTTCAAGGGCCTCCTAATCGTTCCCCTCTCCATGTGCATCTCCTGACCTTCCACTCTCTATGCTTCAGTCCTAGAAATTCCTGATTTCTCTGGAACTACCATTATATAGCCTCACTGTTCCACCTTCCTGAAACACTTTTGTCCACCTGCCCACCTTTCTCTAGGCTAATTCCTTAGGAACCTGTTTAGGCAAACGCTTCCTTTCCTGACTTCTTAAGGCTGAACTGAGTGCTCCAGTGTCAACCTCTGCTCACTCCTGCTAAAGGTCAGGATATAGAATCACCTGTCCCCTTGACACTCCTCTGCTAGAAGGAGAGCTCCTTGACACAGACATTATTCTCTAGTCGTGACTCCATTCTTAGGGCCCAGCATGGGGGAGACCCAGCAGGTATTTGTGAAACGGACAAGTGAAAGAAAGAATGCTTGGATCCAATGTGCCTCTCTCCTGGTTTCCCTTCTCAGTTATTCCAAAAGTATAGGACAGAAGGAAAGAGAAAGGATTTAAGAGTCTAATCAATCTGTCTTTACATTCTTCTTCTACCACTTGGAAACTGTGTGACCCTAGGCAAGCAACTTAATCCTTCTTAGCCCCCAAATCTCCATTTGTAAAATGGTAGTAATTGTATATATCTCCCCGATACAGTTGTAAATCGTAGTATCTGCATGATGGAGTTGTAAAAATTAGAGTTGCGAACATAAAACAGGCACTGAGTGAGAAGCACAAAGCAAATGCTAAATATAAATGGTAGGTCTAATAGTATTCTTGTTATTATTATTATTGATCATATAAAAACTGGCTTGATGGCAGCAATGGAAACACCTGGAAGTGAGATCAGATTTCATTTCAAGCAGGAAGAGAGTAAACAATTAGACTAGAGATGAGACTATGGAACTCTATGGGGGATAATGGACTCTTACTTAACCCCCCTGCCAGCTGCTTCTGTCATCCTCATCCTTTCTATTTCACTATGTACATTAAGTTTTAACCTACTCTGACATTTCTTCCTTTATTGCCGCTTAGGACTCCGGCGATGACTGCCTGCCTTCTCCATGTTCTCTTCTCTTATCGTCCTTAAAACCCTTCTCTACACATTTTCACTGTTCTGTCTCTGGCCAAAAAGAAGCAGGCAGTTAATGAACACAAATAAAACTGAGCAATCCATCCTCACTTAAAATTACTAAGTCTTAATTTCAGGTCTTCAAGTGTTCCCATCAGTCATTAATTCAACACATATTGATTGAGCTCCCACTGTTGCAGGCCTGGGGCACTAAGCTAGGTTCTATTTTTTCTCTCTGAGCAAATATTAATTAGTTACAAACTACTAGCCATATTTAATTCAAATAAAATTTCTCAAAGGGAAAAGTTCCCCTCCTCTTCTTGATACTTTGGTTTTATTGATACCCAGGCAAAAAGAGGTTTTTGTTTGGTTTGGGTTAGCTTTGGATTGTGTGTGTGTGTGTGTGTGTGTGTGTGTGTGTGTGTGTGTGTGTGTGTGTGTGTGTGTGTGTGTGTGTGTGTGTGTGTGTGTGTGTGTGTGTGGAGTATGTAGCAAATTGGTAATACAATATATTATTATTATTATTATATATATATATTTTTTGAGATGGAGTCTCACCCTGTCACCCAGGCTAGACTGAAGCAGTGGTGCGATCTCGGCTCACTGCAACCTTTGCCTCCCGGCTTTAAGAGATTCTCCTGCCTTAGCCTCCGGAGCAGCTCAGATTAAAGGTGCCCACCACCACACCCGGCAGATTTTTGTATTTTTAGTAGAGACGGGGTTTCGCCATGTTGGCCAGGCTGGTCTTGAACTCCTGACCTCAAGTGATGCACCTGCCTTGGCCTTCCAAAGTGCTAGGATTACAGGCGTGAGGCCACCACACCCGGCCCGTAACACAGTATTTTGTTTTGAGTATATATGAGACTTGCTAGTTAATCATAAAAAATAGTTACTTCTTTGATTGAACCAAAGGTGTAGGGCAGGCATGGAAGCCAGTTCTCTTACACTAAGGACCTAAGCCTACAAATACATAAACACATTTACTTCTTGAATATAAAAATCTCACTAGTGTCAACAAAGCATAGCCATTGTCACCTATTGAAGAATACAGTAATTTTTAGTTTTTTGTGTTACTTGCTGTTTTCTTTCCTAAAGGAGTTTGATGACTAAAAGGAAAATTCCATTCGCATCCCTCTCTTCTTCCATTATCCCAGCCTCCCAGCTCAAAAGGCACATTGCTTAAACTAAATGAGGCAACAGGATGGTGGAGAGAATTCTGATCAGGAACTCCAAAGGTTTATCATCTTACAGCTCGTGCTAGGTAGAGTGTAATTTAGGTGATGGGGAGAGGGAGGAATGGGGAGAACTTTAAACTCAGCCTCTGGGTCCTCATGAGGAAAATGCAATGAAATGCTACATGGCCAAGGTTTTACTAAAAGGAGTTGATTTTTAAAACATTACACATGGGAAGCTGAAGAGTAACCTTTCTCAGTAACTCATGTCCAATATTAAATAGTCTTGACTTTCAGGAAATTCTTCCTTACAATTGATTTCAACCCTTCAACTGTGTAAAATGTTCTGAATTATTTAGGAGAACTCACGGATACCATCAGATCAAGGTGTTGTCATCCTCAGCTTCACTCCACCAGCTCTTTATAACAGCTTTTCCCCAGGAATTGGTTTCCCATCATTAACAGCACAAACATATTTCCCTTTCTATGATTCAAGACACTACACCCCAAATAGGTCCCATCCAAGTGAGCAACACCAGCGACGTTCACAAGATCTAATGTCACTGCAGGCAGAAAACTGTCCCGGCTGGGTGCGGTGGCTCACACCTGTAATCCCAGCACTTTGGGAAGCCGAGGCTGAAGAATCACGAGGTCAGGAGATCAAGACCATCCTGGCTAACAAGGTGAAACCCCGTCTCTACTAAAAATACAAAAAATTATCCAGGCATGGTGGTGGGCGCCTGTAGTCCCAGCTACTCTGGAGGCTGAGGCAGGAGAATCTCTTGAACCTGGGAGGCAGAGGTTGCAGTGAGCCAAGATCGCACCATTGCACTCCAGCCTGAGTGACAGAGGAAGACTGTCAGAAAAGAAAAGAAAAGAAAAGAAAAGAAAAGAAAAGAAAAGAAAAGAAAAGAAAAGAAAAGAAAAGAAAAAAGAAAAGACAGAAAAAGAAAACTGTCTCAAGGAATCATTCAAGTCTAGTTCTCTGGCTCTCTGTCCCCATCAGCAACCCATCCATTGTACATGTCTAAAGACCTCTAGCATCTGTCAAAAAAAATTAACCTAATTATCCGGAGTGTTAAGAAGTGTTTCTGGAGTGTTAAGACTCCAGCAAAGATAAAGATAGCTTCTTCTTATCATGTCCATTTCAGATTATTCCTTAAATTTAACACCTTTTACCAGCTATGAGAATGTACCATTCATCCCTTTTAACAGAAATGTAGCTACCTCTTATTTTCAGGTTATTGTTGTTCTCTTCAAGTAAAAATTTACCAGCCTCCAAGGCGTCTCAGCAGGTGAGCCTACGTTCTTCTAAAGCAGTCTGAATATGAGGGCTGAGGGATCAGGATGGTTTTTCGGTTTGTTTATTTGTTTTCATGATTCTTCCTGCCCTTCCTCCTTTTAGCCACATGAGGGTTCTTGGATGAGGTTAATCCAATTATCATGAGCTCCATTTCAATTTGCAAATTCCTCATTCTGGCATATGGCCAGAGGTCTGTTTGGCTTACTATGGTGACTCATCAGGTTTACCAATGGACAAACTTAGAATGATTTCAATTGATTTTCTTTTTTGACCTGTGACCATTGTTGAATGACTTAAATCCTTAATTAACTAGTAAATATCATTAGAAAAACTAAATTCAGAACAATTTAGGATAATTTTCTTTCTTTTTTTTTTTTTTTTTCTGGTAGTACCAGTTGCTGGGTAATGCAGCTATTTTCTCAGAGCTGTATTCTGGCCAAATAGCTTTTGCTGATACATGTCTTAACAGACTGCTGATGGTCAAGGGACATGCAGACATTTCCAGGGGAATAAAAGAAAACTTGTGAAAACTAGCTTGAAGGACACATTATATATTTATTATCAAGCAGCTAAACCATTATGCTTGTATTAGTGCCCAAAGCCTTCAGGAAAACGTGCATTCCTGGAACCTGTTCTAATAGCTGCTATCAGCTTCCTGTCATCCCCGTTTAGTGTGCCCAGAGCTATAGGAGCACGAACTGTCCTGTTGCAAGGCATAGCTTAAACCACGGAGCAGGCTTCTAAGTCATGGTCCATCTTCTTGATCCAAAACCAGAAAGGTAGAAAACTGACGAGTAGAATAGCTCAGAGAATGCAATACATTCTCAACCTAAAAATGTTCAGGACTGTTTGGGGAATCAGAGCAGGAATTTCCAAAAGCAAAATATAAATTAAAAGGTCTATTTAGGGACAAAAAAAAAAAAAGTAGCCTCACTGGTGAGAGAATAGAGTTGCATTTAGCTTTGAACCTTGCATTTTCTACTAAGGAAATCCCAATTACTGTCAACTGCTTCCCCATAAGATAACGTGCTTCAATAGCCAATCCATAGACAAAAGAGGTTTTGAGTTCTCCTCTCAGCACTGCACTCAGTTTCTATTTGATCTTATGCAATTTTTTAAAATGCCCTGTGCCTTAGTTTCTTATCTGAAAATTTAATACAGACAGAGCAATCCAAAGATTGTTTGAAAAAGATAATTAAAACTAGTCTAGATAGAGATGATAATTTTCTATTCATTCTTTTCCTATTAAGTTGAACAAGCTTCCCTGGGGCAAACATTCCAGAGAGGTCGTTTTTTCTGGACTTCTGATTTCTCTTCACTGGAGCTGATTATTGTTCTACCTAGTGAGGTGGCTGAATACAAGAAAATCACTACAAATTATTAACGTATTACATTAAACTCCTATTACTGTACAGCAAATGCTATATTTTCTTTGCATTCTCACAAAAACATTGATGTGGTAATGCATAATGATTGTATAATGCAAAGATCTCTCTTAAATTCTGTGATTGGACCCACACCGAGTTAGCACTGCTGTCTTCCCAGGGCCCTACATTTGCTCTTCATCATCTGTCATCTTTCCTGTTTTATTTTTAAACATTTCCTATCCGTTTGAACACAGTCACGCCAGTCCCTAAGCTAACCTACTCAATGCTCACCGTCGTCACCTTTCCCAAGCTTCAGTCTCATCTCACTGTGCTCCTCTCCAAATCTGACACGTTGCCATCACTAACAACTCCATGTGATTAAAGAAACTGTCACTCTCAGTACTGTGCTTAATGCAGAGCAGTAACATTAAGATGTGTCCAACAGAGGAAAAAAATTGAAGGAGGGGGGTACATAAAATGAAGAGGATTCATTGACCAGCAAAAATCAATGAAGCAAAAATGGGCCATTTTCCTCTCATTGATTTTCACTGCTCATTGTAGGTTGACAGCAGTCTCTGCAACGTTCCACTCCTTTTGTGGTTCCCAGGAAAGCCACGCGACAACACAGGAACGCTCACCACATTGGGCCAGGCCCTTCCCATTCTACCAGGTGAAAACAATAGACTGGAAAGAAATTCACATTAAACAAAGAAACAACTATGGTTTCTCACTTAGGAGTACACGGTAGCAAATGTGTTCCTGAGCAACACTGTCCTCACTGGTTTCTGATGAAATCTCTCTGCAGCCTGTGCTCAGTGGCCTCTTGACTTTGGCCAGCCACATTCTCAGTTACTCTGTCCTGTGGGAATCAAGACCTACCCTTTTCCCGACTCGACCTTCCTATTCCAAAGGCGTCTCATTTTACAAAAAGTGCCATCCGTCATCCGCAAAAGCCAGGAAGTGTAAGTCCCTGCCAAGAGCAGGGGCAGATATTCTGAGTAATTGGACGCCGCCTCTGTAGACCTAGCTGCCGCCTGAGCAGCTGGAGACAAGAGGTGAGATGATGAGAAACCTTCCCCAGAAGAGGGAGCGATGCCAGACACTTCGGATTTCATCTCAGAGGCAATCAGGTGTGTGTCAAACTCCCTACCTATTTTTAAAGAGCACATGCATTCTAAAACAAGCCAGCATATACTTTTTTAAGAAGTTATTTACCGTGATGTGTCATGCAGTCACTTGCTCTAAGAAGGTTGGCACGAGAGCTCAGATAAAGATAAACTCTTTTTGATACATGCCTGGAATATGGAGGAGCTCAGTCCTGGCTACATTCATCACCCTTAGTTTTTCCAATAAGAAAATAACCTAATAACAACTAAGTCTCCATTTCCTTATTAGCATTCCACTAGGGGTACTCCAGGCTCTGTCTTTAACTACATATCAGTCAATGGCTGGGCAAGAGTGCTTCCTGTGTAATTAAAACTGCCCATGTTCAGGCAGACACTGCTAGGCAAGGTAGTAGCCTTGAAGTATTTACAAGGAGGTGGGGAAGAGCACACATTTGGCTTTGGAAAGTGACTTTTAGGGTCTGAGTATGTGCTTGTCATACTAAATATATGGATTCTCTAGATGAAAAAATAATGCTTACAAAATCAGGCCAACAATGGTATATTGGTTAAGGGCTACCACCTCATAACTATAGAAATAAGATATTCCAAACATAGGCTTACTGTGGATGAATATTAATGAATAAATAATTTATAAGTTTCCAGTGAATGAACTGTCTTACAAGTAACCAGTCACCACCCTTTTCTTCCTCTTTCTTTCCTCTCTCCCTCCCTTCCTTCCTCTCATCTTTTCATCTTCTCATTCTTCTTTCATTTCACAAACATTGTTGATTAGATAACTACTAACTGCCAGGTGCTGTGTTAGATTCTAAGGACACTAAGTTAACTGAGGTATTGCTATAGCCTTTGAGGAACGTTCAATTCTACTTGAAGGAACAGATGGCTGAAGCAATGACACAGCACAAAATAATAAGTACAATGCTAGAGACAAGCACAAGCTGCCAAGAAGCACAGAGGAGGGCACCGATGTGTGTTTCATGGAATCATGGAGGGCTTCCAGGAAGAAGTCTTTTCTTGACCTCAGTTCTAAAGGTAAAATAAGAGTTAGCTAAATAAAGAAGGCCAGAGGGGAGTCAGAAAGAACAGCACGCGAGATATGCTATGCTCAACAGAGATTCAACTTGGCTTGAGCCAAATTGTACATATATAAGGGCAAATGAAAAAGAAATGAGGCTGAAGAGATCACCCAGTTGCAGCTGCACACATAGCCACCTAGCATGCTTAAAGAATTTGAACTTCACTTTGAAAACTAAAAAGTCATTGAAATCATGTAAGCAATTTTACGATTCTAGTAGATTGGGTTCTTGTTCCCAATTCTTACTCCTTTCCACTGCCACAGGAACTTGCAATAGAATAGAGAAGATGAAGTATACATCTCACCAACATTTAGCTTGGCCCTGTCCCTGGCCTTAAATAGT
The DNA here is from genome assembly GCF_009828535.3 of Hylobates moloch. NCBI lineage: Eukaryota > Metazoa > Chordata > Mammalia > Primates > Hylobatidae > Hylobates > Hylobates moloch. Next base: position 158,327,540 of record NW_026652279.1, read on the forward strand.
ATGTGGGTGGTAGTGACAGCTGCTACTTCTGAGCCCAGGCCTTTAGAAGCAGCCCATGTTTCCATGAAGGCTGCTGCCCAAGAAGAGTAAGCCCCAGGTAGCCTCTGCCTCTTCAGTTCCGATCCTTGAAGAAGCACCAAACCCAACCAACCTCAGCCAAAATGAGCCAAACCTCAGCTCCTACATACCCATGAGCAAGAAAAATAGATGCATGTTGTTATAAGCCCCTGAGATCTGGAGTATTGCTTCTTATTCTGCCTTATATTATAGCAATAGCTGACTAATATAAGCACTGATTCCATTCCCCACCCTCCAACCCCTGCTTCTTAAACCAAAATAAGGTGATGGTCAACTCAGAATCCATAAGGACTATTAGCGCTTTTGATAAGAACAATATATCCCATTGTGTCAATAACGAAAGTGTAGAGGAGTATGGAAGCTATCCTGGATAAACTCACTTTCTTGTACATGAGGAATATTAGTCTTCAGAGAGTTTAGATGACAGAATCCTGGAAGTCAGCTCCTCAATCATTCATTGGATTTTTAAGCAAGCATTGAAATAGACATACACTGAGTGCCTGTTCAGCTCATGACCCCCATCCTGTGAGCAGCCCATGACATCCTAACACCCTCAAGGTGCAACCCCAGAAGCCACGTTTCTACCACTTCTCTCTGCTCCCCCAGCATAGAGGACCGGAGCTGAGGACGTATAAACTCAGAAGAGGGAAAAGGATGCTGAGAAGAAGGAAATCTGGTCTATAGAAGGAAAAAAATTGGGCCAAAACACAGAAAGAAGCAGAAGCTAGTAGTTATTTGGCCCCTGAAGGCAGAGGACATCCAAGATAAATGGTCTTGGTTCCTACAGCTGTCTCTTCCTATTCTCAGTCCTCCATGCCCTGGCAGCACTTTCTGTTGCTTGACCCAAGGTGTAACTCTAAGTCGTAATAATAAATTCTCCTTTTGCTTATGCTGGTGGAAGGTTCTGTTACTCGAATCCAAAAGAAACTGGAGGAAAATATATGCCTACTTTGTGTCATACATGAGCTAGACATCAGGGATATAAAGCAAATAGGTCAGACAAATGAATAAAATTTTTTAACCGTTCCTGGGTTATGACAAAAAAAATACAGATACTATTTCTTTCCCAGACTTGGAGGCCTCCACAATGTCCTCTTGGAGGAACCGATAGTTAAGCTGAGACCTAAAAGGTAAATTGGAGGTGGCCAGACAAACACTTTACCAAAAAGGGTGTAAGGAACAGGGTCACAAACCATGCAGGTGAGCAGGAAAATGTCTGAGAAATGGCCTCGCAACTGAGCAAATAAGGGCAATGGCCAATACTGAGAGAAATTTCAGTGGAGTGGTGTGGACAGAGGCAAGAGTGCAGTGGGTTGAAGAGCTGAGTGGGAAAACAGAAATAAACGTAGACAACTCCTACATTTTCAAGATGCATGACTATGGAAGAGGCAAGGTTCTAAGTGGGGAGGGGTATACACAGAATGACAATGGGGAGGTTTTTTGTTTGTTTAAGTGGGAAGGGCTTCCCATTCCAGATATGAGACACAGAATGACATATCTTGAAGAGGGTTTCTTTTGTGAGAGATGATGAGCAGAAGGGACAGTACAATGAAATTGGGAAGTAATGTGTCAAGCAGATAAAGACAGTCCATTCAGAATATGCAAATTTAAACTAAACTGTTCTTCCTATAAACCAACTGCTTGAGAGAAAATTATTTAATATTTGGGGGAGCAGAAAATGCTTCGCCATCCTTAAAGGGAATGCTTAAAAACTAATTACTGTTCCTAACTTATTCATCCCCAGTGCCTCACCAACATGATCCTTTTGTAATAGATTCATATTTCAAAGTGTGGAATGAAAAAAGCATGTGCCAACCAGCAATGACACAAAGACAATCCTCTCAGGTACAACAACAAGAGAAAAAGTGAATATGGGGAGATTTTTAGCACTACTATATTACAGGGTTGGTTTTCTTTTACAACTCTCATTTTCCAAGGGTACTCAATGTATATCAAACAAATAATTTGAAATTTTATTTTGTTGGTTTTGAAGAATTTTCTATATGTATGTAGCAATATTTGATAAAGACTTTCTTCTTAAAATTAATAGTGTTTTTAGAGACAGAAAAGTATTAGCATGAAAAGAACACTATCTGTTGTAAAATGACCAGAGCACAGAAATTTTTGTACAAGTGTTGTACCAGTCACGTTTCCCAGACCCTTAATTGGGATGCTTTTAAGTCACTGCCATAACCTTGCCACTACTACCATTATTAATTTCTACCCACATCACCATTACCATCACCACCATCGCCATCACCACCACCACCCTCACCATCACCATCACTACTATCTCTATTTTCGTGTCCACCACCACCTCTACAAATATCATCAACATCAGCTAGTTTCCTAGCATGATCTCTGAACCATGAGTTGCTGTTTGACTCAGTAATTTTTAAAATGGCTCATTCAATGGCAACCAAGTTCTGGGCTACTTTTGCTCCTGAAACTCCTTCCTTGCTCTATTTATAGTTAATTACCATAGAAATACAGGCCAATGGCAAGGATGGAAAGTGGAGAATTAACCCTCAGGGTGAAAGATGGAGGAGCTGGATACCATCTAGCGGTACTGTGATAAATACCTGCTGCTCAAAGCACACTAGCCTGCTGAAGGATGGAATTTTGATAGAACTTCCAAAAATAGCATGTGCAGCCACGCCTTTATTTTTAATGTCTCAGCATTGATCAAAAAAAAAAAAAAAGTTGGGGGAGGGATTCAACTAAGCCAATGACGGAGAAAACTAATTTCATGGTAAGATAATTCTAAAATGTATTTAAGGTGCACTGGCAAGACCATTTTCAAAGAAATCTGCATTACAAAACATGCACGGGAATTGAAGACTCCATTCAGACAACCTCCAGCTGCTAAAGAAAAACTGTTATTCTTTAGTTCTCTCCCACTGTTTCCTGTAAACAATTTTATGAGGGAGAAAAAAAACTTACCGCATTGGCCCTCATCAAAAGAAAGACACAGCACGGAATATTTTGTTTTGTTTCTTTCATTAGAAAAATATTTTTTTCTTTAGAAAAAGACACGAATAAACAGGAGGAAAATAGTGGTGCTGAAATTATTTATTAGCTTCCTTAAAGGAGATCAACATGGAAAAGTCATCAAAAATGCCCTTTTTCAGGGCTTGCCAAAGAGAGAAGCTCAGTGAAGGCATATGTTCCTGTGAGCTGTTATATTTTATGTTTCATGCCAAAAGATCCAAAGTAGAGATTTCACTTCTTAAAAATGTCCAAAATTCTAAATTATGGCTTCCACAGGCTCTGCAAACAAGGCTCTATAGGATACGTATAGTAGATTTTTCTTGTTGTTTATGATGATAACATCCTGCTCTTAGTGGGTGCGTGTTGGGTGGACTTAAACTTGCAGTGGGAGCTATAATTCAACCACAGCCCTGCAATAGCATGTCTTTTACTTTTAGCTTCCTCATTTTCCTTGCAGAAAAAGAAGATGGAATTGATAATATTATGGAGTGTGTGTGTGTGTGTGTGTGTGTGTGTGTATGTCCTGTTAAATGTTAAATAAAATTAAAATGGCCACACAAAGTAATTCAATTAAATGATCATACAACCAAATAAATGTTCTATCAGTTCCATTTCTGTGCTCTTATTCAAATTCATTTCCATTTAAAGACACCCAATTTCTTCCTTTCTGAGACTTCTTATAATTTATGAGGAAAAAAATGCCCATTCAAGATGCCTAGCACATCATGCTACATTTATTTGTACATTTGTTTCTAAGCCTGATTTGTCATTTTCTTAAACTTGAGGCTTAAAGTTCTTATTTGGGAACATGTACAGCAATTTCTGGCATTCTAAAATGCAAATCACTGCTTGGAAAAGTCAACAATAAGGTATGGTTAAAGAAAACAGAAGTTGTAATCATTAGGAAAACACAGCCCTTAGATGTCAGCGTAAAGAAACACAGGACTGAATACATCCCCCCAGGATTAGGGGTTTAATGAAGTTAGTTGAATTCCTGGGTTTCAGCTACAATGTTGATAGTGACTAATGCTGTTCTCAGTCCATATCTTGCTCTTGCACCAACCCTGGGCTCTGCTTTATTTCACACTGCGGTTGAATGCCATGTGTGTACTGGGTATAAACAGTGGGTCAAGAGTTGGCTGCCTGAACAAAAGCCAAAATTGACAAATGGGATCTAATTAAACTAAAGAGCTTCTGCACAGCAAAAGAAACTACCATCAGAGTGAACAGGCAACCTACAAAATGGGAGAAAATTTTTGCAACCTACTCATCTGACAAAGGGCTAATATCCAGAATCTACAATGAACTCAAACAAATTTACAAGAAAAAAACAAACAACCCCATCGAAAAGTGGGCAAAGGACATGAACAGACACTTCTCAAAAGAAGACATTTATGCAGCCAAAAAACACATGAAGAAATGCTCATCATCACTGGCCATCAGAGAAACACAAATCAAAACCACAGTGAGATAACATCTCACACCAGTTAGAATGGCCATCATTAAAAAAGCAGGAAACAACAGGTGCTGGAGAGGATGTGGAGAAATAGGAACACTTTTACACTGTTGGTGGGACTGTAAACTAGTTCAACCATTGTGGAAGTCAGTGTGGCGATTCCTCAGGGATCTAGAACTAGAAATACCATTTGACCCAGCCATCCCATTACTGGGTATATACCCAAAGGACTATAAATCATGCTGCTATAAAGACACATGCACACGTATGTTTATTGCGGCACTATTCACAACAGCAAAGACTTGGAACCAACCCAAATGTCCAACAACAATAGACTGGATTAAGAAAATGTGGCACATATACACCATGGAATACTATGCAGCCATAAAAAATGATGAGTTCATGTCCTTTGTAGGGACATGGATGAAACTGGAAAACATCATTCTCAGTAAACTATCGCAAGGACAAAAAACCAAACACCTCATGTTCTCACTCATAGGTGGGAATTGAACAATGAGAACTCATGGACACAAGAAGGGGAACATCACACTCTGGGGAGTGTTGTGGGGTGGGGGGAGGGGGGAGGGACAGCATTAGTAGATATACCTAATGCTAAATGACGAGTTAATGGGTGCAGGAAATCAACATGGCACATGAATACATATGTAACAAACCTGCACATTGTGCACATGTACCCTAAAACCTAAAGTATAATAAAAAAATAATAATAATAAAAAAAAGAGTTGGCTGCCTGGTTTTTAAATTATCAGTGTACCATCTAGTAGTTATAGGACTTTGGGCACATGATTTTCCTTCTTCTTCTCAATGTACTCATCTGCAAAATGGTGACAAATGGTATACCCATGTGACATAATTGTTATAAGGATTAGGTGGGTTAATATGTGAAGAATGGTTATCATACAGGAAATGCTAGATTAATGCTGTGGTTATCATCACTTATTATTATTAATTATTATTAGCACAGATATCTGTTCCTTTAGATTATAGGTTCTTTGAGGAAACAAACCAGGCCTTGTACATTCAGTAATGTGAACAAGCCTTGTACATGTTAGGTGCTCAACACACTAAACCTGTCTACCATCTGGTTTTCATTGGAAACTCTACTAAGGTAAAGATTCAAAATGACCAGGGGCACAATTATAAAAGAATGAGAATTCCAAAAATATCCCATTTGGCAGCATGATCTTGCTTCTCTTTTCCTATGAGACTAATTAAAGAGAAACGGGACTCAGGACAGATTTAAGCAGAGGATGGTGCCAAGTGCTAAGATGACAGTCCTGCCTTCTTTCTCCTTATCACATTGAATAGTGATGCTTGAGAGAGAGCTTCCCATAGAATAGGCAAATAGAACACAAGAAGAGTTGGGAAATATAATCAAACTTTGAAACTTCTAGGAAAAATACAAGGTTAGGAACAGTATATGTGATATGTTGAACTCAAGCAAGCACAGCCGACTCAGAGGCAGAAGAGAAGTTTATACATATGTTGCAATGGGAGTCAGAAAGAACATATCAAAGATATAGGTGGGAAGATGAAATGATTGAAACAAAGGAAAGCAGCTTCTTGTGCTACCTTTGGCTTCAGTAACACTGTATAATTTTCTAACTTTTAACCCTAACATCCCTGCTAAGTATAGAAAAATCAAATTCTACTCAGGGGTACCCACTATCTTCTACTGTGACCAGAGAGTTTTCTTATGGGACACATATACACTCTTCTCATCACAGGAGATTTCCAACTTAAAAATAATAGCATAATGGCTGTCATTTTTTTAGCTCTATTAAAGTATAATTGACAAATAGAATTGCATATATTTAAGGTATCCAACTTCATGGTTTGTTACATGCATGTACTGTGAAATGATTACCACAGTCAAGCTACTTAACAACATAGCCATCACCTCCCATAGTTACCATTTCCTTTATTTCTCATTCTCTTTCTTTTCTTCGATTTAAAAAAGAAAGAAATCGTGACATTTGTGACTACATGGATGAACCTGAGGAACATTATACCAGGTGAAACAAGCCAGACATGGAAAGACAAATAATGCATGATTTCAGTTATATGTGGAACCAAAGGAGTCAAACTCGTAGAAGCAGAAAATTGAAGAGGTGGGACAGCGGGTAGATGGAGGGGGCAATGGAGAGACGTTTGTCAAAAGATACAAAGTTCCAGTGATGCAAGATGAATAAGTTCTACAGATCTAATGTACAACATGGTGACTGTTAACAATACAGTAATTGAATTGTACACTTGAAATTTGCTAAGATAGTACATTTTTTTTTCTTTTTTGAGACAGTCTCACTCTGTCGCACAGGCTGGAGTGCAGTGGTGTGATCTTGGCTCACTGCAACCTCCGCCTCCCGTGTTCAAGCGATTCCCCTGCCTTAGCCTCCTGAGTAGCTGGGATTACAGTTGCGTGCCACCACGCCTGGATCATTTTTGTATGTTTAGTAGAGACAGGGATTCACCATGTTGATCAGGCTGATCTCGAACTCCTGACCTCATGATTTGCCCGCCTCAGCCTCCTAAAGTGTTGGGATTTCAGGCGTGAGCCACCGTGCCGGACAAGATAGTAGATCTTCAGCGTTCTTACCACACACACACAAATAAAAAGATGAAAGAAAATGTGTCATTCCTTTTAGATTAACATTTTTTTTTTTTTTTTGAGATGGAGTCTCGCTCTGTCGTCCAGGCTGGAGTGCAGTGGCGCAATCTCGGCTCACTGCAAGCTCCGCCTCCTGGGTTCGTGCCATTCTCCTGCCTCAGCCTCTCCGAGAAGCTGGGACTACAGGTGCCCGCCACCACGCCCGGCTAATTTTTTTGTATTTTTAGTAGAGACGGGGTTTCACCGTGGTCTCCATCTCCTGACCTCGTGATCCGCCCGCCTAGGCCTCCCAAAGTGCTGGGATTACAAGCATGAGCCACCGCGCCCGGCCTAGATTAACATTTTTATTTGGAAAATTTAGACAACAAAAAGAAATCTTTAAAAATTTAAAATTATTTTTAATTCTATGGCTCATGGAGAGTGTTGTTAATATTTTGGTTTATTGCTTCATTTTTAAATTTATTGAGACATTGATCAAAATATATAGATCACAATGTATACAGAACATAAGGACATTTTAAAGAAGCAGAACCAAGTGAATACCTATGTAAGCACCTCCCAGGTTCAAAAGCAGAAAATTGTACCTTACCTCAGACTCTCTTTTTTGCTCCATCCATGATCACACCATATTTTTCTAAGCATATCCTCATTCTCTCTCTCTCCCTGAGCCTAACATCTGTTTTGCCACCTGTGGGTTGCATCCTTAAGTAATGTATTTAAAGTTGTGTTTTGTATCTTTATGTAAATGAAACCGTATACTATGTACAACTGGAGGCTTGCTTCTTTTCGTTCCTCCTTGTGCCTGTGCATGATTTATCCGTGGGAAGTCTCAAACTGTATTTCAGTTCTTTTCATTGCTGTGTGATATTCCCTTCTATGAGTACTCCCCCATGTATTTCTTGATTCTACTATCAATGGACATTTGAGTTGTTGTTTCCATATTCTGTTACTAAGAATATTTGTATGAATGTTTCCTGGTACAAATATGCAAAAGTTCTCTGGGGAGTCCACTTAGTAATTTAGTTGCTGGCTTCATGAGTTATGTGCAGACTCAAGTGTATTAAGTGATACCAAAGTGTTTTCCAGAGTAGTTATACTGATATCTATTCCCAACAGAAGTGGATAAGCATCCCCATCTACAACCTAATCATTGGTGTTATCAAACTTCCTAGTTTTTGCCCACATGGTGAGTATGCTTACTTATAACTATTGAGTTGGAGCATCTATTTGTATCAACTTCACCATTAAAGTTCCTCGTGTGTGCGCATGCACACACACACACACACACACGAAGCATCTTGCCAATATAGTAGATAATGCACTTACTATGGACACTGTGGATAACTATGTGCTGTGTTAAATATAATCAAAATACAAGAAGCTTCTCTGGCTACCCTGCCTTTATAATTTAAGATCAATATATCAATGATTGGATTAGAAAAACTGTTATGGTTGGTGGCACCACTATTCACATAATTGCCCAAATCAGAACTTGAAAATCATTCTACTCCTGTCATCTTACATTACCTACCTTCCAGTACGTGATCAAATTCTACTGAGAATACTTCTTAAATGCATCATGATTTCTAGAAAATCAGTTCCCTCTTCTTCCATTATATATATAACTACTTATTTATATATTCTATTTTTACTTATATAAGTAAGTTTATTTCCACTTTTTAGCAATTACAAACTTTGATGCTATGAACATTTTTGTAGAGTTATGCATTTTTCTAGGATATACATTGCAAGTGGTATTTTAAGTCATGGTATTACTGAAACACCAGGGGTTCAGTCTAGGTCCTGCTGCTTGACACACAGAAAGCCAGTGGCTGAGACAATGATTGTTGGCAAGGAAGATGGCCTTATTCGGGACCTGCAGCCAAGGAGATGGGAGATCAGCCTCAAATTCGTCTCCCTGACCAATTAAAATTAGGAGTTTATATAGCAGAGAAGAAATGTAACAATGTGTAAGAAAACAGGAACTGGGTAGGGGGGTAAGGAAGCAATCATGATGAATGAGGGGTTTGGCATCTCATTGTCTAGATGCATGATCTGGAGAGTTTCAGATCTTTGATTTTTTTTTTTCTTTTGAGGCCTGAGGGTTCTTTCCTGAGGAGATAACTCAGATAAAACAAACATAAGTTTCAAGCTTTAAAACCAGAAGGGTCAATTTCTATGTTTATCAAAAAAAAAAAAAAAAAAAAACCTGTCTATGGGACTAATGGGACAGATTCAATTGTAGTCTATGAATGTTTAAATTTCTTAAGAAATCCAAAAGTGAATGTGGGTTCTCCACCACTGGTATAACCTCACAACACGTTTTAGTTTGATAGCTATAGTGGGTGGTAAAGGTATTTCACTTTACTTTCAATTCTTTCCTTGACTAATAATGTTATTTCATATCTTGTCACACGTTGTGAGTCATTTATGTTCCTTTTTTGTGTGTTTATTTTCTATTTTCCTATTGAATTGTCTTTTTCTTACTGATTTGAGGAAGTTCTTTTGTTTAATCTGCCTACTAGTTATTTCCCAGCTGTATGTGTTGCCAGTTTGTGGCTTGTCTTTTCTGTTTACATTGTCTTTTGATAAACAATATCTTAGTTTTAATATGGTCAAGTTAAAATCCTTACTAAGTGGTTTGCTCTTTTGTGTCTTGTATTATTTGTGTCTTGTTCAAGAAATATTTTTCTAACCTGTGGTCATAAAAACATAATCCTATATTTTCCTCTAAACATTTTATAGTTTTCTCTTTCACTTTTAAATTTTTTAATTACTTGTAATTTACTCTTGGTATGGAGGCAGGCACCCAATTTCACTCTTATCATATGATTAATTATTTGTCCTAGCAACATTACATTTACCTCTGTTCTACAATGCTGTTTCTATAAATGAAGTTTTAATATTTGCCTGAGTTCTTGGTGTGCTCTACATTTTACTCCATGGTTCTAGTTCTAACTCCCTATAGTGTCTAAGCTGGAATATAGATTTAAATAAGCCTGTATTTGAAAGGGTTTGTCTTACCTTCATCTTCTTCATGGGTGTCTTGGGTATTCTCTGCACTTTCCTTTTTCAAATAAATCTTTTATAAAACAGTTCGTCTAGTTACAAAATTCACACAACTCCATTGAGACTAAATTGGCATTGAATCTATAAATCAACTTGGGAAAAGTTAATGTCTTACTAGCTAGGAACATGATATAGCTCTCCATCCATTTTGGTTTTCTTTAATTTTTTCAAATCAAACTTATAATCTATAATTGTTCCCTAGTTCGATTTGCCTAACCTCACACATTATCTAAATGGAAATATGGTTACTACAAAACTTTTGTTAGATTTATTTCTTGTTACTTTATTTATATTGCTACACCAAATTCTTGGTGCTAGCATCTAGAAATGCAACTCATTTAGATAGATAGATACATACATACATACACACACAGATACATACATTTATTGATTTTATATCCAGTAATTTGCTAAATTGCCTTCTTAATTCTAGCAATATATTTGTAAATCATTTTGAGTTTTCTTCATCGATAACCTTTAAACAATGAGTTTTGCTTCTTCCTCCAGTCATTCTTTTTCTTTGTCATATTGCATTGGCTGAAATTTCCAGTATAATAAAAATGAGGAATTGTGACAGTGGGCTTTCTTATCTTGTTCTTGATCTTAAAAAGAATGCTTTCAATATTTCACCAGTAGGTGTATGCTTATTGTAGGTTTTGTATAGATCCCTTTTGTCAGACTAATAAAGTTTCATTATACACCTAGTTTGCCACAAATTATTCAAGTCATAAATAAATGCTGACGTTCTTCAAATTCCTTTTTTGTCAATCTATCAAAAGTTTTTAGGCTGAGCACAGTGGCTCATGCCTGTAAACCCAACACTTTGGGAGGCTGAGGTAGGAGGATTACTTGAGGCCAGGAGTTTGAGACCAGCCTAGGCAAAACAACAAGACCCCATCTCTACCAAAAACTTTAAAAACTAGTCTGGCATGGTGGCACATACTTGTTGTCCTAGCCTCTTGGGAGGGTGAGGTGGGAGGACTCCTTGAGCCCAGGAGGCTGAGGCTGCAGTGAGCCACAATCACGCCACTGCACTCCAACCTGGGCAACAGAGTCAGACCCTGTCAGACCCTGTCTGAAAAACAAAAGTTTTCAAAAAATCCTTTAATTTGTTTTGTGTGATGTAGTAATCAATTTCTTAATTTTAAATCAACTTAACATCCCTGAGATAACACAACTTGATCATTATACACTCTCTTGTTAGATGTATCTGGATTTCATGTGCTTACAACTTTTATTAGATATCCATATCCCCATTCATGAAGAAAGCAAACTATAATTTTTATTTTTTTCTAATCTCCTTATCAGGTTTTTGTATCAAGGTTGTGCTTGCCCCATGTAATGAATTTGGAATTGCTGTCTCTTACTCCTTTTCAGAGGGAGTATAGATTACCCGTTCCCCAAGTATCTGGTGGAGTCACTTGGCACAGATATGAAAGTTCAAGGTTTTGTGGATTTGGCAGAAAACCTCAGGGTGAAAGCCAACTTTGGAGCTTATCCACCTTGCAGAATTCCAGCTCTTAAGTTTTGGCCTCTTCAGATTCGACCTTTTTGTGTTAGTTCAGCACAGTTAGTTTAAACTGTATAGTTTAAAAGATTTTTAAAATATATTTTTGCCAGTCTTTGGTTATTTTAATCAGGTAGCCTTTCATACTACTAGAAATGGGTGTCCTAGTGGCTGTGCTCTTCTAAGAACATTTGACCTGTCTTTATTTCTAGGACCATGTTTACCTCAGCTCACCACTGTGTCTCTGGCATGTAGTAGAGGCTCAGACAATATTATTAAATGAACAAATGAATACTACAATTGCATTAAACATATTTTGTTGTTTTTCTTCTTATAACACGTTATAATTTTTACTTAAATGTCAATCACTTCTGCTGAACTGTCAGTTTTTGAAGGATATGAAGCTGTGTATACATCTTCTCATTCCCAACGTCTGGCACATAAAAATACTGAATAAAGGAGTAAATAAATACACAGATAAATCCATCTCTATAGTTAATTTGAATATATGTAGGTTAAATTTCACCCAGATGCTTTTTTATCTGCTACCAAATCAGCAATTAATGCAATGCGGGGAAACCAAGATGTAAATTATTGAATTCTGCAGCAAAGTAAATTTATTGTCATTTAATTGGGTGTATCTCCCATTTTGTAGAGTTGCTTATGTAAATCGCAGATAATTAAAAGCCTACAGTGAGTTGTTCCATAGCACTTAGGATGCTTTTTTCATTTCTGCCCCCAGGCAGCTTGTTTTTGGCAATAGATGTCCAGCTCCCATGCATTGTTTGAACATAAGTTATACTTCCTGACAATATGCTCTGAACAACACCATTGAAAGAGAGACAAGTCAAATAGGTCTGTGCTGCGAGGGCACACTGCCAGACCTATCTCCTTAACTGAAAACTGCTTACAAATAGAATTTAGAGTCATCTGAGCTGTCTAATTCTTAAAGCCTCTGTTAGCTGAAGTAATGGCCTCCCACAGTTTACTATTAAGTATAAAAATATAAAAATATCAAAAATCAATACCAATGCACATGTATTTCTCTGAAGAAAAACAAATGCATCTATCATAACTGACTGCATCCAGTCTTAAAAAGTGTATAGACCAGGCCAACAGCTGAATTAACCCAGCTGTCTTTGAAAACACCATGATACTTCCAAAACCTGATAGCTCAAAGAAGATAAATTAAATATATGTACCAAACATTACTGAATCTTACAGAAAATATATGAACTCTGAGAAGGAAACAATTCCAAGATAAAGCTTAGTTACCAAACTAAAAGAATTTTTCTCCTACATATAAAACCATTGACAACTTAAATAAGTAGAATTTCAAGCAGATAAATTACTTTCACAGCATACACTTGTTTAATTTGCTAAATTCCCAGTACTATCTCACAGTTTGAAGCTAGACTTTCCTGTCTGATTCTGGGTTTGCTTTCTGCTCCCAAATACTAATAATGGCACAGTGGTGGGGTTAGAAACACATAGAAAAATGGTTCAATTCTGGGAAAAATAACACTCTTTCATGGAATTTGGTTTTGCCTATTGTGTTGTGTATATCTTGGCTCTATCTTGAGCTTCAGGTATAAGATTCTAATAAAACGCCTCCCTTTAATGACTGCAATATAGCAAATTTAGCTACTCAAAAGTATTTGAAGTAAACCATTTTGCTCATTAATCATCATTACACTCACAAGGAGAATCAAGCAAATAACCTTTCAAAATGTTTCTCAGGTCAAACTTTACATCACTCCTACAGCTTTCAAACACTGAATTTTAAATGGTGGTCTACAAATATATGCACACACCGTATCCAGCTAATTAAAGTAGATCTTGATTACCCTATTATTCAATTTATCATTTTAAAGGTACAAAAGCAAATGTGAACACTGATCAATCTCTTTACAACCTTAGAGGACATCATTCTTGGGATGGAGCTGTAGCTAATGTGTGTACCTAGAGCTGAGAAAGGAACATGTATGCAATTGTACCAAGAATTGTTGAAATATAAGAGAAAAATTACAATCACATTTTTATCCAAATGAATATGTAGGAATTAACACACTGCAACACAGCAACAGTAGAATTATCAGAGTCCATCTTCTTTTCAAAACTGATGCCTACCCCTGATAGCAGAGATACTGACCTACTAAGAACTGTGCCTATATACTCAGTATTTTTCCATATTGCATTATACTCTATTCTGAAATTAGTGTGACTTTCAGGTTTTTTTTTTAACTTTTCCAATATGATAACCAAGATGATCTCATGAGAAGCAAGTCCATGATGATCCTGATAGCCCTTTTTTGAAGTCAGTGATATCTCGGGTTCAGAACAAGATAAAGCATTTTTTCTTTCTTTCCTTCAGAAGTTCTATAGATATGTATTTATTTTTTCTTCGTTATTTATGATAAAATTAGTAAACATCAAATAAGTATTAATTATATCCTCAGGAAGTACCTACTACCACATCCCAGTGCCTCTCCTGCCAGGATCAATTACAAATTGTAAGTGCTCCACTGCTTTTCACATCACCTCTTTTTTGTTTGTTTGTTTGTTTGTTTGTTTGTTTGACAGTGTTGCTCTGTCGCCCAGGCTGGAGAGCAGTGACACAATCTCGGCTCACTGCAACCTTCACTTCCAGAGTTCAAACAATTCTCCTGCCTCAGCCTCCCAAGTAGGTGGGATTACAGGCGCATGCCACCATGCCCAGCTAATTTTTGTATATTTAGTACAAACGGGGTTTCACCATGTTTGCCAGGCTGGTCTCGAACTCCTGACCTCAGGTGATCCACCCCGCCTTGGCCTCCCAAAGTGCTGGGATTATAGGCGTGAGCCACCACACCCAGCCATATCACCTCTTTCTTACAAACCTCTTCCTTTTTATCAGTGTCTCCTGCAGTATCCAGTTCCCAGGTGGTTTTAATAATGTCCCATCTCCCTCAGAAAACATATAGCAAAAAATGGACATATGATCTAGGAATTTCAAATCTCAAACTGCAGTTCAAAGACCACTCTTTTTTTTTTTTTTTTGTCTTGAGAATTTGACAAATGTAACAGATGAGGTAGGCAGGACAGTCCCTTAGAACCTATTCCAAATGTTAAAAAATAAAGTCAAATCAGAATCAGAGCACCTTGACTATGAAATGCAGCTGCTTGCTAAGGCTTTGTTCCTTCTCCATTACTTCTGACCCTTTCGAGTGAGTCTGAACTCAAAGAGAGAAATGGCTCCATTAAAAGAACTGAGCAGAAAATATCTAAGAAAAACTTCTCTGGATATTTTGTAATAAGATGGAAGCATCACAAATCGGACGTAGTGCAACCAATCCATATACTTCATCTCTCTCTCTCTTTTTTTTTTAACTAGCAATATGATTACATAAATAAATGCTTAAAACAGAAAAACAGAATTTGGCATTCCTAATATCCAGTATATTCTTGATTACAGGTTTTCAACCATTACCCTCAAGCATAGGACTCAGTAAATGCCTTTGGAATGAATGAAGGTAAGACCACAGTATGAGAATACAGAATACAAAGCAGGAATTGTGTTTACCTGGGTAACGATAGAAGAAAAGATACTACATGTTAGTAGGCAAATTGGGTCTTATCTTTTGTTAATCCTATTTCCTCCCCGGTTCCTAAAACTATATGCAATACTACTGGAAAGAAAAAATTTATCGGCCAGGCGCGGTGGCTCACGCTTGTAATCCCAGCACTTTCGGAGGCCGAGGCGGGCGGATCACGAGGTCAGGAGATCGAGACCACGGTGAAACCCCGTCTCTACTAAAAATACAAAAAAAAATTAGCCAGGCGTGGTGGCGGGCGCCTGTAGTCCCAGCTACTCAGAGAGGCTGAGGCAGGAGAATGGCGTGAACCCGGGAGGCGGAGCTTGCAGTGAGCCGAGATTGCGCCACTGCACTCCAGCCTGGGCGACAGAGCGCGACTTCGTCTCAAAAAAAGAAAAAAAAAAAAAAAGAAAAAAGTTATCTAGTAAAATAGGAGGCTTATCCACTAGCTACCGAACCCAATAGTATAGACTCTTAGCCCTCTTATTGAGGAAAAAAGAAAAAAACTCAATGAAACAGGTGACATGATTATAAAAAAAGAAGAAAAAGAAAAACAAGTTTTCTTGGAAAAAAAAATGCCTACATGCAATTTATATCTTAAGTAAAATATTTTAAATCTTCTTACTCAAGAGTATCTAATGATGAGATTTCCAGGTCTAAATTAACACAGCCACTTCTCCTTGATACAGAAATAGGTTCCTATTGATCAAATTCAGCAGAGGGCAAACTAAGCAGTCTTGTCTGCCCATCTGTATGTGTTTTGCCAGCTCAGAATTTCCCTAAAGAGGAACAGAAGTGCTTGGAATCAATACTGTCCAATCCAATTTTTTTTCATGGCTATCAAAGAGGGTTCGGTAATTAAGAAGCAATTCCATTAAAATGTCTAGTACCTATACGATAATCAACAGGGACTCGGATGATTTTCTGTTTCTGAAATACTATTTATGTGTTCACTTTGTGCATCACATTTATGTCACTGCCACACTGTCACCAAGCAAAGAACAATTTTTCTCTTTCTCCCACCTGAGAAGCCAGAAGTTGAGAGTTAAGATGAATAATTTTATATTGTTTGAGGTTGGGGTTATCTTAAAGTAGTCCATCCTGGCATCTTAAGGTTGGGAACATTAAGCATTTTTACAACTTAAGCAAACTGCTTCCATTAAGTATTTTAAAGGTAAATGTCAATCTAGCTACATTCAAATAACATAAATTTTCTATTAAAAGAATAAGTGTTTGTCCACTGAAATATATTTCAGAGTAAAAACAATATAAGAGCAGGGATTCTAATGAGGGTCATTCAGCTAATTGTAATCAGCCTCCCTAAAACTGATAGAACTTGAAGTCATATAGATCAATATTTTTTACCTATTATTTTACTACTGCATTAAAATATTACAATTAAAATTCTAGAAATTTAAAATCATTTGCACATGCTAGGGATTGCTATAGTAAAAGTTCAGAAAGATTAATTTGTCTTATAAATGTGCATTTTAAATCTGTATAATGACTATATTTTCCAAAGAACTCTAGACAGCAACAAATACTTAATCGGAGAAAGAAAAAGATATTTAACATCAAGACTACATGGTAAAATCCATGACTTATTTGAATAAATTAGATGTAAATATAAGTAAAGTTTTAAAAATTCCACATAAATGAAATTATTGGAAAAAGAAGATTAGAGCAAGAAAACCTCAGCATTAATACCACCATCACCGGGGAGAAACATGTTTCTGAAAGGCCCCAATATTAGATCACTTTCTCAGCTAACTTCATAATAAAGTAGAAGTGAAACTGTCCTCTAGGAACTTAAAATCTAAGGCCATCAGGGCTGATATTTTTCGGGCATGTGTAACAGATATACATGATAGATACTAGCAGAATGTATAAATAGGATTAAATATTGTATAACTTATCCCTAAGAAAAATGTATTTACTTACAACTTAGGAAAATGCATTTGCATGTCAGTAATTCATGTAATTGGGGTAGAGGGCTACTGGATATTCAAATCTAGATAAACTGAGACCACTGTGTCACATCTGAAAATTGATTATAAATAGATAATGCATGTTCTGATTAATCTACTCTTCTTCAGTTTTACACAGCAGAAATGATTTCTCACAAAGAGTCAAGATGCAGATTATACAGCTAGATCAATCTAGTTTTCTTGAGTATTACACATCAGTAATTATAACAAAGCAGTGATTAGACACTAATTCTATTCCTGGAATACCTACTGTAGTCATTCTACTACACCTAAATAAAAAGACAAAAAATGTGTTTGTCCTTCTAAAAGTTTACCTGGAAGAGCTGAGTTTTTATAATTCCATTGTCCAACTAAACATACACATAATAAAAAGCACTCAATGAAATTGACTCTTCACAAAGGATAGCATAGCTTCATCACTGTACCAGGAACAACTTAAGAAATTGTGAATACTCAACTCAAGACACCTAGGTTTAACCATCAGCTTTTGAAAGACATTCGGTCATTTTTTCACAGTAATTCCACTGGCCCGGCTACCTCTGTTTCACAAAAGCACAGGCTTTCTGTTTCCATTATAGAGCCAGCATCAAAGAGTTTGAAACTGTTGTAAAGTCTTTAGCTAATAACGTGAATATGAATAAATAGTTCACACTGGTTTACAATAAAGGCAAAATTCTAAATTATTTAACCATCAAACTTTTATTTTAAAACTATACTCAAATAAATGTAGCCACTTACTCAAGTTCAAGCCTTATTGCTTTAAATTTTTGCCTAATTGCCTTTAATTTTGTTTTATCTATCAGTTAGTGGCTGGAGACACAAATATATTGACCACACAGTAGATAACCTATAAGTGATAGAGAAACTGATACCCTATTACCCCTTTGTAGGCTGGGTGTGGTGGCTCATGCCTGTAATCCAAGCACTTTGGGAGGCCAAGGCAGGCAGATCACTTGAGCCCAGGAATTTAAGACCAGCCTGGGAAACAAAGTGAGATCCTGTTTCTACAAAAAATAGAAAAAAAAAATGTAGCTGGGCATAGTGGTACATGCCTGTAATCCCAGCTACTCAGGATGCTGAGGTGGGAGGATGGCTTGAGCCCAGGAGGCTGCAGTGAGCCATGATCATACCACTGCACTCCAGCCTGGGTGACAGAGTGAGACGCTGTCTAAAAACAACAACAACAACAACAACAACAACAACCCCTTGTAGTGGTGAAAACATTATTTTCCGCAACTAATACTTATTGGGATCTACTTCCCTCTTTAGAGTCCTTGCTTAATTTTACTACATTTTAACATCATGCCAAATCATTAAACTTTGATGCAAAATGATCTTGGTTAATACACACTGGTAAAATTAGTAGTCAGATGTACAGACAAAAATATAGAAGCTGAGTCCTGATCCAGAAAGCAGAAAAGGGGAGGAATTTACATCACACACCCTCCCAGACACAGTAATTCATTTAACTTCAATTTATTTCAGCATATCAAAGATATTGTATACTCTTCTGCTTGGCTGGCATAAAGGCATTTTTTTTTTTTTTAGAGTTCAATAATATCGTTCCCTGGTAATAGCCGAAGTGGCAAAAATAAAATAAGAAGTGAACCACATAATCAGTTTTTAGACTCAAAGTCTTAAAATGTCAGTGCTCCTATTCCTAACCACCATCCTCATGAGCTGAGAGTTCTTCTACTGTCTATAGTGACTCACAGTCAAACAGACTGCAAATCTGACTTTTCTAATGCAAATGAGTCTCTCCATCCATTAAAAAAAACTAAATGTTTTAAGTTGTAAGTAGAAAGCTCTGCTCCTTTAGCAAACGCCCGTCCAAGTGAAGACGGCATCACACATGAGCAGATTTTAGTGTTATAATCAATGCAACTTAAAAACATTGATCTGACACAGTTAGTATTATGAATAATCATTGTGCTGCATGGTAATTAGAGATAAATGCTAAGTCGTTCACTTAAATGACTACAATTAATGTTAGGTTTACACAGCAAAATCAAATTTTCATAGTACTACATTTTTCATTAAATTATCCCCAAAATCAATGATTGCTATTATACATAGTCACTCTCATACTCACATTGAAAAATCAAAGGTCTCAAATCCTACTCCCCCATGGCTGGTCCGCATCAGCACAGACTCCACTATGATTTCACTGATGGCCCAGAACTGAGACACATCCAGTTCCTAATACATGCCCTAAATTCCAGACCCTTAATCCGCAGGCTCTGTGAAAAGGCCCAGTGCAACACATTCAATCTTGACAACATCTACTGCCCACAGAGCCAATATTAAGACAGCAGAAACCCTGGACTCAGAAGGCCAAGGGTAAGCTACGGGTGGGGGAGTGGAGAGCCAACACTAAGATGGCGGAAACTCTGGGCTCAGAAGGCCAAGGGTAAGCTAGGGGTGGGGGAGTGGTGGAGGGAGAAGGGAGAGATTCTTCCCCTTTCGTGTCAACTTCTTTCAAGAATCTTACACAATTCCTTCCAATGATGACCAACAGGGCACGGTAAGGAGGATAAGATAGAGGGGAAAAGACTCAGAAAGGGAAGTGTAGTTCTCCTTAAGATACCCTTTTCCATATCAATGTTTTGATCACACTTGACTCTCTTCATTACTGCCAGCAAAAGTTAGCCAAGAAATATTTAAATTTTTCAGATTATTCAGAGTTGGGGAAAAGAAGGGGTGTTATGTACTAAGCAGTGCTGTGATGTAATCCTAGTCTTCCTGTCCATTTGATTTCCAGGCGTATGGTGACTTTGAAGCTTTCTGAATGAGCAAAGTAACCAGTAGCTAATAAAATGGCTTGTAGCTTCAATAATAATTCTACCCTAGAACCCGTTTTCTGCTTCCTTCAATGCTACTGAAAGGACACCATGGGTGTACTACCTAGGGAAAGGCATATTGAGGCACGGCCTGGTTATTTTCACTTGGCTGTTGAGAGATGATTCTCCACAGTGTTTCTGCACATCTTATAGCAGCTTTTGTGCTGGCCTAATCTTTCAAGGGTGTTTGTGTGACAAACAGTCTTAGAAGATAAAGATAGTATCTTCCTTTTTTATAGCAAACAATGTGTACACATGGACATACAAAGTGGAATAATAGCCATTGGAGACTCCAAAAGGTGAGAGAGTTGGAGAGGGGTGAGGGATAAGAAATTACTTATTGAGCACAATTTACCCTATTTGGATATGGTTACTGTAAAAGCCCAGACTTTACCACTGCACAATATATCCACGTAACGAGAATGTACTCGTACTCTCTAAATCTTTTTTTTTTTTTTTTTTTTTTAAAAAAAGAGCATTTTCCTCCAGGACAATGGTTGGTCTGGTTTACACATGGTCCATTGTAAAATACTGGGATTTTTTTATGCTCAGGGGTCCTTGGCTGTGTCACAAATCCTTGTGTGCACAGAATCTACCTAGGGTGCTCCTCATCTCCTCCATGGGACTTGGAGGTGCAGGGGCAACCCCAAAGCTCATGGCACCTGTCATGCCATGAGTCTCTGACCCAAGGGTCTCATGTCTCTTGCCAGCATCCATGAAACTATGGCAGGGTAACCTGTTAGCTTGCAAGCAGGGTAAAATTTCATCATGCAATTCCTCCCAGGTAGTAGGGTAGAAAGTTCCTATGGATTCTCTAACCCACCCTGGGGGGGAAATAAAAAACATAAAGGAATGTCTTAAAAAACACAGAGGAATTTCATACTCCAGGGTATGGAAATTAAAAAAAATAGAAGAATAGGTGCCAAAAGAAAATTAATAGCCAGGCATAAAAGAACGTCTCCAAGACCTGGGAGCAGCCATATTTCCCTAAATAATCTAACAGTTCCCTTAATTGTATATTAGAAAAAATTATATTATTTTAAGACACAAGACTTTTGTGATTCCTGATAGAACCGTTGGTAATTGAAAAAAAAATCAGAAAGCTAATATAATTTTCTTAAAATTCACATTTTTGAAAAGAAAATTTGAATGACATTGAAAATTGGATTTGTGATTGCATATATTAATTTGCAGTCTGCCTTCAAAATACTAAAAGTAAGCTAAATTATTTTGTGTCAATGGATTTTTGTCAGTCGTTTAAAGGAAAAAAAGGAGAACGTTGTAATTTCTTAGAGTAAGAAAAATGTCTCCTTCAACACTTGAGTTCCTGCTGCTCAGTGGTGTCATTTGTTTGGAGCACAAACTCAATATTGTTCCAAAAGACAGCTATTTACCCTCAAGTTCTGAATCTCTATGAATTTAACAGGTTTACCATATAGATGTGCTGAGGGTTATGTTCTCCTTGGTTAGTTAATGCTCCACAACATTTAATTCTGCATTACACAAATACCAGTAAAGAGAGTGAAAAATAAAACAAGATGCAAATTTTATGTTCATTGCAATGTGAAAATTAGGCCACAGAAAAATTCCTGGCTGGATTCAGAGTTTTCTTGTGCCAGCTAAAGCCTTGGTAAAATGTTAAATTATTTTTCGCCAATTCAACAGAGGTAAAAACGATCACATAAAAACCAGACTAAACAAAAACAAGTCAATGAGGCTGCTACACATAAAGCTTTATACAAATGAAGGACTATCAAAACATTTCCAAATGTCAGGAATTCATTTAGAAATTTATAGTATCTTAAAAAAAGGAAAAGCCTCCTAGTATAAATTTCCTTTTCTGTACATTTAATCCCAACCTCTCATTGTCACAAAAATATCTATCTTCTCAATTTCTAGAACCATACCTATAATGTTAATTTGCAGAGTACAAGCAGTCTGCCAGTGCTATATCCCAAAGGTGGCCAATTCGATTACAGTGTTTGAAGAAGATGGCCTAGAAGGACAAAACTGTACATAAAAACAATCAACGCTGCACAAGATGGCTTTTCATAATCATTTTTAGACATGCATGAATCAGAGATGCATTTGTGTTACCTAATCACTACTAATGAGGCTTGAGCAGAGAATTCAAACTTCAATATTTAGCTAAAATCCTGAAGTGCAGCATCTGAATTAAATTAATACCCTTGCTTGGAAAGCTAAGATAAAGCATTTTACATTTTATAGATCTGGTATGAACACTCAAGATTGGATAATATGACTATGCCTTAACCTTTAGACTAGAGTGAAACTGAAACAAAGAGATGCAAAACCAGTCTTGCCAATACTGGAAATTCAAAATAAAAATACATTTTGGCTTTTTTTAAGGATAAAATTAGGTTGTCTATATCAACATCATTGGGTTTATTTCAATAGTAGAAAAATAGGTAATGTGACTACCATCTACCCATCCTTTGCCCCCTAACATTGGGTGATTTTTAATGTGTAATACTATTACACATGATTTTTAATGAGGTAATACTATTCTATGAAACATGGAAAAAGTTAGAAATAAACTAGCTTAGGTGTAGCTGCTTTCATGAGAGACTAAATCCGCTTCTGTAATATTGGTTGGTCTTTTGACATGGCAAAAACTGATTCCAGCTGAGGCCTTCACATAGGGGTTTGAAGGGCTCCCATTAGGACTTCACAAGCCACAGCCGAGTGTTTGTCTAACAGCAGCATATTTCATGCCCACCCAGACTGTTTTTCTAGTATCATAATTTCACCTCTTTAGCAGAGGTGCCAAATGTTCTATGACAGGCTACAACTGCACTTTTGGCCACGTCTATTTCGTAATGAGCAGGGACAGTTACTGCCTTTTTCTCAGCAAAGAAAATATTGCTACGGCATAATTGCTTATTAATCATAGGCACAGTTTCTATAGACAAGTTAGCCAGAAACCTCTGGGGCAATTTATATGCTCAAGACAATCATCTCAACTTCTTGTGAAACTGATAAATATTTGTACTGAAGAATGAAAGAGAGATGGCCTGTCTCCAGGGTATGGAAAAAATACTCAATAGTCATTGAAATCCCAGCTAGAATAAAAGCACAGAGATAGGCAAGCAGGGGTCTGTATTCAACACAAAATGTTTAAAGACATCTTTATCTAAAAATAAATAGATCTCACAATAATTCTATAAAAAGTCAACTACGGTGAGATTTTTCACAAACATCAATGTTCTGTTCAGATGAATAGACATGTTTTTAAATAAGTCTCAAAACAAATCATAAAAGTTCCTATGGCAAATACCAGTGGGAAAAAAGAAAGTAACAGTCTATCAAATAGGGTCATAAAACTGATAAAAAGCCAATTGTATATCCCCCCCGAAAAATGACTCGTTCAAGCCAACTCATTTATAAAAACTACCCATCTCTCGGAGAGCATGTTTCCAGATTCACTGACCTACCATTGAGCAAAACATTTGTTTGAGGTCAGAAGGGCAAGTTCCACATAAAACAACTAGTTGGGTCTTTGGAACATAAGGCATAAATATGGGGAAAGGACCAAAATAAAAATTACTGTCCAACCTGGGGCTGCTCTTTGATGTGTTTTCTTAAAATCCAGGGTACATGTTTTATCTGTAGTTTTCATAAGTCAAATTAGAGTTTTAGCAAGCAATATAACGTAATGCACAACACCTCTCATCTCATAGAAATTCTAACTTTTAAATTCTATCATCATTTTTATAATGGAGAAGGGCAACAAAAGTCATCCAACAATGCTCAATATATTTGGAAACTGTTTCTAAGAAGTTAAGTCTCTTGTAATAAAAAGCTAGATAGCCTACTACTTGCATTCTCTATAATAATGAACATCTATATTGTTATAGTGTTCTGAACATTTAAATATATACACTGATTAGATATGGAGTTATACACATATATGTGAATATGTACATTTACATATGCATGTATATACATATGAGAATATATATATGGAGGTATGGTCTCCTGAGGATAAATTTATTTGATTATTTGAGATTTAACATGGGCCTACCCTATAAAGAGATCTGCTTGGTAGCTTTATTTGGTAACAATGAAGCCATTGTCCAGGAGTAGACTAAGAGAGACAAAGGCCTGAATCATGAGAAGTATCCTCCCTTATAGAACTCTGCAAGAGGTGTAATCATCAGACTAGTAGCAGAGAGATAAATTTTATTTCTCCCAGACTGGCATGTAGATGTCAGAAGGAGCGCCTTGGCAGTATCTTCCTGGGGTGGAAGGGGAGCGAGGATGTTTTTTGGACAAGAGTTCATAGTAAGCATGGTTATTCTAAAGACTTCCAGATTATGCCAGGCACAGTGGCTCAAGCCTGTAATCCCAGCATTTTGGGAGGCCAAGGAGGGAGGACAGCTTCAGCCCAGGAGTTTGAGACCAGCCTGGGAAAGATGGTGAGATCTGGTCTCAATGAAAAATTTAAAAATTAGCCGGGTATGGTGGCACGCGCCTGTAGTCTCAGCTACTCAGGTAGCTGAGGCAGGAGGATTCCTTGAACCCAGGAAGTCGAGGCAGCAGTGAGCTATGATCACACCAGTGCACTCATGGTGGGCCACAAACTCAGACCCTGTCTCTAAAGAAAAGACTTCTAGATTATACCAACTTATGCCAAAGGTGAGAAAAGATGAAAATAAAAACTATGCCCCATCCAAAAATGTATGCTGATTCTGTGGCTGCTAAAACGGGCAGGGCATGGCATACAAAGATGAACTAAACAAATACTGTCATGATCTAATGCAGACAGGCAAACAATTTCAACACAAACTAAGTGCTACAGAAGAGATGTGGGAATACAGAAGGACACTTTGTTAGAGAGACATTAGGTAGGAGGGGTCCCCAGGGGAGGCCCTCCGGAGTTCAGCCTAGACAGTCAAGCGGATGAGGGGGAAGAGAACTGCAGGGGTATTAGACAAGGAAAAAATGTACAGGGGCAAAGAGAACATGATTTATTAGAAGCATAAATGGCTTAGGGCGGATATCACCATTATTTTGAGTATTTATTAGGTGCCTTACACCGTAGTAAACATTGAAAATACCCAGAAGAAAGCTGTACTCAGGAGAGCAGTGAGAAATGAGGACTGCAAGTTTGGCCAGAAGTAGACTGAGATGAGCATGTGGTGCATTTGGTTTGGTATTTAGCCGTAAGTAATTTAAAAACCATAGAGTAATTTTAAGCAAGGGGGAAACATGATCATACATGAGAGAGACACATTCTGGTAGCCTATATAAGGATGATGACAATGGTTGATTAAATTTTAAGGAATAGACACAATTAAGCAGGTGTATATAAGCAGCATAGAATTTAAGACAGTAAAATGTATGTTTAGTGGGCCGATTTTTAAAGGTAACCAAGAAACTTTGTGCCAAGAGAAAAAATAAGTTGCATATGCTCAAATTTTTAGGCCAGAACTAAAGAAGATTTGAGAAGTGTCATAGCTCTGGCTTCAACCAGCTGCAATAACTGTACCATGGACAATTAGGTGAAGCCTCCACAATGACAAAAGTTGGCTCTATGATTAGGAAGAAGAGCACCATCTCCTCAGACTATAATAATGATACAGCTCTGATGAGTGGAGGAACACCAGGGTTCTTGGTCCTTGCACCAGTTTTGATAAAACGACACAGACACGCATGGAGTGGTTTTAAGGAGCGGAAAGTTTAATAGGCAAGAAAGAAGGGAGAAGACAGAAGGAAGAAGCTCCCTGTACAGAGACAGAGGGAGGGGGGTCCAAAGCTGAGAGAGGAAACTCCTACTGCAGGGTGGAAACCAGCCAGTTATATGAGGAGGTGGTCTGATTGGCATAGGGCTCAGGAGATTGGTTTGACCAGGCATGTAATTCACTTAGCCCTAGAAAAAACTGGCCCTCCCATCCTACTCTTGTAATATGGAAATGCAGGGGCCATGATGTTCTACACAAGTGGGGATATGTGGGGGCAGCCATGTTGACAGGCACATGTAGGCCAAGGGCAAGAAGAAGGCAGCAGCAATCGCCATTGTTTGGGTGGACCCAGTTTCTAACAGCCAGCATTTGCATGTCAAAGGTGGCTTTCCTGCTAGACAAGAAATGTTTCTGGAGCTGCTTTAAAAGAAACAAAAACTTCCCCAGGACCCCTTTTCCTCTCTATCTGCCTAAAATAATTTCTTAGTAACTCCTATAACAATAAGATGGAAATGAAGAAAATACAAAGATCTGGAGAGAGGGGTGCACAAGTGTAGGTCTTCTGGGAGCTGAGGATGAGGTCTCAACGGGGATGAGAAGGGGAAGAGGAGGGGGTGAAGAAGGGCTGACTTTCGACAGTTATGGATGGAGAGAATGCAAGAAAGCGGATGACCTTATTATGCCAGTGAGCTTTGCCTCCAGAAATCGTTCAGCTGCTTAACTAGTTGAGCAGGACTAACAAGAAGATAGAAGTTCGTGCTTTGCTGAGGGTGCTCATCTAAGAGCCAGGGAAATCCCAGTCAACAGAACACAAGACGGCATGCAGGGTGATACGTGATATTGGAATAATTCAGAAATTGAGGGCTCTAGCTAAAAAACGGATAAGTTGGAGATTAAAAAGGTAGAAGAAAAAAGGACTTGAAAAGCACACCTAGAGAAAAAGAGGTGTGGAAATGAGTGCGCTTCCTGGTTTCTGGCCAGAGAATGAAGTAGATAATAGTCTCACTATATGACCTAAGGAATTCAGGAGAAGGGCCACATTTCGAGGGCGAACTGCTTGTCTTTCTGGAACTCAGCTTCTTTACATAGCTATAGCATGAGGGCATAGTCCTAGAGTGCTCTGATGGCCACACCAGCATTGGCTGTCTCTGTGAATAAAAAGTTAATTGAGAACATTCTACTTTTAGCCAATGGATCTCACACACTGCTCTCCTGGACCCATCGACATGCTTATTCTTTTCCACGCCAAAGTTGCATAAGAATTCAGTAAAAAAAGAAACTGCCAGAATAAGAATAGCGACACCCAGTCCAAGGTTGTCGGGAGTGCCGAACAATACCTGTGAAGAGGGAGGTCACACCAGAGATCCTGCCAATTATTTTCTCCTATCATTGTGAGAGGGGAAAAATACTCCCACTTGTTACCCTGCACCAGTCTTGTCACAGATAAAGAGTTCATCCTTCGTTAAGTAGCAGAGATCAGAGAAAAGCATGCATATATGAAGGTGTTACTGCTGGGTATGTCAATGTGCATAGTAAGATGCGGCTAATTAAATTTAGCCTCAGTTTACTGGTCTAAACAAATATGTCTGAAAAAAAAATTTAACTTACTTTGGAACTCAACTTTTTATAAAAGTATAGAGATTGAGACTGATATCCAGCTAACATAAATTCCATAAATGAAATTTTTTTTTTTTTTGAGACAGAGTCTCGCTCTGTCACCCAGCTGGAGTGCAGTGGCGCAATCTCGGCTCACTGCAAGCTCCGCCTCCCGGGTTCACGCCATTCTCCTGCCTCAGCCTCTCTGAGTAGCTGGGACTACAGGCGCCCGCCACCACTCCCGGCTAATTTTTTTTGTATTTTTAGTAGAGACGGGGTTTCACCGTGGTCTTGATCTCCTGACCTCGTGATCCGCCCGCCTCGGCCTCCCAAAGTGCTGGGATTACAAGTGTGAGCCACCACGCCCGGCCAAATGAAATTTTTTTACTTAAAAAAAACTTTTTTTTTTTTGAGACGGAGTCTTGCTCTGTCACCCAGGCTGGAGTGCAGTGGCGTGATCTCAGCTCACTGCAGGCTCCGCCTCCTGGGTTCACGCCATTCTCCTGCCTCAGCCTCCCCAACAGCTGGGACTACAGGCACCCACCACCACGCCCGGCTAATTTTTTTGTATTTTTAGTAGAGACGGGGTTTCACCGTGTTAGCCAGGATGGTCTCCATCTCCTGACCTCGTGATCCGCCCACCTGGGCCTCCCAGAGTGCTGGGATTACAGGCATGAGCCACCACGCCCGGCACTTTTTTTTTTTTTTTTTTTTTTGAGACAGAGTCTCAATGCTGTCACTCAGGCTGGAGTGCAGTGGTATGATCTTGGCTCACTGCAACCTCCGCCTCCTGGGTCCAAGTGATTCTTATGCCTCAGCCTCCCGAGTTGCTGGAATGACAGGTGCATACCACCACGCCTGGTTATTTTTTGTATTTTTAGTAGAGACGGGGATTTCACCATGTTGGCTAAGCTGGTCTCGAACTCCTGGCCTCAAATGTTCTGCTTGCCTCGGCCTCCCAAAGTGCTGGGATTACAGGTGTGAGCCACCACATCCAGCCATAACATTGTAATTTTTAAATTACTATTATTTTTGCCAAAATGGTATGAAAGAAAATATATAGTGTACTCTCATGGGGTTAATGTTGAGTGTTTAATAAATATTGCTTCCATACTAATAGGCTTTAGTTATTCTTTAAAAGGAGGTATTCTGGGTTTAACAATGTATTCATTATCTATAAGACTTCAAACTACTTAAGTATAAATATTAAATGTGAATGAACAAAACTCATTTAGCTGTCATATACCCTGGATACAAACACCCATGTCAAGCATCTCCTGACACAGTTTTTACTCAACTGATTGTTTTATTTCATAAAAGTTGTAATAGCTTCAATGTTTTCTTCTTCAGTAAACACAGGGTAATATCTGGTTCAATGCTTTCCAGCACAAAATTACACTGAAGAAAGGCCAATGTAATAGGTTTGACCTATTATTTTTACCTATTTCTTTCCAATTTCCACAACCTATTGTACCATCCAGCATCTCTAATGCAGGGTAATTCATTTCTGACTCTACAATCGACCTCTAAATATGCTGAGGTCATTCACTACATTTGATACCCCCATTTTTTTTTAACAATTTCTCCTTCCACTTACATTACGCTTTTATTTAGAAAGAGCATAGCATGCTCTAAATCTTCTGATCTTCAAAGAGTATGTCTACGAGATTCAAGTGCAGTTTGAAAGTGAAAAAACAGAAAGCTGTAAAAGTGCTGTTTCAGCCAATGCCATCCATTCAGTCTGTAAGAAACTACTAGATGAATCCTTTGGTTTCACATCACTATCCTGAGAGAAATCACATATATAAATAGCATAGTAACAATACCTGTTTTATATACCATATAATCGTATTGTTTATCATGTTCAAGTCCTTTTATTGCTCATAGAAAGGTGAACTCTACTAAATATATTCCTACATAAGAAACCCTATCATTTTGTATCATATTGAACCCAGAAAGCATAGTATAAAATATTGTTTATGCACAATCCCATTGGTGTTCCAGTACAAAAATAAAAATTTTAAGATCCTAGCATTAAGAAATTATGATTGATTAAATTATTCTGCTGTTTGCAATACTCAAATTTTGTTCAACTTATAGAAACAAGACTAAGACCTCACTGTTTAAGTAAATGTTAATTAACATGTAATGTGCATTAGTAGGAAATCATCATACTGAAATTTCCCTTTTGTTCCCACATCAGGGTCCATTCCAAAATACCCAGTTAGTGCCTTAAAACCTACATGCCATGTGAAATAGACTACTACTCCTGGTCATTCCCAAGACGCCACAAGGTCTTACTGTGTCACACTATATGGTGCTTCCCTTTATATACTACAGCCCCATGTGCCTGCCACATTTGAGAATTTCTTTTTAATTTTTTATCAAAGTTTTTTATCATGCCCATGATTTAAAAGAAAGTAGCCCAGAAGGATCTATAATAGAAGAAGAGTTGCCTGCTTCACACTCTATACTTTTCTCCATCAGTCCTCGTCCCTGCCGTCTCTCAGCTTTTCTTGGCTGTTGTGGAAGGCGTAATATGGAAATAATAATAATGTAAGTAGTTCATAGTGAAGGTTAAGTGAATTTGTGTACGTGAATACGTACAGCAGTATCAGGATTGTGGTTCATACTATGTAAGTGCAATCTGTGATGATTAATTTTACAGTATCAGGACCGACAATATCAAGACCTAGGACAGTATCTGCCCCATAACTAGAACTAAGTCTTTTTCTACAGGTTGATTCCAAAAGCTGAAAATGAATAACAAGTACTTACTTTGCCATAACTACAGGGAAACCATTTACTTCTCCATTCAAGCAACAAATATTTACTAAGTAACTATTCAGGCTCAGACACTCTTCTACATGCTGGAAATAGAGTGGTGTACAGGGCCAACATAGCGCTTACTTTCTAGTAATGAAGAAACAATAAATAAGTGAATAAATAATAATGCCATTTTAAATAGAAATTTGTGTTATGATTCCTTTTTTTAAATAGTGATCAAAATTAGGCTACATTGTAGTCTTTTTTTTTTTTTGAGATGGCGTCTCGCTCTGTACCCCAGGCCGGAGCGCAGTGGCGCAATCTCAGCTCACTGCAAGCTCCACCTCCTGGGTTCACGCCATTCTCCTGCCTCAGCCTCCCGAGTAGCTGGGACTACAGGTGCTCGCCACCATGCCTGGCTAATTTTTTGTAATTTTAGTAAAGCCGGGGTTTCACCATGTTAGCCAGGATGGTCTCAATCTCCTGACCTCGTGATCTGCCCGCCTCAACCTCCCAAAGTGCTGGGATTACAGGCGTAAGCCACCATGCCTGGCCTAGTCTGCTCTTTTAAAATGATTTTACATTTATAAAATGTAAAATTTTTTCATAAAAAAAATCATTTTTCAAATTTTACATTTTAAATGATTTTACATTTTAGTCTGCTTTTTAAAATTTGTGTTATGATTCCTTTTTTAAATATTGATCAAAATTAGGCTACATTTTAGTCTGCTTTTTTTAAATAATGTTTTCTTGTATATTTTTCCTTTCTCTGTCTTTGTTGGGAGAATTATCCATTTTTTACCTAATATTGCTCAATTTCTTCTTCATTCTTTCTATGGATTGAAATTTTTTCCATTTTCTTAAAGTTGACCAGTCTCCTAATGTAATTTAGGATATTCATGCGTGGACCAAGATTTTTCTTGTAAAGCTGTTTGTTATTCCTAGAATTTCAGTGGGTTTTTTGGTTTGTTTTTTTCCTTAAGTTCGATTCCTTTATCATGTTCTCAGACTTTTTTTTATTTACTTCCAATTGTACTTTTTATCATATTGAGCTCATTGTTTTCCAGAACCCTGCTTCCTGAAGTCCTCTCTTCTTCTCTCCCACCTGGTCTCCCTAGGTGTGCTACAGAAATGTCATCCTGCAGTTTTGCTTCTCCCTTGGATGCATGGCTATTTGAAGCTCATAACTTCATTTTTTAAATTCTCATCCTCATTTTTTCTGCTATGCATGTTCAAGTAACTTCCTAAGAAAGAGTGCATAACTGAAAATGACTTTATTCTGGTTTCCTGATTGATAATTTACCAGGATATAGAATTCTTGGCTGAGAATTCTTTCAGAGATGGAAGTCAGTGTTCAATTGCTTTCTAGGATCCAGTGTGCTGATGCACAGTCAGAGAAAATGTGGATCTTTTTTTTTCTCTTAGTCAATAAGTTTAATTCTCTTCATTTAACCTTTGTGTCCTAAAGATTCAAAATGGTATTTTCAGCCAGGGGCAGTGGCTCATGCTTGGAATCCCAGCACTTTGGAAAGCCAAGATGGATGGATTACCTGAGCTCAGGAGTTCGAGACCAGCCTGGGCAACATGGTGAAACTCTGTTTTTACAAAAAATTAGCTGGGTATGGTTGTGCACACCTGTAGTCCCAGCTACTTGGGAGGCTGAGGTGGGAGGATCACCTGAACCTGGGAGGTCAAGGCTGCAATGAGCCATGGTCACTTCACTGCACTTCAGCCTGGGAGACAGAGTAAGCCTCTGTCTGAAAAAAAAAAAATTATATTATCATTCCGATCAGCCCACTTGTCTTTTCAATGTGAAATTTGTGACAATTTTTAACTCTGGAAAATTTACTTATATGATTACAAATTTATTCCTGTTGATTTTTTCACTTATTAATTTCTAGAATTCCTACCAGTTGAACATTGAACATTTATAGATTGATTTCTGTGTCTTGTCTTTTTCTCTTGTTTCTGTTTTCTTGTTTTTTTATGCTATATTCTTGCAGATATCTTAAAAATTTAACTTCCAAATCTTCTATTGTATTTTGTATATCAATAGTAATATTTTTTACCTTTAGGAGCTCTTCTTTATTCCCTGATTATTCACTTTTACAGCATCATGCTCCTGTTTTATGGATGTAATATCTCACATCTCTCTGAGGAGGCCAATTATAACTTTTTTATTTTCCGCGCTTTCTGAACTCTGAATCACCTGCTTCCTTTAAGATTAGTTTTTTCCATATTTTTGTAGCTCTTTCTCTGTAATGCTGAAGACTTTCATCAGCTGTCTTGGGCTTCTTTGCAGTGTTCATTCATAATAATAATTGTGTCTCTGTGTTCATGGGTGAGGCTTGTCAACAGGCCAATTCGACTTTAGGGTGAGCCAGTGAGGAGCCATCATTGTGCCAATGGCTCCTCAAGTACTGCTGGGTGGAGAGTTTTGCTCTGGGGCACCATCCCTGCCATTCATTTTCTTGATGCTCCCCTGTCCCCTACTCATCAAAAAAAAAGAAGTATATTCAAATTTTTTCAAGTCTTTATCTTAGTTTGGGCCACTGTAATAGAATACCATATACTGGGATGCTTCGAAACAACAAGCGTTTATTTGTCACAGTTCTAGAGACTGGAAATCTAAGATCAGGGTGCCAGCATGGTCAGGTGCTTGGTGAAGGCCCTCTTCCTGGTTTACAGACAGCAGTCTTCACGTTGAATCTGCATATGGTGGAGGGAGAGCCAGCTAGCTCTCTGACCTCATGTTATAAGGCTACTAATCCCAGTAGGGCTCCACCTTATGATCTAATCATCCTCCAAAGTTCCCACCTCCAAATACCATCCCATGGGGTTAGGGTTTCAACATAGGAATTGGAAGAGACAGAAACATTCAGTCCACTGCAGTCCTCCGTCTATTTCTTAAATCAACTTAGCAATAAATGCTGGAGAAAAGGTAGGGGGTAAAGGGATTAATTATTCCTCTGCATTTCTCACTGTCAACCATTTTTTTCATAGTCTCAAGACTATTTCCTATAGTCTTGCTGGGATTCCTTAAGTCAAACCACTGTAGTCTCTGCTGCTCTGAATAGTTATCAATACTCTTCCATTTTATATCATCCAAAAATTTCTAGAACCCCATTGTCCATGCATAGCCCCCTCCCCTTCTCTTCACTTTTATGTGATGATACCAGTTTTATTTCTTCAGTGTGGTATTAATAAATTCTCAAGAATAAGAGGAGATAAAAGCATATGCAAGCCATCTTGAACTAAGAAAACCCCCTTTCCTTTCCTTTCCTTTCCTTTCCTTTCCTTTCTTTTCTTTTTTTCTTTTTCACAGAATCTCTCTCGGTCACCTAGGTTAGAGTGCAGTGGCACAACCTCTACTCACTGCAATCTCCGCCTCCTGGGTTCCAGCGATTCTCATGCCTCAGCCGCCCAAGTAGCTGGGACTACAGGTGTGCACCACTATGCCTGGCTAATTTTTATATTTTTAGTAGAGATGTGGTTTCACCATGTTGGCTAGTCTGGTCTTGAACTCCTGACCTCAAGTGATCTGCCTTACTTGGTCTTCCAAAGTGCTGGGATTACAGGCATGAGCCACCGCACCCAGCCAACCCTCTTTGTTTCTATA
Organism: Hylobates moloch; assembly: GCF_009828535.3. Taxonomy (NCBI): domain Eukaryota; kingdom Metazoa; phylum Chordata; class Mammalia; order Primates; family Hylobatidae; genus Hylobates; species Hylobates moloch. The sequence continues at coordinate 158,361,359 of NW_026652279.1, forward strand.
CTAGGGAAAATTAACTTCAAGTTTAGCCTTAATAGCAAAAAAACAAGCAAACAAACAAATATACACACACATATAAATAGGCAAGATCTGCCCAAAGAATACTTACTGGTATAAATGGAGCATATCACTCTATCAACATATCAGTAAATAAGCCCCAGGCCTTTTAGAAATGGTGCCAATTCACCATACTTAGAAGAGAGTTCTATTTCCATCTGGTTTTGTCTACCCATCTAAAGCAAAAGAGAAAATTGACCAGTGACTACCCAAAATTACCCAGACTGCCTGACTTGAATTTATCACATAATTAGAATCCTCTCGTATGCAGAATCTTCTATTCACAATCTTCTATTCTTGTTTTGGCAGCTAAAACTCTGGTTAACCACACAACCCTAGCCTCTAGACATGTACTGCGTTAGCACTAACAGTCACATTCACACCTATTCTGAGTCAGACATCATTCCAAACATTTAACATATCTTAATTCTGTCAATTCTCACACAACCCTACAGATGCAGGATTCTTGCTATTCACAGTTTACAGGAAACTGAGGCACAGGTAGGAAGAGTAACTTGCCCATGGTCACACAGCTGCTAAGTGCCAGAGCCGTGAAATAAACGACACACAACCAGGTTCCAGAATCTGTATTCTCACCCTCTACACATGCTGTCTCCTCGCTGTGATTTACAATTAATTTATTTGAATTGCTTTGAACGAACCACTAAACATATGTCCCTTGCAATTACAGTTAGCATTTTATTTCTACATGACAAATGGAACCATCTTGCTATAATTTAAGAGATTACCACAGCCAGTCTAAAATTACTATCTTACATTTTTATACTTTTAGAAATACACATATTATCTGGATGGATCTTAACAGCTTTCAGTGGTGTTATTGTATGTTTCTAATAGATAAAGAGGACCAGGACCAACTGGTGATAGAGCTAGAACTAGAACCATAGTGTTCTGCTTCCTATTCTTACTGTTCTTTCCACTAAAAAATGTGGCCCACACTCAAATATAAGATCTAATTGAAGACCTCTAGCGGCCACATATAACCATTTTTTTTTCTTTTGAGACAGATTCTTGCTCTATCGCCTAGGCTGGAGTGCAGTGGCAGAATCTTGGTTCACTGCAGCCTCTGCCTCCTGAGTTCGAGCGATTCTCCTGCCTCAGTCCCTTGATTATTTGGAATACACGTACCGGCCACCATGCCCAACTAATTTTTTTGTATTTTTAGTACAGATAGGTTTTCCTCATGTTGGCTAGGCTGGTCTCAAACTCCTGGCCTCAAGTGATCCACCCACTTCGGCCTCCCACAATGCTAGGATTACAGGCATAAGCCACTCTGCCCAGCCATAACCATAATATTTTAAATCAGAAAAGATCTCAGAATTCTGGACTACCTGGCCTTATAGATAATTTCTCAAGACATTTAAGAAGTTTCATTAGAGTTATCTACAGGCATTATTGGTCAGGAACAATTAATTGTGAGGTCTCTGAGTAAACTCAGTATATTTTGACTGAAGTGGTAGTCACAGTAAGCCAACTCCTCTGACTCAGAAATGTGAATAACAATGGAATGCCCAAAGTAGCTATTCTGTGATGAGCTACAGTGGATCAAATAAGAGCCAAGTAGAGAGAGATAGAACACCAGACTAGAAGTTAGGAGCTCTGGATATGACTTCTGGTTCCAACCCTAACCTTGTGTGTGACCTTGAATAAGTCATTGCACCCTTCTGGACCTTATCTGTAAAATAAGAATTTCACAGAAGAGTATGCAGTATGATGAAACACTAAGTCAGAATCTAAGATTTTCATCAGAATATGGTTAAAATTTGTGCATGTAATAAACCTTCAAATGCTCTTGTTTTATATACCAAACATGAAGAAGAAAGGACATCAAATTATTACACAGTGAACAGTTTGTATTAAGACACAAGAACCAGTCTGAACTGAAAATAGACATCAGACCCTGGACACAGTGGTGTTTATATTGAACGAATGAACAAGTGGCAAGAAGTATATACGTTTAGAGCAGTGAAACTCTTAAAGATGAATGTTGCTGACATTTGTAAAGAGTAAGAAGTCATGACATCATAACAGAGTGTCCCCCAGCGAGTTCACTGTTAAGAGCGTTACTCCTTCCTAATACAGGTTGGAGATTTCCAATAACATTTGTCTGTGCCTCTGACTGTCAAAGGAATTTATTGTGCATTTACACAAGCAAGAAAGAAAAATTAGAAAAGAGACCAATCCTCATACTTTTTAACATGAAGAGTATCCCTAGTTGGGTTACTGAGAAAACAAAAGTTCCCCTAAAATAATTTAAGTGCCTTTTCATCAGATGTATTGAACTGTCAATAGCCGTTCTCTTCTCCCTAGCATGTTATGAACTGACTACAGCAAGAAAGATACTGAATAAGAAAAGGCAATGCCTCAATCTAGAATAATAATCTACCTTTGTATTCAAATGTCCCCTTCATTTCTGAAAACAGATATTGATAGTTCCCATCAACTCTGTTTCTGATCCCTTGTTTTTACCCCATATCATCATGAAGAATGAGTTGTCAGATTCTCTGAATTTAACTCAAGAATTAAACATCCTCATGTGTTCAGTGGTACACTAGCCCTGCTGGGAGAAAGATGTGGCAGAAAGGTGGGAAGGAGACTGGAAATGAGAAAGAAGTGATGGTATTTTCCTTGCCTTCAGAAAATGTAAAATCTTCAAAGCAAATAAGACTCAAAGAAGACAAACATTGAAGAGCCTGAATAATGGAACAAAGTAGCTGATGATACTCAGCAATTAGTATCACGAGCAACAAGGGACTGAGAATGACTAAGAAAGACATCAGTGCAGAATGGGTGGCCTGGGAGATCTCCTGGAAGGAGAGAAAATTAACAAGGCCATGCTGGAGAATGAGCCGGATCTGGATGTGCATGAAGAACAGGGAGGCATCTTGAGTTGGTAAATGCAGAACTCAAAGATCAAAACTTAGAGGAGTTTAGCATAGGAACAAAGAGAAAACAGACCACATGGTGACATGGGTTGTGTGAGGAACACTCACAACATATCTGGTAGCTACTACAGCCTTCTAGAACATTGTCCTAAAATATGCTCCCCCATTGAATTTGTAAGGAAAGCAAGAAGGGTTAAAAGAACAATAGAAAAAAAAGTGGCGGCCCTTTTTCTCCCTTTAATGCCCTCCACCTAGAACTTTACCAATAAACGTATTTGAATGTTCACTTTTGCTACAGGGGTTATATTAGTTTGCTAGGGCTGCCATAACAAAATACCATGGACTGGGTGGCTTAAACAACAGAAATTTATTTTCTTATAGTTTTGAAGGCTGGAAGTCTAAGAACAAGGTGCCAGCCCATACAGTTCTTGGTGAGGGCTCTTCTTCTGGCTTGCAGACAGCCACCTACTTGTTATGTCCTCACATGGCCTTTTCTCTGTGAACATGCACACCCTGTATCTTTTTTATATGATGAAATTTCTTCTTATGAGGACACTAGTCAGGTTGGATTAGGACTCACCCTGATGGCCTTACTCTAATTTAATTGCATCTTCAAAGACTCCGTCTCCAAATACAGTCATATTTTGAGGTACTGAGGATTAGGGCTTCAACATATGAAGTTGGGAGAAGGAAACAATTTGACCAATAACATAGGTGTGTTTGGTTTTTAGTCACCAAGGAAATGTCAGTGGTAACTGTGTACAGTACTGTGAAGAAAGCATACCACTGACATATTTGTGAATATGAAATTCAACTTTTAAAATATGGATTTATACAAAGGTACAGATAAATACATTCCAACGTAAATAGTTAAACTCCAAAATTTTGCAAGACTGGGGAGTTACAAATTTAGACCAGGAAATGATAATGCTGACCTTCGATTTCTCCTCTATAGGACTGATAAAATGTCTCAATAGATAAATTTGGTTAAAAGACTTTTTCTTAAAACAAATGACTGTTTCCAAGAAAAACATAAGGCACAGTGATGTAGGAGACACAGCCATGAATGCTTGGGCATTCTAACTTCCAGTTCCGGGCAGAAAGAGAGACATCCAAAGAGAACAACAAAGAGAAGAAGGAGAATTAGGAAAGAGCAAGATCTTCTTTCCAAGAAAGAGAAAGAGTTCAGATAAATAAGGCCTGGGACAACTACGTGACGTGGTACTTGGGAGCTACTCATGATCTTCAGAAAAGCAATGTTACTATAGTTGAGATCATTAAAGACAGATTTCATTGTTTGAAAGTGAATGGGAAATGAAGTACAAAGAATTCATGATTCTTTTCTAAAGTCTGATAAAAAAAATGTAGTGATAACTTAGGGAAAAACTACACAGAAGTTTTGTTTTTATTTTTGTTTGCTTGTTTAAAGATCACACTACAGTTTGTTAACAGGTTGAGGGAAAGGACCCTACTTAGAAGTAAGGTTAAAGAAACAAGGGAATGAGGGAATTCTCCATCTATTCACTTAACCAATACGGGAGGGCTTCCTAGCACTATGCTTGTCGCCCCCCTTCCTCGGGAGACTTACAGATTAATTGGGATACAGACAATGGCCCTAACTTATTTGTTTTAACGGTCATACGTCCAAAGGCACAGAATATGTGGGGAAAGGAGCACCTAAGTGTCCAGTGGGAATCTGGAAAGGCCTCACAAAGGAGGAAGGTTGGCACTGAGGCTGGCAAGATGAGTATGTCAAGCTAACAAACTGAAGACACATTTCATGGAGAAGAGTCGAGTCAAAATCAGTCATGAAAAAAATACGTACAGACTCCATAAAGGAATTCACCTTGGAAGGGAATGAAGACACTTCTATCTTGGAAAAGAAGGAAAAAAGAAAACATGGAAGAAATATGTCAAGTTCTGAGAATAAATGAAGGAAAAATGAGGAGAATTTCTATCTGAGGCTTCCATTTTCAAAATTGTCTTTGAAACCACATGAGCTGTTGGTCAAATTTAACCACTGCAACTTGAATTTTCACTTTTAAAATTTCCAGAGTGCTTCAAGGAATTTTTTAGCACTGAATATTGTCACCCTCAGGAAAGATGGACTGGGGTTGAGGGTATGGAGCAGGACTGCAAATTTACCCAGACAGAAAGGAAAAAAAAATTAAAGTTAGGCAGACAAAAATGGTTTTGTCCATCAAGACCAACAACTCCATTATAGGGGCAACCAGGTATTATTTGATCAAGAAAGGCATCCAATCTAGAATTCTTTCAATAAGCCTTTTTTATAATTTATAATTAATCAAGGGATTAATAATCTTGCAGGAGGATAAAAAATGAACAAAAGTATTAGTGTACAAATCAGAAAATGATGATAACATAAAGAATGTTTAGTTGTCATAAAAGCAATCAAGGTAAAGATAATCTCATCTAGGTATGAGACCACCCAGAAAAGCTCAGGAAGAAGGGTGGGCAGCTTGGGGAGAGAAGCCTGGATCTTGGCAGAGCTTGTGAGGTCAAGGCCTGGTAAGAGAAGAGCCAGGGCACCAGCACCAAGAAAGGGCTGTAATAAAGACCTCTCTGAAATACGTCCTAGTGCCCTTCAGAGCTGGTCTCCAACTTTGGGTGAACCTGAACTGTATTTGGAGGCCAATCAGTTGTGCAAGTAAAGGGCAAGGGGCCTGTAGGGAGCCATTTGTCTAGATAACTAAGCCCAGGGCCAAGGCAGCCACCAGTCAAGGAAGGAAGGGAGTTGGGCTACCACTGTGATAATTAGCATTGATGAACAGCAAAATAAGAAGAAAATATCCTGGAGAGTGCGTTATACCCCAGGTTGATATTATAGTAGCAAGATAAGAAGAAAAATCCTAGGGGCATAAGACACCTCAAGTTAATATTATAATACTAATACTTCAACCTGGGGGTATACTATCAGTCTGTGAGGGCTGCCATAACAAAGGCTGAACAACTAAAACAACAAAAATCTATAATATTTTTCACAATTTGGAGGCTAAAACGCTGAGATCAAGATATGGAGTAGGCAGGGTGATTTCTTCTGAGCCCTCCACATGACTTGCAGATTGCTATCTTCTTCCTGTTTCTTCTCATGGTCTTAACTCTGTACACCCCTGTATTAGACTGTTCTCATGCTGCATAAAGACATACCCAAGAATGGGCAGTTTATAAAGGAAAGAAGTTTTGTTTTTGTTTTTGTTTCTGATAGAGTTTCACTCTTGTCACCCAGGCTGGAGTGCAATGGCATGACCTCGGCTCACTGCAACCTCCGCCTCCAGGATTCAAGCGATTTTCCTGTCTCAGCCTCCCAAGTAGTTGGTATTACAGGTGCCTGCCACCACACCTGGCTAATTTTTGTATTTTTAGTAGAGATGGGGTTTCACCATGTTGGCCAGGCTAGTCTCGAACTCCGGACCTCAGGTGATCCACCAGCTTCAACCTCCCAAAGTGCTAAAATTACAGGCATGAGCCACCGCACCAGGCCAGGAAAGAGGTTTAATAGACTCACAGTTTCACATGGCTAGGGAAGCCTCACAGTTTCACATGGCTAGGGGAAGGTGAAGGAGAAGCAAAGGCACATCTTACACAGTCACAGGTAAAAGAGCATGTGCAGGAGAACTCTCATTCAGTGCAGGAGAACTCTCATTTATAAAACCATCAGATGTCCTGAAACTTATTCACCACCATGAGAACAGTATGGGGGAAACCAACCCCAGGATTCAGTTATCTCCACCTGACCTTACCCTTGACACATGGGGATTCTTACAATTCAAGGTGAGATTTGGGTGGGGACACAGCCAAACCGTATCAATTCCTGTATTCAAATTTCCTCTTCTTATAGGGATACCTGTCTTTTTTGGATTAGGGCTCACCCCAATGACCTCATTCAAACTTAACTGCCTCTATCTTCTCCCCCGCCTAAAGAAGCCACCTTGTTCAGCTGAGGGACTAGAACACGTAAGTACAACCTTGTTATTAACTGTTTCTTATCAGAACTGAGAATTTTATTATCATTCAATTATTAGATCTCAAACAAAAAACAAAGAACACGGAGTGAGAGAAAAACAATTTTTTAAAAGAACAAATTTGGTTTGTGACTTTAGCTAGTATTCCCACCTTCGTTTTTCTTACTATTTATTAGCCAAATAGGCCTGCCCAGGATTTAAAGTCAAAGATGAGAGGGAAAATTACCATGCACTCTTCTCTTACGACTTTCAATATTTTAAAAAGAGCTTAAAGACCTTTTATTTTATACATTTGCCAGTAATTGTCTTTATGGTTTTATTGGTACTAATTTCATGCAGCTCATTTAGAATGTCAAGCCACATATGCAACATGATAATAAAGTTATTATTACTTCATAGAGATATAATTATAAGTAATTTTGATTCTCTCATTTTCGTCCTCTCACTTTCTCCTCATTCCTGCCCACGTTTTATAAGAATGAAGATGAGTTTGCTGACCTTTTGCTAAAGAACATTTAGTATAAGAAGGTGATGACTTCATCCTGATTGAGGCCTGTGAAACTTTTATTTTCTAGCTCCATTAGCTTTTTCAGAGTAAGTCTGGTTATTATATTACTGCATTACAAATAAACTTCTAAATTCAGAGAATACAAATGCCACAAAACAGTAAATAACTCCAGTGATATGGGACCTCTTTTGGCCAATGAACCAAGTTTCAGTAAAATGTTTGTTCCCTTTATTAACAATATGCTAGAAAAGATATTTTTTAAAAGAAAAGAACAATGGGATAAGAGAATTAAAATTTCTCATTATTTGGTAAAGATCTGATGACATACACCATTAAATATAATACTGTAAAGTTTCTCAGTATTAGGAAAGCAATGTAAAATATATAGTAAATGTAATCTGTACCACTGAGGTAATTTGCATATTTCTACAGGGGTCATTAGCCATAGTTTTGAAGGGTTTTCTGAAACTATTAATTTCTACATAAGAGAGCACCTTAGCTGGTCCAAGTTAGGGATAAGGTATCACTTTGGCAAATATTTTAGTTCCAAAAGTAAAGGAAAAGGGGCAAAAAGAAATGGAAGTTTCTATTTCCATACTTTGTTCTGGGAAGGGGCCAGAATAACACCCACTTCTGGTTGGAGAGATTTGAGCCTGAAATCGTAAAAGCAGGAGAGGACCACTCATTTCAAAGACTGTGCTATGAGGGAATGAAATGGAGTAAGAAGAATGTACCTTTAGTGCTGACCATGCCTTTGTTCTGGAAAAGACACAGGTATAGACCACTGAGTTATGACTATATAAAACAAATAACCGATTGTACAGTGGAAAGTTTGAGGAACTGGGGCTTTGAGGAACTAAGTTGCCCTGCAAGAGATGATCTATGTAGTAGCAAGGGTTGCATCACTGAGCACAGACGTCTAATTGGACAAATAGTGATTGCCAACCATCACTTGTTCTTGTGGGCAACTATTTGCTTTATTCAAGCTGTCTGCTCAGGTGAGCAGAGCCCGAGAGCATAAAGAAGGTGGAAGATCTTTGAAAAGGAGCTGGACTAGCTTGACAGAGCCCAATCTGGACTGTCCAGCAGAAGTCTAACACATGGCATTATGTAAAAATGAAATTCACAGATGCTAAGAAATGCCTCAATTAAAGGGCCTATCCTTTGTTTTTGCAGTTCAGAAGAAGAAGATGAGAGGGAGAGGTTTAGTAACAGGCCTTGGGAGAGAAAGGTTAAAACCACACCCCTGTGGTGGAAAGCAAGATCTGAAAGGATTGGACATTCCCACTGTCAATCGCTCTGGAGAGACTGACAATGAGATTTGGAGGAGGGAACTAAAGTGGAAAGAGAGAAGCCCTTTCCCTCTCTTGATGTTGTTTTCTTTAATTTCCTTTTTTTGGTTTGGTTTTGGTTTTGGTTTAGGTTTATTTGTTGTTGTTGTTGTTGTTTGTTTGTTTGTTTTTTGTTTTAGAGACAAGCTCTCACTCTGTCTCCCAGGCTGGAGCACAGTGGAGCAATCTCAGCTCACTGCAAACTCCAAATCCTAGGCTCAAGTAATCCTCCTGCCTCAGCCTCCTGAGTAGGCAGGGCTACAGGCAGGTGCCACCACACCCTGCTATACTGTTTTCTGGAGATGGGCCTCTTGTTATGCTGCCCAGGCTGGTCTCGAACTCCTGTCCTCAAGCAAATCCCCCACCTTGGCCCCAGGGTACCTGGGCCTATAGACATGAGCCACTGCACTGGGCTAAATGTTGTTTTCTTAGGCTGGGACCCAAAGAAGCTATCTCAAGAGGTGGACATAAGTGGAGAGAAAATGTGCCTCTGAAACACGGAAACAGGAGGACGCTGGCAAAAGAGACCCTGTGGTCAAGTGGGGCTACCATGACACAGCTGAGCAGAGCAGCAGCTTCTGAAGGGAGTGGCTGAATTGACCTTTGCCTTTGAGGAAACCGGCACTAGTGGTCAATGGGAAGTTGGCCTCAGGGGTGCCCTTACTCTGGGCCATTTTGGAACTCAGACTGTAGGGAATGGCTGGAAGTCCAGGCGGTAAAGAGAAGAGCAGGGCGTTCTGAGACTAGCACAGAGGGCAGTGGTACAACAGCAGTGGTACAACAGCCAACTTAGACACTTGGGATAGAGGCTTGGCTCATGGCAACAATGAGGGCCTCACCTCAGGAGAGCTCGAGGTCAGCTCTCTGAAGTGGAATGCAGGTCCAGACAGTGCCCAGGGTAGCATCATAAGTTCATGGAGACACCGTCCTGGAAAGATATTAAATAATGTAGGTAACCCTGAAGAATCCAGGAGGGAGGGCGTTCACCTACTACAGTTTGCCAGACAAAGACAGCCAACTTTGAATTTGACTGCTAAATGTGACATCATTTGTATTACCCAAACTGGTGAAACCTACGAGATGTAGGCATTAGACTTAAAATAAATAATTCCAATGAAGCCAGAAATTAGGTTCATTTTAATTTCATAGATAGAAAATCGAAAGACTGTGAGATTTCCTCAAACTGAAAAAGGGTAATACCCCAAATTAGAACTCAAAGCCTGTAGCATCCACAGCTATGCTAAGACACTAGCTGCAATGTTGTCTCAGAGGATGAACACACAGCAGGTACATTAAATCAAATTGTGAAAGCATAGTGATCAGCGTCAATTTAGATTCTATGAATGGGCCCCTATATTTTATCATGCCTTTCTGTCAGGGTTTATTATTTGTTAAGGGGTTTAAATCTACAACAGAAAAATATTTCTGTAAAATCCAGTAACACACAGTGGCTAACCATAGCGGAATTTTACAAACTATGGTTTGTCAAATAATTCATGCTTTTTCCCAAACACAAGAGCCTGCATTATTCTGACAGCAAAAAAAAAGAGTTTTCCTATTCCCTATAATTTTCTATTGAACCTACAGACTATCTGCTTTACCTGAATTCTTAGAGGGTTAGGAGTTTAAGCCTAAAAACCACTTTGCGATAGGAAATGTAAAGTCTTACAGCTAAAGGGCTGAAAATATAATTTCTCTGGACTTCAAATAATACCACATATACACCAGCTCAGGTTGAGCAAAGAACACTGTACTCTTTAGACATGTCTAGGGAATTAACTTATACAGGGAAGAAAGTAGCGATTGATCAAACTAACAATTATTGTGCAGCAAGCCCTGTTCTAAATCTTCTACATTTACATTAGTAAATCTACCAAAATTACATATAGTAGCTCAGTTAGCTTCCCCCAAAATGAGACTGTTAGTGTTTTCACGAGGGCTAAGTTCTTTGTCTAAGATCATGTAGTGGAATAGTAAGTTGGTATTTAAAACAGATATATCTAACTTCAATCCAACGTCCATTTTAAAATATCACGCTGCTTCTGTAGGTAACCTTTCGGTATTTAACCACTGTTTCTATCAGGAAATTTTTATTCTATTCTAATCTGAACCTCATTCATTGTCACTTAAGCCTGTTTACTTAAAAGCTGTTCTTGTAAAGTTTCGAAACAGCTGGTCACTGTCCTTGGTTTAACAGCTCCTGCACATACAGTACTCAAAGATAATTAAATCCCCCATCAGCAATTTCTTCTTTTGGCTGAATAAGCCCTTTTCAATGTTTCTTTAAAAAAAACTTCTGTGCCTTTAAATATCTTGCAGCATCACCATAGCACATTGACTTTTACAGCTGCAATACGGGCACGTGATTTTCTTACAGTCATTTATAACTACAAGGACCATTCCTACCCATCCCCATCATGTTCTTCCACCATCTTCTATTTACTGCTTAAGCAGCTTGGTTCTCCCATTGAGCATTTTTGTCCTCATCGAGCTTCATTATGTTTGCTGTGATGGTTTTCTCCAATTTGCCAAGAAGCTGCTTCTATTTCTAAGGAGCACTGCAGAGCACTTGCATTCCTGGTTAAATCCTTTGCCTGTTGTTCTATTTCAGTCTATGTTCTTACTTGATAAGCACCTGGAATGGGCTGAATTGCCACCCCCAAATTCATATATTGAAGTCCTATCTCCTTGTACCTGACTTTATTTGAAGATGGGGTCTTTAAAGAGGTAACTAGATTAAATGAGGTCATTGGGGTGGGCCCTAATCCAATGACTGGTGTCCTTTTGAGAAGAGGAGGTTACGACACAGACACACACACAGAAGGTAAGACTATATAAAGACACCATGAGAAGATGGACATTTACAAGTCAAGGAGAGAGACCTCAAAAGAAACAAACCCTGCTGACACCCTGATTTCAGACCTCCAGTCTCCAGAACTCTGAGAAAATAAGTTTTTATTTATTAAACCACCCAGTCTGTGATCCTTTTTTGTTTGTTTGTTTTTTGAGACGGAGTCTCGCTCTGTCGCCCAGGCTGGAGTGCAGTGGTGTGGTCTAGGCTCACTGCACCTCCGACTCCCTGGTTCAAGTGATTCTTCTGCCTCAGCCTCCCGAGTAGCTGGGACTACAGGTGTGTGCCACCATGCCCGGCTAATTTTTTTTGTATTTTTAGTAGAAATGGGGTTTCATCACGTGAGCCAGGATGGTCTTGATCTCCTGAACTCGTGATCCGCCCACCACATCTGTGATACTTTCTACGGCAGCCCTATCAAACTAATGCAGCACCCTCAAATGTGTCTCATTTCCCTAACTATTATTAATTATGTAAAGAACCCCACAGATACCAACATCATGTACCCCTCATATTGAAAAGGGTACATTACTTCTATGGTATTGTTGCCAAAAATGCCTAAACTCAATCTGTCCATGAGTAGGCATCAGATAATCCCAAATTGTGAGGTATTCAACAACACAACTGATCAGTACTCTCAAAGTGTCAAGGTCAAGAAAGCAAGACAAGTCCAAGAATTGCCACAGATTATAGGAGTCTAAGGAAACATAAGAACTAAATGCAGTGTGGGATCCTGGATTCGATCCTGGAACAGACAAAGGACCTTTATGGAGCTCTGGTGAAATCTAAACAAAGTTTATACTTTAGTTAACAGCATTGTACCAATGTAGATTTCTTAGTTTTAATAAAGGTCCTATAATTATGCAAGACATTAAATATTAGGGAAAGCTGAATAAAGCATATACAAAAACTCTCAGTTCTATCTTTGCAATGTTTTTGTAATTCTAAATTTATCTCAAAATTAAAATAATATATCATAATACAAATAATGTATTATAAAAGTAATATGTACTATGACTAATAATATAAAAATCAAATAACAAAATAAATGAACTAATAAAACACCACTAGTGGGGAAAAATCACATATTTTCATCATTGTGAAGTCTTCCCTGAAATAAACTCTATATTAAAAAAGGAGGGGAGAAAGAAGCTAACCTTCACTGAGATCTACTGATACTATTTGAAAGGTATTATCTTATTTAATCCCCACAATAGCACTGTCACTTATAAAATGTGACATCTGATGAAAAAGAAGCTCAAACATATTTCAGTGATTCATCTGAGGTCACATAACAAGTGATAGACTGGAATTCAGACCCAGCTCCATTTAATTCCAATGCACCATGTTTGTTCTCCTGGTTAAGTATGAATTTCTACATCCCCACCAACTATACTTTCACCTAAGTAGATCCATTCTAACTATGGATTTCATTCTTAACCGAATATTGGAATCAACTGAGAAGCTTTAAAAATTCCTGAGGCTCAAATCCTACCCCCAATTCTGCTGTAATTATTTCAGGATTTGATTGGACCTCAAAATTTTTACATTATCCCCAGATATTTCATATGTGTAGAGAACAACTCTACTAGTTTATCCATGTTAATGTTATACAGAACAGAACTAAAACCTTTGCAAAAGATAGGCAGTCATATTTATCATTTATTCAGGAGTAAGCATGTATCATCAAAATCAATTAAGTTCAACTTGTGCAACATACTATTTAAGGAAACAAGCAAAAGAAATTCTTTAGAAGACACATGGAGAACAGGGACCAACTTCAGAAGAGCTCTCATCAGCTAACTGCGTAGAGCACCAGGAACACAGAAGCAGTTGACTCCAGAGATCAATCTCAAAACCCTTCCAATAAAGAGAAGAAAGTAGCAATCATTTTACTAAAAAAAAGTCAAATGACTTACTGTCTCAGATTTTAATTTCCTCTAGTCCCTTTAAAATGGCAAAGGCAAACCATCAAGCTATGTAAGACTCTAATTGAAAATAAACATTTTCCTACTTTTGAGTGGAATTAAAGCTGGGAAAAACTGAATTGCTTCAAGGTGAGGAATGAAACAGAAAGAAATATCAAGAAAGCTGCAATGAAAGTATTTGGAAACCATTCTGTTTGCTGAATTGTCAGCCATGCAAGCACTTATAGACAATTACAACCTTAGAAAACAAATAAAAAGTGTGTAAGTAGGCACTTTGATGCTTCTTCCTAATTATAGGGTTTACGAGCTGGATTCAAAAAACACAAATAGAGGCAGTGCAAACAACAGTAACCTTGAAATGAGGTTATGAAGCTTATTAGCTTTACATAATTACACAGCTGTGACAGGTTGAAGAGACCCCTGCCTGAAGCACATTTCCTCCCCTCTTTACTACCGGGTCTTACAGCAAGGTTGCCATTTTTTTTTTAATTTTACCCTTTTTAAAAATACAATTTAGGTTGAATCATGGACTAACCAATATTTGACCTACACAAGTGGCTATTTCCTATTTTGTGTTTCCATATGAAGATCTCCTTCATCTCTCTTGGGGGGCACTGACTTGTTTTTCTCTATCCTTTGAAACATCCACAGCACCAGACTTGTGTGAATAACAAAGCATGCTCAGTAAGGGCAATAAATGAAAGAAATTCACCTACCTATAGGGAAAAGCTGTGTTTCCTAATCTTTAACCTATTGAAAAGCCCTGGAAGCCACCATTTGTGATATGTATCTCCCCCCAAAAAATCATTCTGGTAATTGGCCTGGACACCAAATTGTACCTGCAATCCAGCTGACAGTCTGGGGTTAGTAGAGAATGGTTATTTACTGTCCTGCCTGAGGTGTCTGTGCAGGGCTATGGGAAGGAGCAGGGTTAGGGGTCTGTCGCTGTATTTGCACACACATACACACACACACACACACACAGAAGGTTTATAATTAACTATTTTGCATATCTATGATTTAAAGATGAAAATATTGATTTTTCATTTTTTTTACAAATAAGAAAGGAAACTCAGGAAAACAAGAGCAATTTATAAGAACGACATGAAACTAATATTTAGTTGACTAAAATTTTTAGTAATGAAGCCTGTGTATGAACTTCTTTGTTGCATAAACATTTTATCTTTGAAAAGCCAAATATGGACTTGGCAGATGTTCTCATATATGCCAAACAGAGATTCCTTTAGGACATTTAATTCAAAAAAAAGAGCAGATCTCTTCAAGGCTTTAGGCAGCAAACTGCAGGATATAATAATAAAAGCTCACATTTATTTAGTGCTTGCCATGCTTCTGTGCTAGCACTTTAAACATTTTAGCTATCTAATCTTCACAATGATCTAAGAGGCTGGTACCATGCTTATTCCCATTGAACAGAGAAGAGGCTTTGACAGGTCATTTGCCTATAGTTACATGCATATAGAAGGCAGAACGTGGGCTCTCACCCAGGTAGGTAGTCTCTCACTAGGGCCGGTAATCATACTTACCCCTCTCCTGAGAGATAGATCATATCAGCCAACCACAACTTCTCTCTCTTTATCCCCCCAAAAACCTGCTACAATATTCATCCACAATAATATTCCAGAATTACACATCCCATTTGTACATTATTTTGATGTGTATAGTAGGTTAGTGGCACCTATCTTGAATATTGCTTAATGGAAAAAAATGAGGGCCACCAATCTTATATACTAGCATGAATTATGTTTATTTTATTATGTGATCAATAGATTGAATGTTTACGTCCCCTCCAAATTCATACCTTAAGTCCTAATGTGCAGTGTAATGGTATTTGAAGACAATTAGGTCATGAGGGCAAATCCCTCATGAATGGGACGAGTGCCCTTATAAAAGAGGCTGGAGAAAACTCCCTCACCCCTTTGCCATATAAGGACACAGAAAAAGTCACCATCTATGAACCAGGAAGTGGGCTGTTAGCAGACACTGAACCTATCAGCACCTCCATCTTGGACTTCCAGCCTCCCAAACTGTGAGAAATAAATTTCTATCATTTGTATGCTATCCAGTTGATGGTATTTTGTTACAGCAATTCAAAGGGACTAAGATGGCACTTCAGGGTTTATTGTAAGTTCATTATGTAAAAGGATGTTTGTCAAAAACAAATGGTGTGCCCATTTAATGTATATAATATTTCTAAATGAAATATTAGCAAATGACATCAGGCTTTATAATATTTTATGTAATTGTGTTTTGTGTTTGGAAACTGATTCATTGAAATCATTTATAGGTATAATGATTCAACAAGAATTGGCTGGACTTAAGTTTCATTAAAATAAAAGTGAATATGAATGAAGACATCTTCATTTTGATTGGAAATATTCCATGTTTTGGAATTCGTTTGTTTGGTGATGTCAACTGTAGCAAAAAAACTTATCTCTAATAAAAATGGTCATTGTAATTGGATTTCATATTACAGAACTGGCTAGAGAAAGTGATGTTTTATGGGAAACATACACTTGTAATATGAATATGAATAGTCCCTTAGGTAGTTTTGAATCCAGTCTTTATGAAGTGTAAAATTGGAATAACAGGCTTAGAATATTTAATGCATGTGGATAATTTGGATTGTTGCAGCCAAGATACAATCGCATGTTTGGGGAATGAAACAAGTTGGAAACCCACAGGTCGTCCTATGCAGTCACCTAGAATATGGTAGTGACCTCATTATTGACCTTACTTCCATGATCGTCACCCCTTCTAGTCTATTCTCAACACAGTATCCAGACTGATCCCTCTAAAACCTACGTTAGTGGAAGTGTACCATCATAGGGAGAATAAGACAGAAATCCTTACAGTGGCCAACAAAGTACAGCCTCCATTCTGCTCCAGCCACACTGGCCTCCTGGCTGGTTCTCAAACTTGTGGGGCAGGCTCCTTCCATAGAGACTTTGCACCTACTCTTCCTTCTGCTTGGAATGCTCTTCCTGAAAAAATCCAAATGGCTGGCACTCATTTTTTCCAGGTACCCAAATGTCACCTCTTCAGAGGTCTTGACTATCCATCCCATCTCAGACAGTCACCCTCACTCCACCAGGCCCCAGCACACTCTCCAGCCAATCTACTCACTTTATTATTTTTCACCATGCTTGTTACTACCTGACAGCATCTACCTTTATTTTGTCATCTCCTGTCTTCTCCACTAAAAAATAAGATCACCAAGGAAAGAAACTTTTTTTGGACCCAGGACCCAAGACCCAGAACAGTGCTAGGCACGTCATGGGAATTCTCTAAATATGTTTGGAATGAATGCATGAATCTTAGTAATTGAGTGAAAGCTCACGAATGAATGGGCATTTTGATTTAAAGTAAAATACCCGAATTAGAATGAAGAGGGGACCCTCATTCTTAAGGAGAAAAGAGTTTGTAGCTTCATGGATTCTGTCTGGATGACTACTTTCCAAAAACCTGGAAAACCCTGGTAGAAATACATGAGCTCCTGAAAAATAGGAAAAAAAAAAAAGGCTTTTGCATGTGTTCTATTCCCCATTGATTATTTTAATTTCAATTATATATTTATTTCATTTTAGTGCTCTTACCATAAAATATTTAGGCTTCCTTTAATGTCCACATTTAAAAGTATATTACTTGTGATGTTTTGATAGTATTACATAAGCTAAGTGGTAGGGCTTAATGCTCAAGAAAGCAAGTCAAAAGGAGAAAACTTATTTTAAAAGTAAAAGATAAATGGGATAATCTATTTTTTATTATTGCCTTTGGCTAGTTTCTTGATTCCTTCCTATCCAGTGCTTGGTTACCTTGCATTTAATTCCACAAGTATACACATACCTCATTTACAGGAGAGGAGTGAGGAATGATGGGTGAATGGGTGCATTCCTACAAACAGGAGCTCTAACAGAATTAGTTCTAATGCAATTCACATGACATGAAGTCATCAAATTATCATGCCCATGGAGACACACCACATAGTGGCAATTGCTCCTTCATCCTTCTCAAAATCCCTTGAAATTCTGATACACTTTCTGCAATGTTTCTTCCAGACATCATTCTTAACTGTTGAACACCCTGCCCAGTCTGTTGTGATACATATGTGCCATGCCTTGTGTCAAGGATCTTCTACCAAGTCCTAGTTTCCTGATAAATATTGTCCTCTATTTTCTAGAACACCACTTGGAGAACTCTGAAGCTGCTATAAAACTCACATTGCAACATCAAAAGGATTCTCCTGTTTTGCAGAAATGCTCACCAAAATATAAAATATATGACAAAAGAGAGGCCACTGAAGACCAAACTACACGTGTTGCAGAACCCACTCAACTCAGAATAGCTCAGTGGCTCACTGCCTGAGAGTTTGCAATGCGATGTGCTAAGCAGTCTGTCCAGGACAGACTGCCATCGCTCTTACTGGCTGAGAGCGCATGACAAAAAGTATATCTTAACACTGTGCTGTAATTTTGTTTTAATTACAAAAAGACTTCTAAGATAAATAGTGTTAAAATGAATCAGTGTTATTCAGGGAAGCATGAAACGTGCAATATATTCAGAAGGAGGTGATAATTATTTCATGAATGATAAAACAAATTATGTAAAGATATGAAAAAGCTGAATTGTGGAGAAAATGAGCCAAGGCATGAAAACATGCATTCTTTCAATAAACATTTACTTATCTACATGCCAAATATCTAAATTTATAAACTGGACATGTAAAGATGAAAAGACAGTGTTCTTGACCTCAAAGAGCTCACAGTGTAGCATGGAAAATAGATATGCAAACAAACAATATGTGTACTGTTTTATCAGAGTAGTTTTCAAAATGCTATGGAAACATGGAGACAGAAGGCACTGAATTCTTCTTGGTGAGTTAGGAACACCTTTACTAGTGATTACTAAGATAGAACCTCAGAAATGAATGCAGGTCATTGGGCAAATCAAGCACATAGGGGCCTCTAGGCAGAAGCAACACCATGAGCCAAGATGAGAAGAAAAATGGCACATTGAGGTGACTACATGTCATTTGAGTATTGCAGAGGTCAGATCATAAAAGACCTATGTACCATGCTCAAGAGGAGCTTGGTTTTTACCTTGAGTAAAATGACAGTTATTGAAATATTCTAAGTAAGTGAATATTATAATCAGATTTGCAATGCAACTTCAGCAGATTGTAAAGCACTGCAGATCTTTTCCCTTCCCTGATGATTTGGGGCATTGACAATAACTAAATTTCTCCACAGGAAGAGAGGAAGTCATTAATGAATTGGTGACAAAACAATTACGAATCTCTCTTCTTTTTTAACTGTGGTACTAAAGATAATCTTGTTTTTACAGTGAACTATACAAAGGGACTTTTTGTGCAACAGCCCAAACAAAGATATTTTAATAATTCAATGATAAATAGTGAATATTTATCATTTGTTAATATTGATGTTAACATTTGTTATTAGCTTTAATATGCAACTCTGATTTCTACCTGTAAGTAACCTCCAGAGGAGGCATCATAACTGGGGTCTAATGTTGGTCAGGAACTCTCAATAAAGCATCACAGAGAGTAAATTATTTGTGGCTGCATTTTCATAAGAGTTGAAGAAAAACAAAGGTTCAACTGCATGAAAGGTGGTAATGGAGTAGGAAAAAAGGTCAAACTGGAGCTACGAAAACCATGGTTTAGAAGACATTCTCATTCACTAACCACGTGAACTCAGCAAATGGTTCACACTCTCTTTATTTCACTCCATTCAGGCAATGTAAAAATAACTATACTATTCCTTGTCTATGCAGAAATGTTTCAAAACCAAATGGAATCATGCTTATAAGTAAAACGCACCAAATATCCATTGATACAGCATTTGTGGTCTAGAGGTTGAGGAACTGCTCATCATATCAATGTACATAACAGAAGATGATGTAAAAAGGACAAACATGGGCACTATGATGATGAAACAGTTATAAACTTGAATACTAGTACATATTTCACCATCAATTATCAGCTATGTTTCAATATTTAAAATGTGTATTTGTTGCTCTAAAGTTAGATATTCCCCCAAGTATTCACCAAACTAGCAAAATAAATTTTTCAAATAAAAATTCCTCATCCACCGAGTCTAAGTGATATGTTATAGTACATTCAGCAAGTATATCATGAATCTGACAAAGAAACAGGACCACATAAAGGATGTGGGGAGAGTGAGGAGAATAAAGGAGAGGAGGATGCATAAAGATCTCCAGAAAAGCAGGCATAACACAGGAGCCCTTCCAAACACAAATATTTGACTTTTTTTCTTCAAAGATGTACCATAATCCCTTCATATAAACCCAGGTACTCACCAGGGACTCCCAGCACTCTTTCCCCCTGCCCAGCCAGAATGAAGCTGGTTAGAGCACAAAGTGTCAGCACAGGCAGATACCAAGTGAGTTGTTTGCTACTGTTCACTGGAAAACTTAAGGAAAACCTGCAGCAGGAAGGGAAGCAGTCCAAAGGAAACCTAAGCTATGACTATGAGGTTGTACCCCAAACTTATACACAGGATTTTTATGAATGATAGTGTAACTCTTTCATTATGGGGTTAAATTGTGTCCCCTCAAAACACATGAGGAAGCCCTATCCCTTAGTACTTGTGAATATGGCCTTATTTGGAAATAGAGTCTTTGCAGATGCAATCGATTTAAGATGAGATCATTGGAGTGGGCCCTAAAGCAACACAACTGGTGTCCTTATAGGAAGAAGGAAATGCCATGTGGACACAGACACATGAGGAGAAGACGACTATGCGTGATAGAGGCAGAGACTTGAATCACTCAGCATCCACAGCCAAAGAAGGCCAAAGACTGCCAGCAAAACACCAGAAGCTGGAAGAGTCAAGGAAAGCTTCTCACTACAGGTTTTAGAGGGAGCATGGCCTATGACACCTTGACTTTGGACTTCTAGCCTCCAGAACTATAGACAATAAACTGTTGTTTTAGGCCACCCAGTTTGTGGTACTTTGTTATGGCAGCCCTAGAAAACAAAACAAATATACTCTTTTATACAAATTTATCTGCCTATCTCTCTATCCATCCATCTATCTACCTCCATTTATCTATCTATCATCAAAACATCACGCCAAGGAGGGCTGATGCCTTTGCAAATACCACATATCGTAACCCATCTTTTCTCTGTCTAGGCTCAGTCAGATGCAGAATGGTCACATTTTCTCTTTTGTTTTGTTTTGTTCTATAAATGGCCATTCTATTTCCCCCCTACACTTTTATGCAGCTTCAGTATTAAGGTCTCTTCCTGCGCCAGAGTCTTGAAGGATGGTTTCACATTAAAACGGAAAAGGAATTCATAATTAGTGATTTACATTTGTTGACTAATTACATTTTAACTGAAAAGCATTCACACTAAATTGTTACAACTGAATATTTTTATGATCTTTTTCTTGCCTCTATAATTACAGAATGAAAGGCTTTTCTCTGCAATAAAGGCATTTTAGGCATCCGCCTATTCAATTGATACTAGAAAAAAAGTCTGACTTAGAATCTGTAAAAAGCCTCAAGACAGTTAATCAATCAAGAAGGCATTTATCGGGGCGTTTCATGCCCCTGGTGCTGAGCTTTAGACTTTCAAAGATGCAGACATGGGTCAGATCCCTCCTGCCTTGAAAGGACAGCCAGTTGGCTGAGAAGGGTTTGATCTTGAGGAAGCTAAGGCCGGCAGGTTTCTGAAGTGTGGAATGACCCAGTGAAGCCTGGAGTTAGAGCCGAGAAGCAAGAACCTGGCACAAAACAGAGAGCGTGGCCCTGCTACCGCCTGGTAGAGCTCAGACAGCTTGTTTTCTTGTTTTTGCACACTGTTACTGCCGGCCTCCTCTCTTCCAACATTTCCTCTCCAGCTCAGTATTTGCAGCACCTGGGACATGGCCAGTTACAAGGCCTGGTGGTTGATTGAAGCATTAAACCATTTGCATCTCTTATAGCACCTACCAGGTTATAGGCAAAAAAGGAAGAAAGAGGAGGTCAGATTGCTGAGCTACCACTTAAGGAGACAGGGCTTATCTTGCTTCCCTGCTTGGAGCCAAAAATGCCATTTCCAGGCTTTGGATTGCAACTCATCCAAAGATAAAGCTCAGAACTCACTGAGCAAGACAGAAGGCACAATTTAGCATATATCATATATACAGTCAATCCTCAATTTGCAGATTTTGTATCTGCAAAATCGCCTACTTGCTAAAATCGTTCATAATGCCAAAGTCAATACTCAGAGAACTTTTGCGGTCATTCATACGGCATGTTCAATGTGGCAAATAATTTGAGCTATTCCCAATGGAGGTGGAACAAGGCTACCCTCCACCCTCTTGTTTCAGTTCTCATCCTGCAAACAAGTGTTTTTTTATGGTCTATTTAGTGCCATGTGTTTTGCATTTCTGTGCTTTGTGTTGGTGATTTCACTATCTAAAATGGTCTCAAGCACCATGCTGACAGAGTGCCTGGTAGTCCTAAGCACAAGAAGGCTGAGATGTGCCTTATGAAGAAAATACATGTGTCAGATGAGTTTTGTTCAGGCATGAGTTATAATGTCATGGCTGTGTTAATGAATTGACAATACATATTAAATAAATACAGGTGGAAATGTCCATGTGTGTTCTTCAACAGAAACACTCATAAAACAAGAATATATATCAATTCATTGATGAAAATACTGTGACTGGAGACTTGCAGGAACCTAAACCTGTATTTCCTCTAAAAGCAATTAGTATTCATTAATTCAGCTTTCACAGCAACTTTATAAAACACAGTTACCGTGAATGAGATAGACTATTATATGTGTGTGTGTGAAATAGGCTATATATACACATACGTATATATAAATATATAGGTATATGTATATCTAGTTAAATGTTTATTTACATATATACATGTATATACATGTGTGTATATATATGTACAAATACACACACATACACGCACATATATATATATATATATATATATATATGCTATTTTTTTCACCATGCTGGGCCCTGTATAGATAATGGTAAAGAAAACAGATATGGCTGTACCTCTCATAGACATCCAAGTCTAGTAAAGAGGTAAAAGATTAATTAGCAAACGCCTTTGGGGTGCTACATTGACAACCATTCTCTAATCGGCTTAATCAGTAGTAAAACTTGATGCTTTTATCATCGCTGTTTAATTCCTCTCTCTTTCTCGGCTGGCTATGAAGAAGAGTAGGGCAAGGAAGAAGAATGTTGCATTAGAATGTAAGCTCATGAAGGCAGAGATCTTTGTTTTGCTCTAAACCTCCAGCTCCTTGCACAGGTACCTTGTATATAGCATTTGGTAAATGAATCAATTTATTGATTCACTAAACATACCAACAGCTGGTACCTCCAAGAAAAAAAGAAGAGAAGCAAACTGCAAAATAAAATTCCGAAGCATGTCCACTTATCTGATAATAATTCTTCCAAAGTCCCTTGCTAAGAATTTCCGAACGTGTGCTGGCAGTGTAAAAGTTACCCCATGCCGGCCAGGCACGGTGGCTCACGCCTGTAATCCCAGCACTTTGGGAGGCAGAGGCGGGTGGATCACGAGGTCTGGAGATCGAGACCATACTGGCTAACATGGTGAAACCCTGTCTCAAAAAAATACAAAAAATTAGCCGGGCGTGGTGGCAGGCACCTGTAGTCCCAGCTACTCAGGAGGCCGAGGCAAGAGAATGGCGTGAACCTGAGAGGCAGAGCTTGCAGTGAGACAAGATTGCGCCACTGCACTCCAGCCTGGGCAACAGAGCGAGACTCCATCTCAAAAAAAAAAAAAAAAAAAAATGTTACCCCATGCCTCTGCTGATAAGCAAGCAGGCAAGCCCTTGAAGGGACAGTGGAAATTGGTGAAAGAGCTTTCAAAAAAAAAAAAAATACACTTACAGTTTACAGTTCTAAAGAAGGATTCTTTTTTGTAACACCTTTATGTTCTCCAATCAATCAATTTATTGAGTTCAGTCGTTCAATAAATTTGGCATGAACAACCAGCAAACAAAAATGTTTTCAGCATTCCAGAGATGATCAATAATAGCAAATGCCATTAAATGAAAAAGTATCCATAGGTTGTTGTTTTTAATCCTAACCCTATGCTTAGTGATTGCAAAATTTATACCATTCCAGGTATGAATCTTAGTATTAGACTAATGGGATATTACCCATTCCAAGTCTGCAAGTGATTAAGACACTTAAAACGAAAAATATTTTTTCAATTGACTGCAAATATATTTTAATGCATGCATCCCAAGATATTGGCAACACCAACTGGATGAGAAGAGGCAGTTTGGCCAGATGCCATTTTGCCACTAACTAAAAAAGCTAAGGACTGCTCTGAAAATCTCCTAAATAAAAAAGCAATCTAGTTTCTGGCAAGGAGATCAGCAATGGCCATTTCATATAAATGAATCTGTCATGATATCATTTGTGCACAAGCTTGATCATCCAAAATAGCAGAAACAGCAGGCTGTGGTGTGGCTTTTCTTTATCTGTTTTTGATAGACTGCTTCTCCTTTTCCTGCCCCAAATGATGACTGCCACCGATGAAAAACGGTTCTGTGAAATTGCAATAAAATTATTCTCAGTTTTAATAGTCAACTAACTTACCGAAGAGAAACTGTACCTCTTATTTTGTTAGTGCTTTACAGATTCCGAACACAAGATCAATACGATCCTCCCTTTATATATCTTCATCAAAATAAGACAAGTGGAGTATGACAGGCTATAAAATATGTTCTTTGCTTATTGGTGTGCCCACTTGTTCCAGATCATTTGCAGGGCTGCCAGTAACAGAAGGAAGTGGCATAAATGAAACATGTCCCCCTTTTTTTCCCAGTAAGATTCTCTTGCAAGATCCACAAAGAACATCAGCCATTATTTTCTAAAGCCAATCAAAGGTCTTCTGTGCTACTGTGCACATCTAGACAGCTATGCAAGCTCGTCTTATTTACCCCATCTCCGGCTATCCCAGTCATGAGGTGTCTAAGCTGCTTCATTAAGCAGAACCAGCAAAAACAGCGTTCAAAATGGTGTGCCTTTCAATCCAAATAAAAAAAGAGCACTTTATTTTTTTTTTTCTTCCAAAGGCAATGAAAATTGTCGTAGCTTAGCAAGAAGATAATGGAAGTGCATCACTGGGCTGTAAGAGGCTTTGGAGTTGTATTATGCTGTGTCCCTTTTATCAGCACGACTTGGGGCTCCTCATGGATTCCCGCGATTTCACCGGCAAAGGAGTAAGATGACTCTACCTCCCTCCCTCTCCTCATAGGTTCCCACCCCCTCTGTACAGAACATCATGTTCCCAGACAACTTCCCTCAGGAACTGTAATTTTCTGATTACTGTTACACTGTGAGAAGATTCACAATGGTTGAACAGGTCACCCCATTCCCCAAAGAACCATAACTGCAAGGCAGTAATGTCCAAGCATGAATTTTCTCAGTTATGTGTATAATATCCTATTTTTAAAGCTACATTTCTGAGTAATTAATATAACTATAGGAGCTAAGTAAGAAAAATAAAACATGTTGAATTCTTTTTAAATGATCTCATTTTTTGAAGGGAGGGGGTTTAATTTCTTGCACGAATATCAAGAGTTCTGAGAAAGGCTCCATCCTCTCTTATAAAATATCCCACTTTTTGACTCTGAATCAGTCAGTTTTGTACAAAATGAAAAAAAGCCTGTATTTATTCAGCAAGATATCATACTATGTTTAGAAAGAGTATTAGAACATGAATCAAGGCCAGGAGTAGTGGCTCACACCTGTAATCCCTGCACTTTGGGAGACCAAAGTGGGCAGATCACCTGAGGTCAGGAGTTCCAAACCAGCGTGGCCAACATGGTAAAACTCTGTCTCTACTAAAAATACAGAATTAGCCAGGCATGGTGGCAGGCGCCTGTAATCCCAGCTACTCAGAAGGCTGAGGCAGGAGAATCACTTGAACCCAGGAGGCAGAAGTTGCAGTGAGCTGAGATCGCACCACTGCACTCCAGCCTGGGTAACAAGAGCAAAACTCTGTCACACACAAAAAAGAAAGAAAAAAAAACGAATCAAGAAATTTGGGTTGAAGTTTATATCACACAAACCTAGCTAATATTTGGCTTTGGGTAAATGTACCTCTTTGGACCTCATATTTTGCATATACAAATTAAAAGGTCAGACTAATGATATTAAGAACACTTCAAACTCTAACATTCAATTATTCTAATTGGCTGAGGAATAATATGAATAATATCATTTCTTAATTGCTTTATTTAACACTTAGTAAACCACAATTAAATGAATTTTCTCTCTGAAGGCCTGGCCTAGGTGAAATTTTTATTCTTTTAAAATAGATCTCCTTAATACACACTATCAAAATACCCTATTTCTTAAAGGCTTCACTAACCAAGGCCATTAGTTGAGAACTTAAGAACTGTAACGAAGTCAGCAAAACTCACCACGTAGGTTTAAAAGAACACTGAAAGGCTTTCTCTCATTTTTGACTTTGTCGTTTCTGAAAGGAATTTGGCTATCGTCCAGTTTAATTTATGTAACACTTTGTTGCTTGTGTTTAACATAATTGCAAACATGAAATGCATTCAGAATTGAAACCTAAGTGCTAACAATCTATTTTTCATCTCACCAAAAACTATAGGAAGAAAGGAATTCCACCACGGATTTTGAGGTCAAATGCTAAATAGCAGCATCAATCAAAGGTATTTACAGGACAATTATATTAGGTGTCATCAGGTTCCAGACTGATGATGTTTGTAAATTCAGAGATAGATTTAGATCCAAAACCCAAATCATAATTATTGTCACATGATAGGCATTCAAGCCTTAAATGTCCATCAAATATGTTATTCTCACAACCGTAGCTATTTATAAGCAAATTCAAGACGGAACTGGCAAGTAAAACAAAACATGTAGTGAATACCTGAATGCTGTTGAAATTGAATAGTGAAGACTTCTTCTAAAAATTGTTTTGCTTCAGTATCCTCTACAAATTCTCAAGCTTAATATTTTGAAAATTAATCATTTGAAAATTCTTAACTAATTTGCACTGGTTTTCTATTTCTTCTACCCCCAATTTCTTTTCTGACCATATGTTTATTGAAATATCTTCACTCCAAAACTGTACTAGTTATTTTCTGCTCATTCTAAAGATAAAATAATTTGCTTTAGTCTGTTCAATTTTATACTGCTTATACCCATTCACTTTATTTGCAGATTATTTTAAGAGTTCAAGCTACCGTTACTCACAAACTTAAGAAACAATCTAAGCAATAAATAATACTCATGGCAATATGAAACATTATCAAGTCTGAAGCTGCTATCTCAAAATCCAATTAAAAGAACAATGTCATGTGATAATGAGAGTGAAATACAGAAAGCACCCCTTCAAAAAGGCAATTCAAGTTAAGAGTATGCTCACATAGCAGGTGTCTATGGTGCTTGATGGGCATGTTCTCAGGCCTGAAACAAAGGCAGTCCATTTTTACTCTTGGGAGTAGATACAAAGTAACAGAGGAAGAAGGGGATTTGAGAAAAAGTGGAAAGAAGGGATACCACACAAAGGTCCCTTTATATTGCCTTCTTTCTTCTTTCTCTTTCTTCAATTGTTCATTCAATAAATATTGATTACTCACTATGCCCAAGGCTTATATATGTTTTTACATATAAAAATATATATATAATATACAGTACATGCAAACATGTATTGTAACATGGAAATTTGTGGGTTTTAACTGAATTTATTTCCTTTAAAACCTTTTCATTTCAAATTGAGTTGGAGATGTTTCTACTGAGTGCCTACAAAGTACTGGAAGAAACAGATCCAACAGAAACCTTTCAATACTTTCCTCACTGATCTTCTCTGTGGTTTTGACATTCTCTTATGGTGGAAATTCTCTCTCTTCTGGCTCTATAACAGCACATACTCTTGATTCTTCTCTTAGCTCTCTGTCCATTGTGCGTGACAATTTCTACCCAAGAATCTTCTTAATCCATTTTGTTCTAATGGATTAAGAATAAGATGGATCATGGCATCCAAATGGCAATGTTTCTCAGAATTATATCATCCCATCCTCTTTTTTTACAAAAGCTCTCCCTAGAATGTGTTCTCCTTCCCACCTTTGACTTAGAACCTTTATCTCTGATCTTGATCATCTTCTGGGCCCCAAAGACAGTTTCAGTCCTCTGCTGGACTTCTCCTCTTAGAAATACCAGGCATGGCCAGGCGCAGTGGCTCACGCCTGTAATCTCAGCACTTTGGGAGGCTGAGGCGGACAGATCACAAGGTCAAGAGATCGAGACCATCCTGGCCAACATGGTGAAACCCCGTCTCTACTAAAAATACAAAAATTAGCTGGGCGTGGTGGTGCATGCCTGTAGTCCCAGCTACTTGGGAGGCTGAGGCAGGAGAATGGCTTGAACCCAGGAGGCGGAGGTTGCAGTGAGCCGAGATCACACCACTGCACTCCATGCACTCCAGCCTGGCTACAGAGCAAGAATCTGTCTCAAAAAAAAAAAAAAAAAGAAAGAAAGAAAAAGAAAAGAAAAGAAATACCAGGCATACCACCTTCCTCTGTTTCCTAATCTGCTTCTCCTTCTAATTTCCTGTTTGTATCAAGTGCTTCCTCATTCCCCTGGTGACTCAACCCTGAAACTTCAAGATATTATAGATTTCTTCCTATCACTCACTCCCCCTATTCATCTATCACTTAGTTCTGTTGTTCCTACCTCCCTTTTGTATTTCAAATCCATCTTCTATCCAT
Source organism: Hylobates moloch (assembly GCF_009828535.3). Lineage (NCBI taxonomy): Eukaryota > Metazoa > Chordata > Mammalia > Primates > Hylobatidae > Hylobates > Hylobates moloch. Next base: position 158,389,723 of record NW_026652279.1, read on the forward strand.
CCCTCACTGACACTTCCTTTGTTCACGTCTTTACTATTTCTCATTTGAATGTCTGCAAATATCTAACTAATTGCCCTGCCTCTAATCAGGATTCCTGCCAATCTGTTCTCTAGCTTGATAATGGATGGTCTTTCTAAAACACAAATCTGAGTGTGCCACCCCTATCCTATGAGCCTGTTTTGGTTTCCGTGTCTTGCAAGATGAAGTCTTGGCTCACCACAGGAATTGGACCTTTTCCACTTCTTTGCCTCATCTAGTACTACTTCCCCAAAACCTCGTTTAGCTCCACTCCCACCAAAATGTTTGTATTACCAGAATTTGCCATGTTATCTCACCCATCTTAACCTCTGTAAATATCTTTCCTTTGCTTAGAATGTTCTCCTCATTTCAGCCTATGTAAGCCCCAAAATATTTGCCATGAGAACTCTCTGGCTCCTCTGTGTGGCTTTGATGCTCTCGCCTCTGTAGCCACCTGTTCCCAGGCTGCCAGTGTGGGCCCTGGAGAAGCAGTTTCCTCACTGGCCAAGATCACTCAGAAGCCATCATGATGGAATGGGGGACTGTGGGGGTGGCTGAGAGGTATTCCTTTCCTCTCCAAATAAAATCTTTGTCTTTTATTCATTAAATCCTAAAATTGATCTAAATCTTCAACACATAAATCATTTTAAATACATATTTTGAACCCTAGGTGGTCTTCACTGGTTGCTTTTTTCACCCAAATACCACCAATAATGGTTTGTGGGGCTGTGATGGTGAGGTCAAAGAACTTTAACCTGGAAATTTACCATCCTTATTCCTGGCTATGGGCTCCAGGGTTAACATATAATTTCAAGCTGTGTAGCAAAGCATTCTCTCATTATTTTTAAAGATTTCTATTTTATCACTTCTAAAGTGTAGGGAATTTGGAAAATATACCTTCCATAACGTAACCAGAGTTAGACACCATGATTGGCATTTAGATGTATTTGCTTCCAGTCTTGTTATTTATCTGTATTCCAATTTTGACAAAGTGATATTCTCTGCATAAGTGTTGTTTATTTAAAACAATGCTACTAGGTGCTTTCTGTATCATTAAATACTATATTTAAATATGGCTAACTAATATTACATTGAATGCAACTGGAATAATTTGGCTAACAATAATTATGGTTAACAAACCATATTTTTATACTACCCTATTATAGACATTTAATTTTTCTCAATGTTTCACTCTTGGGGGTAGCACTCCAACAAATAAACAGTATATTAGAGTGGTGGCGGTGTTGGTGTTTTCACAATTTCTCACCAGGACAAAGTATTTTTTTTTTTAATTCATATCAGTTTGATAGATAATATAAGATATCTCATTATGGCTTTACTTCTTATTTCTTTGAATATCAGTGAGGCTATACATGCTTGTTGTCCATTGTATTTCCTTAGAAAATTGCTTGTTCATTTCCTCTGCCTATTTTAATTACCTAATGTGTATTTTTCCTATTGATTTATAAAAACTTCATTATTATATTATTATTATATTATATAACATTATATCAAGGATCTTAACCTTTTGATGTGTATTGTCTAAGTGTTCTACAGAGTTTGCCATTTGCTTTTCAACTTTGTGCGTAGAGTCTTGATTCTTTTGCTTTATGGAAGCTGTAAATATTTATGTAGTCAAAACTATCATTATTTTCATTGTTGTTCCTTTCACGATTTTATACATAGAATGTCTTTCGCCATATGAATGTGAAGAAAATATTATCCTTATAGTACTTTTATTATTTCTTTTTATTTTATTTAACTCTGTAATCCACCTGGCATTTATATTGGCATACTGCTCGAGGTAGGAATATAACTTTTTCCCCACTAAAATTTACTTCAGTCTCACTTATTGACTAAATCTTTCTTTTCAAGCTTGCTTTTAAGACCACATTTCATAAGATGTTCTATATGGTCTAACAGATCTTTTTAGGGGCTTTCTGTTTGTGGCTCATTTTCAGGCCTCACTGATTTTGTGTCCTTGAATTAGTCAGTTCACTTCCTGGTGTCTAATTCCATTATCTGCAAAATAGATAGATCTGCTTGCAGACTGCTTTAAGATTAGAGATGATTCATATGAGATGCTTATCATAGCACATGGAAAGTTAGAAGCACTCGATAAATAGAAGTTCCTATTTATTTATTGTATTGACTGATATCTTCTGCCAGCACCACAATGACAAACACATTTTTAAACTTAGCATACAACCTGACACTCAGCCGTGGGAAAACTCTTGCATGTTTACTTCCAACATAGGCCTCATTATCAACACTCTTCCCACCCAGGAGTCATAAGTTTAACAAATATTTCAGCACCTACCATGTGCAAGGCATTGTAGGGAATAAGAAGATAAATGAAAAATAGCAGCATTATACAGAACTTCCCTAATCCCAGCTTGCTTCTGCTGTGCAAAATATAAATGAAATATTTTTTATTCAACCAAATATTCATTAGCCCTTGCTATATGACTGGACACAGAGCTACTGGCTATCAGCATGGAGTAGCATGCTACTATTTTGTCCAGGATTCTCATACAAATTCGATCCTGCATATGCCAGACATGGACAAATATCACACATTTGGGGAATTTGCTGAGATGATCTCCCTTCAATATCCAGTCAAATACCTTCTTTCAATATCCAGCCAAATACCTTCTCTTTCATGAAGTCTTCCCTAGTTTATCCATTAGAGGTTATTACTGTTTACTCAGAATCCCTCGGGTGTTTCTATTCATTTCTTTTTTTCTAATAACTCAAATGGCACATTCCTCTGGCCTCCCAGAACATTTGCACGATGTTCGACTACAGTATCTTCTTTCCTTTTCTTTTTTTTTTTTTTTTTTTTTGAGACGTAGTCTCACTCTGTCGCCCAAGCTGGAGTGCAGTGGCGCCATCTCGGCTCACTGCAACCTCCGCCTCCCGGGTTCAAGAGATCCTCCCTGCCTCAGCCTCCTGAGTAGCTGGGATTACAGGCCCCCACCACCACACCTGGCTAATTTTTGTATTTTTAGTAGAGACAGGGTTTCACCATGTTGGTCAGGCTACTCTCAAACTCCTGACCTCAGGTAATCCACCCACCTCAGTCTCCCAAAGTGCTGGATTACAGGCATGAGCCACCACGCCTGACCTGATTAGTATATTTTTGTCTTGCTTCTATGTTCATCTATATGCCTACCCGTCATTCACCCCCATCTGATTATCTTCCTCTCAGGATCAGAGCTACATCTTCTTTCTCTTTGTATTCCTGGCAAACACACTGCCTATTCGATAACAAATACATGCAAATGATGCTCATCTTCTATTCTCGTTTATTATATATTAGTTAAGTAAAGCTACCATATTGTAGCTTATATTTTAGCTACATATCTGTGCAATGTGCTCCAGTTTGGAGAATATTTTTCATGCATTTTTGTGAGCCATTGCCACTGGACTCATATGTTGCACTATATTAACACACTATCTACTTTGAAATATGAATATTGGGGGAGGGGAATGGATAATACTTTCCATTATCAGTATTAAAAATAATGCAGGCTGGGCGTGGTGGCTTATACTTGTAATCCCAGCACTTTGGGAGGTAGAGGGGGTGGATCACGAGGTCAAGAGATCGAGACCATCCTGGCCAACATGATGAAACCCTATCTCTACTAAAAATGCAAAAATTAGCTGGGCATGGTGGCACATGCATGTAGTCCCAGCTACTCGGGAGGCTGAGGCAGGAGAATTGCTTGAACCCAGGGACAGAGGTTGCAGTGAGCCGAGATCGTGACACCGTACTCCAGCCTGGCAACAGAGCAAGACTCTGTCTCAAAATAATAATAATAATAATGCTAAAAATCCTGAATATTATCAATATGGGAGTTTGGAGTTGTAACCTAATCTTCTCTGAATCCTGAGCCTTGACATTTTATTTAACTTCTAAGATTCTTATTATTCCCATCATTTACTTAACAATCTTTTTCTATCCTTTTCTTTTAGCATTTCCCTTGTTATTTTACTTAAAATTATTCTCAAACTTTTCAAATATTCGAGTCTTATTTTCCCATCTATAATTGTAATGTAAATTCTTCACGTACAAGGACAATTTCATATTCTGCTTTATATGTCCCACGGCACCCAGCACAGTGCTGCGATCTTGCTAGGTTATCAAAATCTGATCTACTGATTTAAGTAATTAGCACTTCACTGAGGGACACATTTAAGAAAGTATCAATGTGAATACAACCTATCTAACAAGGTTAACACCTATTGAGCCCCTAATATGTGCCCAATGTTAGGCATATCACATGGCCTTGCCCATTTAATCATCACAACTCTATAAGGTAGATACTATTATTATCCCCGCTTCACCAGTGAAGAACCAAGACGTAGTGAAGTTAAACAGGGAGTGAATGGCTGAGCACAGATATGACCCCAGTCTATCCAAGAGCCAAGTTTAAGGTCTTAATCAATACCATGTACTGCCTGAAGAAGTATATAAGGATGTAAGAATCACTGACCACTGAAGAGATGAATTATGGTTTATATAAGATCAAACTGATAGAAACTATAAATAGCTCTCCTCTTTTGAATTTAAAATTTCACAAAGAATACTTTAAGTTTCAACATTAACAGATTATTGCATTAAGTTTAAATATTAACAAATACATTCATTTCAAAGATATTCCCAGGATTTAAAGTCAAATCCCATAAAATGATATAACTTTTTATAAATCACTGCATTATAAGATGTTAATACAAATATCTAGAAGCTGAATTGTAGAATGACTATCAGGATGCAATGTCCATTAAAAACATAAAATTACATTCCAAATGTACAGTTGTATATGTATCTTGTCTACAAAAAATGTTTAATAAAAGTTGATCAAATGGGTCGTTATGGAAAGAGAACACAGGGGGCTTCCTATACATTTTTGTCTGACACATATGAACTGTGTCAAATCAAAATCTCCTTAGAGAAACTTCTGACAGAAGACAAAATACCTGATATAAACCTCTATCTAACTTAAAGATCTGCATTCTCCCCACCCCTATTTAAGCCACACTGTGCTTAAATGAGTTGCCACTGTTGCTCTTTTACATTTTACAATTCTTGCTACCTAAAAAGAACACTAACTGCATTTTTAGAAATCAAGCCATTCCAAGAAAAATTGAGAATAAATATAGCGCAATTCCTACCTTGCTGTTAGATTTGTCTAAGCTGAACAGCTCCCTGGTTGTGAAATGCAAATGATAGCTAAAACATTCTGCTAATTCCAAAGTTCCAATGCAAGATGAATACACACAGCACTTCAGTGTTCTAGTTTATAGCTAATGAATAGCACTGGTATTTTCATAGCCACGAAAACAAACCAAGTACTGTAATTTTATGACACTAAGCAAAACGCACAAAAATAGGTAATGGTTGTACTCACTAGTACTTGAGAACAAAGAAATCGGTACCACTGAGCCTAAGAATTATGGTATAAGTCTTATATTCTCTTCAAAGTGTTAGTTGAATGCTTTTACGTTGTTTTCATCATTAAGGAGCTGTCATAATTATCTGTGTGTGATAGCAGAGTAATGTCTGAATAAAAATACAAAACTGATTAGAAAATGCTGAGACTGTAATTAAACCGAACTAATCCAAAATAAATACAACATTTTAATTTCATTAGTATTCCAGATCCTTAAACAGTTGTGGTACCTAGCATAAAAAGATTACAAATTCCCAGGAAACTACATTAATCACACAGCTGAGAAGTGAATTAGAATAAAAAGCATTCTCCGAAGTCTTAATGGAAAAAGGTGAGAATTTTATTTCCTATTGTTCTAACTTTCCAAATCTCTGAATTTCCCTTTCTTGTGGGAGACGGGAGGGGAGCAAATTGGCTCAAAACTCACCTCTGAAATTTTATGAATTCGAATGACTCCTTAAAAAGAAACCAAAGACCACACCAAAGGCACTTGCAAGGAAATATAAACAATCCTCTGAAATCTACTGTTCTCGCAAACCTGTCCCTTTTTGCACCAGCAGGCCTTTTGCACCAAGGGAAACAGTCATTCCAAAGAGTCTTGCTCTGCTATGCCATAGGTAATCTTTTTGCATAAGAAGAGAATTTTATATCAGCAAAAAAGGTAGAAAATATAGGATGTGCTTAATATTTAAGAAAAAGCATTTGTAGCACTCTATCAAGAATGATCATTATTCAATACCCATGTCAGATAGAAAGCTCCTGAATCTGATTTTATTCCATTCACTGATATTCCTTGTGTACCTATGAGAAATAAGGCATGGTGTTAGATGCAGAAGGTATGAAAATGAACAGATAAGGACCTTTCCTTCCAGGCCTTCCCATCAATCATGACCAAACACGGTAGTATCATATTTCCATATGTAGCAATATATTCATATTGTTCAACCTGCCACAAAATTAACATTTGTTAACATTAAATAGGCTAATAAATGAAAAATTTACATGTCTGTATGAACTAAGTTCTCAAATATTTGTACAAATGATGGCATATGTGGACATAAAATATAGAACTAACTCTAAAATTGAGGAAAAGAAAAAATATACATGCAAACTTTGGCTATTCTGGTGATCCCCTGCTGTATTAGTCCATTTTCATGCTGCTGATAAACACATACCCAAGAATGGGCAATTTACAAAAGAAAGAGGTTTAACTGGACTCACAGCTCCACTTGGCTGGGAAGGCCTCACAATCATGGTGGGAGGCAAGGAGGAGAAAGTCACATCTTAATGTGGATGGCGGCAGGCAAAGGGAGAACTTGTGCAGAGAAATTCCCGTTTTTAAAATCTTCAGATCCCATGAGACTCAGTCACTATCACCAGAACAACGCAGGAAAGATCCGCACCCATAATTCAATCACCTCCCTCTGGGATCCTCCCATTATATGTGGCTATTGTGGGAGTTACAATTCAAGATGAGATTTGGGTGGGGACACAGCCAAACCATATCACCTGCCCTTGCGTTTCTTTGGATTTCTAGCACAGAATTCTATTATCTGATCTAATTTCCCCCAGCTCACCACTGTCCTCTGATTTACTGTGGATTAGCGTGAAGTTTTTGCTGTTTTTCAGGTATTGGCCTTTTGCTAACTTCTTGGCTTATTGGCCCTATTTGATGCTCTACAACTCCCAGACTTTTCCTTCCAAACTTTCCTTCCTATATTGCTCTACACAATGTCTTCTATTCCTCTCCTGCCATGACTCTCACTCTAACATTTTTCCCTAATCCTTCATCACAATGACAGGTGAGAGTCTGCAACAAAAGATTCAGAAATATGTCAGCCCACTCCTTAAAATGTTAAGTAATTTTGCTCACTGTCATCAGGTAGAGAAGAATATTCAGCCAGGTCTTTCCAGGACAGGAGCTGCCTCTTGAGAATACATTAGGCTCTTTAGGCAACTACCTTAACAATTTTGGGGCATACAGTATTGCACTAAATTGTGTCCTACAGGCATATAAGGCACTGAACATCCTCCAAAGAAATCCATCTTATTCCTAGGGAATAGTGGGCTTTTTTTCCAAAAATAAAATGTGATTTAAAATGAATTAACTGGGGGATAACTTCCCCAGTCTTTTACATGGGATTTGGAAAAATGGTTGAGTGTTAAAAGGTATGGACTTCTATAAATGTTTTAAAATTGCAACTCCTTTCACATGAACAACAGATGCTAAAAGAAATCACTATTCTACAGAAACAGTTCATTTTAAAATAAATCAATTAGAAGATGTTACTAAAGACAAATAAAAATATGGAGACATTTCTCATTTATATTCAAAGCTAAGGATTAGGAGAACAACCCAATTACTCATCCAATCTGCCCATTTAAGCACCTGTCAACTAAAGGGATTAATATGCATTATGTTTATGGAATTAGGGGCAGCTCTGTCACAGTCTTTGCCTGAGAACCATTAACAAACACATTTTCTAAGTATGTATTAACATTTCTTAGCTGTCACTACTGTAATGACCCTGATACATGCTAATGAAAGCATTGAAATTTCACAGCTATATTGTTGTACATAGAAGATGGAGCCTTCCCCCAACCTGTCCCCCGAAAACATACAGTTGCTCTCCTCCATCTAAGGAAACAAATAGTTGCTTCAAATAACCAATTCATAAAAGCTAATTATTCTCACGGGGATTTATTTTTTTCTTCTTGAAGAGACAAATTAGAACAAGTATAGGAAGGAAACGATTAAGTCACAAAAGTGTAAAAATGTTCAGAACTACATAATGTGGGATCTGAGTTACTGGAGATACCATATGCAGCATCTGCAAATGATGATCACTCTCAGATGGCAGCAACACCTGCTCTGGCTCTGACTGTGGTGTAAAACTCTGAAACCAAGGTACTGGTACGCTACTGAGTCTATTTGAGGATAGGTTAACCATTTTGGCAGTGACTTCCTTCCAGTGACAAATGGAATCATATGTCATAAATGGGCTGTACATACATAAATAACTTCATTGTTACGTAAGTACTCAAGTCACATAAAAATAATAATAATAACGAATCAATTAAAAATTAGCAAAAGATGAACTGACACTTCACGAACAAAGATGTTTGCAGGGCCAATAAGCACATAAAAAGAAGTACATCTGTAGTTAACAGGGAAATGGAAATGAAAACTATGATGAGATCCTCTTCATGCCCACTAGAACGGCTAAAGTTACAAAGACAGGGATTGGGGGAACATGAAACAACTGGGAATCTCATACATTACTGGTGAGAACATAACATGTTAAAACCATTTTGAAAACTGTTATACTGTTTCTTTCAAAGCTATCCTACACGCCAGTGATTCTACTCCTTGGTGTTACCCAAACGAAAGGAAACATATATCCTCAAAATGGTGTATATAAAAAAATGTATTGCAATTTTCTTCATAAAAGCCCCAACTGGAAGCAATCTACATGTTCATCAACAGGAGAATGGATAAACAAATTATATAGTCATATAATGGAACACCACTCAGCAATGAAAAGGATTGAACTACTGACACAACCACATGGGTGAATGTCAAAAATATATTTCCAAATAAAAGCACGACACAAAAGAGCATGCACTTTATGATTCCATTCATCTGAAGCTCTACTACAGCAGGGAGAAGAAATCTTTGGTGATATAAATAACAAAAACGGTTTTCTCTGGGTACAGTGTATTGACTGCAAAGGGGCACGAGGAACTTATTGAGGTAATGCAAATGTTCTATTTCTTGATTGAGGTGTGGAGTACATAGATGTATACAGTTGTCAAAAGTCATCAAGCTGCACACTTAAAATTAAATTATACTACAACTAAATACAGACCTAAAACTGATCAGCCATATTATTAACCATTCTAAAGCACTTAATAATAATAGTTAAAACTTACATAGTATTCATTATATAAATGACTGTTCTAAGCTCACATATTATCCAACTTAATCCTCATTACAATTTTATGAGGTAAATGCTATTGTTGTCTCCACTTTATAGATGAGAATCTGAGGGGCTAAATAACTTGACTTAAGGTCTCGTAGTTTATACATCCATCCATGTCTTATAGAGATAGTTAATAAGTTCAACATATCTTACATCAACCTTAAAGAGGCCTAAATAGAACTGGGTGCAGTAGTGCATGCCTGTAACCTCAGCTACTTGAGAGACTGAGCTGTGTGTAATCTCAGCTACTTGGGATGCTGAGACGGGAGACTTTCTTGAGCACAGGAGTTCAAAACCATCCTGGGCAATGTTGCGAGACACCATCTCAAAAACAAACAACAACAAAAGACAAAGAGTCCTAAGTAGTTCATAATTTGGATTTGATGAACTATTTAGTTCACAAGCTACAAATTAATATTGCATGAACTTAAATGATAAATAACAATCCTGCTGGGTGAGGTGACTCACACCTGCAATCCCAGCACTTTGGGAGGCTGGGGCAGGCTGGTCACTCAACATCAGGAGTTCAAGACCAGCCTGGCCAGCATGGTGAAACCCCACCTCTACTAAAAATATAAAAATTAGCTGGGTTTGGTGGGGCATGCTTGTAATCCCAGCTACTTGGGAGGCTGAGGCAGGAGAATGGCTTGAGCCTGGGAGGTGGAGGTTGCAGTGAGCCAAGATCGCACCACTATACTTCAGCCTGGGCGACAGAGCAAGACTTGGTCTCAAAATAAATAAATAACAGTCCTTATAAAGTATTTTTGATTCATGAATATGTATACTTGTGACAATTGTAACAAATAAAACTATAAGAAACTGAGAAAGGACAGTGCTACCAAGATTCACGGGGCACATTCGGATGCTGTCTGCCTGTAGAGGCAAGACACATGGGCATAGCTCTGAGTCAGTTATCTGTCTGCGAAGGTCCATTTCAGGACCTGACACAGCTGACACACTTGAATGGTGTCTTGGATGATGAGAAAACAAAGAATGTGTATTAAGTTTTATCGACATCAACTTGAAGGGTGTAGAGGGCTAGACACAGTTTCAAATGACCCCTATGAGTCAGAGTTAAAAATAGAATGATGTTCAATGGTAACAAAGATTGGTCTTTTCAATTGGGGGGAAAAGCAGTAAGGTACAAAAGGCAAGGAAACTCTTCTGTTAAAAGACTCCCAATAGGAGGAAGGCCCAGCCTCCTTCTGCACCCTCCCAGTCTCCACATCATTTTAATTACTTTGATGTCTTCTCTATGCAGCTGAAAATAAACATTGAATAATCAATGTATTTTAAATTAGTGATAGCTTCATATTCAAATTTTCCTCTTTTCATTCCTGATAGGTATGCTTAAAATAAAGATTTTTAGATTGTAGCTGTTTACACTGTCCATTTCTATCTCCCTTATATTAAAAATTAACACTCTGAGTCTGGAAACCAGGAGGTAGAATACTCTTCGGGGGAGGAAAAGAAAACGTCCGGAAATCTTGAAGGAGTATAACTGAAGGATGTTAAAGTGACTAAGACGTGAGGAAAGAAACAAATTTTGTGCAAACCACCATGTATTTTACTACTCTCAGGTTTGTCGGAGACAAATTCCCAAACCACAAAGCCCTGCGCCATTGGTAGGATATTCCTTCGGCCCTTCAGTCCCAATACCTTCTCCCTCGTCACTCCTCTCCTGTGGCCTCATCTTCCCATCAATATCCCTCTTCTGATATGCTCCTGTTCAAAGGTCTCTAATTACAGCCATTACCAACTCCCCAGTGCCCATCAACAGTGATAAGTTCCTGTTATCACCTCTCTAATTATATCCATTACCACTTCCTTATCCACACTAACCAATTAATTCATTAATCAGTTAACAAACCTCAAATTAATACCCCTCAGGACACATTATCAGATATTACGGGGTACAAAAATTGGTATGTGACACTCTTCCCTACTCTGAAGGAATTCCCAGCCTATTCAGGAGTCAAGAATGTGTGTGTGTGTGTGTGTGTGTGTGTGTGTATGTGTGCCTATGTGTGTGTCTGTGTATGTCTGTATGTGTGTGTATCTGTGTGTGTCTGCATATGAGTCTGTGTGTATGTGTCTGTGTGTATATGTGTGTCTGCATATATGTGTCTGTGTGTGTGTGTGTGTGTGTGTGTGTGTGTGTGTGTGTGTGTGTGTGTGTGTGTGTGTGTGTGTGTGTGTGTGTGTGTGTGTGTGTGTGTGATTTCAGCACTACTGAATTGAAGGGAACATTTCCAGTATATTGAGATGAGCAGAGGTGGCTCCCACTGAAAAGGTGAAAGACCTGAGCTTCCCTCTCTGAATGAAAAACAGGACTCAAACTTTTAGTGAGTTGTGTGAACAAAACCCAGAAGTGAAAATGATAAGACCGGCCGGGCGCGGTGGCTCACGCTTGTAATCCCAGCACTTTGGGAGGCCGAGGCGGGCGGATCACGAGGTCAGGAGATCGAGACCACAGTGAAACCCCGTCTCTACTAAAAATACAAAAAAATTAGCCGGGCATGGTGGCGGGCGCCTGTAGTCCCAGCTACTCAGAGAGGCTGAGGCAGGAGAATGGCGTGAATCCGGGAGGCAGAGCTTGCAGTGAGCCAAGATTGCGCCACTGCACTCCAGCCTGGGTGACAGAGCGAGACTCTGTCTCAAAAAAAAAAAAAAAAAAAAAGAAAAAAAAGAAAATGATAAGACCAATCTCCCCTGAAAAAAAAGCTTGGGTTCTGAGGCAGAGGGTCCCAGGACTGACGTAGTAAATTAGACCAGATCACTAAGGAAAAGACTTCAATAGCAAGGAGTATAGTTTTTACTTGTAATATAGGCATTATGAGTCGGTGACAACTAATATTGCATCCTACAGCAAATACACAAATAAACTTATTAAACTTATGTCTTTCAGTTGTAAGTCAGAACTCATCTATTGAAAGCCCGTAAGAAGAGGGACAGCATGACTGATGGCACCAGCCAGTGGACATGTGAGACCCTTAGACATCTCCAGGCCCACCTCAGATCTGGCAATGGTCAGTGATATGCTATGATGGGCAGCCCTCTAGCGCAGGCCAAACATTCATATATTTTATTTGTATTTGTACAAAGTAACTCTGGGCATTTCTTCACTTCTAGAAATAAACAATATAAAGAATATTTATATAAATTAAGGCCATCTTTCAGGATGATGATATAAAAATCTCAGTGAAGATTTCAAAATGCATAGAGGCTATGCAATGTAGTAGAAAGAGGTGTGAACAGTAAGTAATCTTGCCATTAATCTAAACCCTGTTACAGACACGTTATATGTGATTAAATTTTCTCATCTATAAAATAAAAAGTTTAGGCTAATTCTAAGGTCTCTTTGAGTCTAAAAGGGTCTGTTTTATCTCTGTAATTTCACATGCCATGATTAAAAACTATGAATAGCGCTTATTAAAAAATTTAAAACTAGATTTTATTTTGCTCTAATTACAAATTAATAACATAGCTTAATGTCTAATACTAATTGGCAAAGGTTGGTCAAAATCAGAAAAGTATTCAGAAACTTGACTTGATGTGTATATTAGTTATCTATTGCTGCATAGCTAATTACCACAAATTTAGTGGCTTATAACAACACACATGTATTATCTGACAGTTTCTACGAGTCAGGAGTCTGTGCCCAGCATAGCTGGGTTCTGTGCTCAGGGTCTCAAAAGTTGTCAACCAAGGTGCATTCTGTTCCGAGCTGGGGGACCTCAACCAAACTCATGTGATTGTTGGCAACATGCAGTTCCTGAGGTCCCTGTCTAGTTGCCAGATGTCATGTAGGGGCCACCCTCAGCTCCTAGAGCTGTCCTAGAGGCAGGCTTCAGGGCCGGCAACTGCTAAGACAAGTCTTATACAGCATATCATATTCACAGGAGGGACAGCGCATCTCTCCTTTGCCATTTTATATCAGCTGGAAGCAAGTCACAAGCTCTGCCTCCTGCTCAAGGGTAGTGGATCACACCAGGGTATGACTCATTGGGGTCACCTTAGGGTCTGTTCCCACAGTGTGAAAGGTAAAACAATTGTGTTACGATAGCAATCTAACTTCTTTCAGTCAACTTTTTAAAACGCAACAGATGGAGCTGGGCTTGGTGGCTCACTCCTGTAATCCCAGCACTTTGGGAGGCCGAGGGGGGTGGAGTCACTTGAGGTCAGGAGTTCAACACCAACCAATATGGCAAAACCCCATCTCTACTAAAAACACAAAAATTAGCTGAGCATGGTGGCAGGTCTCTGTAATCCCACTACTTGGGAGGCTGAGGCAGGAGAATCACTTGAACCCAGGAGGCGGAGGTTGCAGTGAACTGAGATCATGCCACTGTACTCCAGCCTGGGTAACAGAGCAATATTCTGTCTCAAAAAAATAAAAATAAATAAAATGCAATAGATAATTAAGAACTAAAATGAGACAGGACAGGATGCTATTGGAAAACTTTCTTACAATAGTTGCCATGACAAAAAACATAGTAGAAAGCAGCATGTGTTCAGCACTTCCTGTGCAGTGGGCTTTGCACACACGTTATTATATTTAACAGTCACAATGACTCTATAAGATAGGGTTATTATCCCCATCTTAGAGTACAAAACATGATGCAAAGATAGGTTAAGTGGCTTGCACAAGGCCACACAACTACAAAGAAGCAGAATTTGGTAAGAACCCTAACCTCATTTTCCTATACAGTAGCAAAGGAAATGTCTACTACATTTGGAAGCCTAGTAACTAGATTACTCAGCAAATCATTATAGTCTTAAGCCTCAGTTTCCTCATCTGTAAAATGGAGAAGATAGTGGTACCGGCCAGGCGTGGTGGCTCACGCTTGTAATCCCAGCACTTTGGAAGGCCGAGGCGGGCGGATCACGAGGTCAGGAGATCGAGACCACGGTGAAACCCCGTCTCTACTAAAAATACAAAAAAAATTAGCCGGGAGTGGTGGCGGGCGCCTGTAGTCCCAGCTACTCAGAGAGGCTGAGGCAGGAGAATGGCGTGAACCCGGCAGGCGGAGCTTGCAGTGAGCCGAGATTGTGCCACTGCACTCCAGCCTGGGCGACAGAGCCAGACTCTGTCTCAAAAAAAAAAAAAAAGAATATAGTGGTACCTGGTCTAGATACCTCATAAGGTTGTTGTGAAAATGAAATGGGAATGAGATGTGTAAAGCTCTTCACACACTGTAAGTGCTTACTAAGCCCGTATTGTTGCTGTTCTGTTGGAAGTTCTGTGTAAACTCCAAAGAACTATACATATGAAAGCACAGGAAGGGCAGTGAACTTAATGGCTCTTTATGTTTTGTTTGTGTTTTTTTTCTGGCAAGGAATTTTCAGGATTCTTCAGTAAAAGAGCCTACTATCTTCTCTGGTGAAAAGGCCCTGGAAGCCAGAAAAAAAATAAATATTCCATTGATCTTTCTGTAGGAGAAGCAATAAAGTTCTTGTCCACAAATAAATTGAAATGTAACAGTTTTTTTAACAATTTATATTGATGAGTCAAAGAAGTGGGCATTTATATGCTTGAAGAGAATGTTTGGGTTAACCTTTGTGAAAATGTAAAGTATTAAGATAGACAAAAATAGATTACACAAAGAATGAGTGGATCAAAGGGAAAAATATATCTTCAGAAATATTTAATAATAGAGTAATAACATTACAGGACATCATAAATGCTAACTCATATTTAATAAGTCTACAACATGCTTTAAAAGTAGATACCTATATTGTAAATTATTTAATCTAAAAATGCAGTTTTTGTTTTTGTTTTGTTTTGCTTTGAGACAGAGTCTTGCTTTGTTGCCCAGACTGGAGTGCATGGGGGCAATCTCCGCTCACTGCAACCTCTGCCTCCTGGGTTCAAGCGATTCTCCTGCCTCAGGCTCCCTGGTAGCTGGGATTACAGGCGCCCACTATCACGCCCAGCTAATTTTTGTATTTTTAGTAGAGACAGCAATTCTGCTGCCTCAGCCTCCAGGGTAGTTGGGATTATAGGTGTCCACTACTACACTCGGCTAATTTCCTAATTTTTAGTAGAGACAGGGTTTCTCCATGTTGGCCAGGCTGGTCTCAAACTCCTGACCTCAAGAGACAGGGTTTTACCATGTTAGGCTGATCTCAAACTCCTGACCTCAAGTGACTCTGCCCACCTCAGCCTCCCAAAGTGCAGGGATTACAGGCCTGTGCCACCACACCCAGCCAAATGCAGTTATTTCTAAGACGAAGGGTGATTATATTTATCTACTTTAATTCCTTGGCTTTACCTTTGCCATGTACTTGTTTTTCATTTTTGTTTTTAGGCAAATCAATGTTGTCACCATCTGTAAGTGCTGCATTGTCCTAAGGGGATATTTGCTAACAGGACACCCATTGCCCTTGCCCAAGGGCCACCTGTAGTGCAGGGCAGGAGGGACACAAGCAGTGCTGTGCTGGTGTTTAACAACTGATAGGGATGGGGACATTTGTCAATTTCCATGGCCAATTTCAAGCTATCAATGGTATGTCACTGATCAGGAGATGGGAGAAGGTGGCTCTGCACACCACATAGCCCAAGTGAAAAGATCAAAAAGGAAGACATCAAGGAAACACTAAAATTCAGCTTAATGCAGTAGAACATATATATCCATATGCCAAGGCCTTGAATTTCTATACTGGGCTGGGCAGGATTAATTTGGAAGACCTCTAGAAAGATAGAATTTTTCAAAGGGAAGAATTGCAAAGAAACGAATTAATTATACTGGATATTCTATAAATGTTATCTGAGGTAATTCCTTTAAAAAAAAACACAAAGTCTCCCCCTGGCACCCAGGCTAGAGTGTAGTGGTGTGATCTCAGGTCACTGCAATCTCTGCCTCCTGGGCTCAAGGGATTCTGCTGCCTCAGCCTCCAGGGTAGTTGGGATTACAGGTGTCCACTATTATACCTGGCTAATTTCCTAATTTTTAGTAGAGATAGGGTTTCTCCATGTTAGCCAGGCTGGTCTCAAACTCCTGACCTCAAGCAATCCGCCCACCTCTGCCTCCCAAAGTGCTGGGATTACAGGCATGAGCCACTGTGCCCAGCCAGTAATTCCTGATTAAACATGGGAGGTAGGTATCATTTTCCCCATTTTACAGATAAGGAAACAGAGGCTCAGGCAAACTTCCTCATGGCTAATAAGTGGAAGATTATTTCATTCTTCCACCTCTTTCTTATCTCTTCCCTATTTTTCTTCTTTTCTGCCTTCTTCCTTCCTTTCCTCCTTCTCTCCCTCCTTCTAGCCCCTATACCCCTCCTTTACTAAAAATCCACCTAGTGCCTTCTATGCCCAAGGCAGTGTGCATATAACCAAGTACATAAAAGTAAATAAGTATCATAAATGTTTCTAAAATTCTGTCCTCAAGAATTCAACCCTACTGAAACTGGGAGCACACAGGGGTCCAGACAGAACCCCCAAAATAGTTTTCCTAAGTGCAATGATAGGACAGCATTGAGAACAGGCATACTGGGGAGGAGCACATGAAATGAGAATTACTAAGTCCGCCATTATCTAAGTCAGCATTCAAAGCCATCTCTGAATGTGCTGGTAGGCGTTTCACATACTGGGAGGAAAAAAAAAGATGGATGGGATGAGAGAGAGAGCAGGGTTGTGGCAGGGAAGAGAGTTGAGAAGGCAGCAGAGGTGGGGGAAGAAAAGAAGGACATATTCTTACTATAACAGCAGACTTAGTGCTGGAGCACCTACTTAGAATTAAGACTAGAGTTTAGTCTGCTATTAAAGATAAATGTGACTTAACTAGTTTGTTTTATTATAAAATAGGAACAATCTCGGCTACTAGAAACTTCACAGGGATGCTGTAATGCTAATAAATACCCTCTTTGTCATTCTCCAGTAGTACTATAAAAATTTTTACAATATTATTATCATTACAAAAGATAATTTATCTTTTGGCTCAGTGCTAGAAAAAGGAATAGAGTCTCTCCAATACCCTCTAGAGCAAATAGAAATCTTCCAAATAATATACGTGCATTAGCCAGGAGCTTTTCTTTTGAGAAGACCACAAAGCAATAGATGAACAAATGAAGCCTTAATAGAAAGATATTCACAGCATAAACAGGGAGAGGTGGCAATTATTTCAACATTTTAGCCACCCTCACCACTTAATGTTTTTCCTACAGTTAATAAAATAATAAAAATATCCATTAGTTTCACACAGTACATAAAACTAAATGATTCTAAGTATTTGCTACTATGATTCTGTCACCTTTGAGGGACATTTTTTTCTTTAAAAAATCCAAGCCTCACTCTATACAAAAATGAGATTAAATCTGCAGTGTTCTTCCACCATTCTGTATCATCATACCAGACAATGTACCGTAAGGCAGGGTATGAATTCCAACAATAGGATCACATCCTAAGCTCTTTATTGCAAAGATTATTGTTAATATGCTACACTCATGCTTTTCTTCAAGTTCTGCACAATGAGGATTATACAGTTTTATACAAATCATATTTCTACCAGATACGCTCCATATCACCTCTAAAGTTAATTTATCGAACGCTAGGTATTGCTTTACAAAAAGTGAAACCATGCTGACTTAACACTGAGACTACAAAAGATTGAAGAGCCTCTACCTTGTCCAAAGAGTCAAAATGAACGCAGGACAGGAGTGAGGATGGGAGGACAAACCTGATGCCTTGCTGGAGTCTAAAAAGTGACACTTTATCCCTTATCTCAAGATGTGCTAGTGCCTTAAACACTGCTAAACACTTGATTACCAGCTGTGGCCATTCCATTCTAAAACAAAAAAAAAAAAAAATGGGGGAAGCTGGGTGACTGTGTCTCTGACTAAAGCACTCCCCTCGGTAGGCAGTAAGGGCCACAGGCATAGCTGTGGAGAAGTTCAACATGTGAAAGGGCCTCAGCTACAATCAGACATCTGGTTTACCCTGCTTCCTCAGCACAGATACTAAGGAGAGAAAGCTAAGAGAACACAAAGGCTCCATCTGCCAAGAGAGATTGAGAATATTTAAAAAAGCATATTTTGGTTTCTATATATTTGCCTGGTCATTTAAAATTGTACCCTATCAAAAATTTCATAAGACACGTGGCTAAGATCACTCATCGCCAAAATTACTTTCATTATTGAACCATTTTCTGGCATCATGAGCTAAAAACGATCACTAGCATCTGGATGCCAACCCAGTGGCCTTATCCACTAAGAGCAAATACTGGGGTAGTTAAATTCTGGATGGCTCAGTTTCCTCACCCCACTCCTACAGCTTTACTTCTAACTTGGAAGTTCACAGCTAATATTTTATAAGGAATGACAGGAGACTTTATTCTTGTTGTCTTTAAACAAGCCCATCTCCCTTCCGTTGTCACAGCCTCTGCCGGCTGAGTTCTTTTTCCAAAACAAAAACTCTGCATACTTACAATCACAAATAAATGGAGTCAAGAAGCAATGCCGCAAAGTTCAAATTCTTAAGTGCTTACCTTTCCCTTCTTTAAAAAGTAAAATCATCAAGATTCTTATTGGCAAGCAAGTAACCTTTTTATGTTCTCCAAGTACTGCCAAAAATATATGCCTGTCTATAGGCATTATTTCAAAATTTATAGCATCAGTATGAAGATAATAATTACTAAGAAAGGACTCAGGTTATAAAATGAAAGAGAAGAAACTTTATTTAAACCATTCACTTTTTAAGTTATTATAAATTGGACATCAAATTGTCATACATTTAATAGTTTTCTGGATGATTATAACAGCTTGCTACCTAAGGTCTCCCTAGGTCTCCTCTGGGCTGCTCCCACCTCTCTACAATCCATTCTTCACACAGCAAGCCCAGTGTATTAGTCTTTTTTCATGCTGCTGATAAAGACACACCTGAAACTGGATCATTTATGAAGAAAAAAAGGTTTTTTTTTTTTTTTTTTGAGACGGAGTCTCGCTCTGTCACCCAGGCTGGAGTGCAGTGGCGCAATCTCGGCTCACTGCAAGCTCCGCCTCCTGGGTTCACGCCATTCTCCTGCCTCAGCCTCTCCGAGTAGCTGGGACTACAGGCGCCCACCACCACGCCCGGCTAATTTTTTGTATTTTTAGTAGAGACGGGGTTTCACCGTGGTCTCGATATCCTGACCTCGCGATCCGCCTGCCTCGGCCTCCCAAAGTGCTGGGATTACAAGCGTGAGCCACCACGCCCGGCCGAAGAAAAAGAGGTTTAATGTACTTACACTTCCACATGGCTGGGGAGGCCTCACAATCATGGTGGAAGGTGAAAGGCACGTCTTACACGGCAGCAGGCAAGAGAGAAAGAGAGCCAAGTGAAAGGGGCTTCCTCTTATAAAACTATCAGATCTCATGAGATGTAGTTACTATCACGAGAACAGTATGGGAGAAACTGTCCCCACAATTCAATCATCTCCCACCAGGTCCCTCCCGCAACAGGTAGGAATTATGGGAGCTACAATTCAAGATGAGATCTGGGTGGGAAAACAGCCAAACCATATCACCCCATGATCCTTTCAGAATGACAATATGCTAATGTAAACCCTATGTATAAAACCCCTGAATAGTCTGCCACAGCTCCCAGGATATTGATCAAGCCATCAACATGGCCTTTGAGGCCCTGAGGTGTCTGCTTCCTCCTATACTTCCAGCCTTTCTCCTATCAGTCTCCCAATGCTTACTGCTCTTCAGCCATGCCAATTATTTTCACTTCTTTAAATGTGCCACTCTCCAGCTTGCCACAGGGCCTTTGCACAGACTGTGCACCCATTTGGTATATTTAAAGCTCTCTCCTAACCCTATTTCAACTTCATTCACCAACTTAGCCCCAACTAATTCTTTGGACATCAGATCATGTGTCACTTTTTCAGGCTGCCGTCACTTTCTTCAAACCAACCCTCTGGGTCAGCTGTCTTTGTTCCAAGTGTTCATGGGGTCGTGTTCTCTTTTTCATGTGCTGTTTGTTTTATTATTGAGGCTAATTACCCCACCCCAGTTGCCTGGAAGCTCTGTTAGCACAGGGGCCTCATCCTCTCCCTACTCATCATTGCATTTCCATCACTGACCATAATTACTGGTACAGAAGAGATGCTCAATAATTATTGAATGAATAAATTAATTAATCAATTAGTCTCATCTTCTTTAGGGTGACCAGGTCAAAGGATAAAATGATAATAGATCACAGTGGAAATTTGGAAGGCAGTCAGCCTACAGGTATGTGCTGAAGCAAACTGTTAAAGACCACATACAAAAGGCTTAATAGTCTTTCTTCTAGGTAGAGGTGTTAATAAAAATGTCAGAAAGGGCATGGAGAAGGGAAGGGAATGAACAGAGTTGGAAAAGCAGTTGCTGCAGCAGAGAGTGGGCCTTATTCACTCAAGGAATACTGCAAATGCATTGTAATAATGTATCTAAACATTTGTTCAACATCTTTCCAGTTACAGACAGTATTCACATCTGTCATTTCAGTCTTTCTTCACACTCCTCTCAGCAAGCCGGTGACATAGAAAGGGTAGATGCTATTCACAACCATTTTAAAAATGATTAAACAATCTCAGAGAATAATTTTCCTAAGAGCTCAGAGAGAAAGCCAAGGCTGCAACCAGGTCTTCAAAGCCTGGTTCCCTCCTATTCCCACACATGATGCTAATGCACAGGTGTGTCTAGTTACTTAACCTGAGAAAAGGTAAAACAACTAGAATTATTTCAAAGAAGAAGTTTCAATTTTCAATGGGTTTTCTCATTAAGGCTACTGGAATGAAACTCTGACCCTCATAAACCATTAAACTTGGGGAAGGACGGGGAAGCTACGGATGCATCTCATTTATTCATCTGTCCTTCCACCTAATATTTACAGTCAATGCTCATTATTTGCAATAATTTTGTTCTATTAAAGTTACTGCAAACATGAAATAAGCAAATATGGAATCATTGCTCCTAGAAGAAATACGGGATTAAGTTCCTATGAACCTCTGCTCATAACATTTTCATCAACTAATCAATACATAATTTTGTTTTACGTGTGTTCCTGTTTAAAGATACCTTATTTAATATATATTCTTCTTGGTTCATTAGCATTGAAGTCATGACCAACAACACTATAACTCATGCCTGAATGTGAAATCGGCCCCATTGTCCCATGAAATTGATGTTTATTGCTTCTTTGAATAAACATAAAAATTGACCCCACAGTATGAACATTTTTAAAATTTACATTTGTGTTATCTGAGTTTCTTTCTCAAAAAACCAACCATCAGGCCTCCCAGACAATATAAAGAAACTGAAACTTACTAGATTACCACATCTGGACAATGAGACACCAGACCCCTCATGACTGCCCAACCAGCCACCTGCTTCCTGTTGACCAAACTCCTCTTTCCTACCCCTCCCTAACTCCTGTTTTCCCACACACAATTACATTTTTTTCCTTGCTACATAAAGCCCTAATTTGAGTCAGAGAGATGGAGTTGTGACTGATCTCCCATTTCCTCAGCTGCAGGACCCAAGTAAAACCTTCTTCCCTGACAATATTTGCTGTTTCAGTAATTGGTTTTCTGAGACATGAGCAACAAAGCCTAGACCAAACCCCTGGGGTTTGGTAACAAATGAAGCTACTCTAACACAGGTGTGTTTTCTCCACAAAACCTTACACTGAAGAACGCTAGACAGCACTTCAGCAGGATGTTTGGGGGCCATTTTAAACACCAAAATCACCAACAAAAAGCACAAAATTGTGAAAATAGACCATGATATGGTTTGGCTGTGTCTCCACCCAAACCTCATCTTGAATTATAACTCCCACAATTCCCACGTGTCATGGAAGGAACCTGGTGGGAGGTGACTGAATCATGGGTGCAGGTCTTTCCCGTGCTGTTCTTGTGATAGTGAGTGGGTTTCACAAGATCTGATGGTTTTAAAAACGGGAGTTTCCCTGCGCAAGTGCTCCTCTCTTTGCCTGCCATCATCCATGTAATATGTGACTTGCTCCTCCTTGCCTTCCACCATGACTGTGAGGCCTCCCCAGCCATGTGGAACTCTAAGTCCATTTAAACTTTTTTTTTCCCGCCCCCAGTCTCAGGTATGTCTGTCAGCAGTGTGAAAACAGGCTAATACAGAGCACAAAAAGGACATCTATAGTATGAGAGCTGAAGCAAGAAGGCAGAGTGTCTGTTGCTTTGTTTGACCCCAGCTAAGAACATGCATATCCCACAACTCAAATTGTTTGCCATTCCACAAATGACTATGAAAGTGCATGAGTACTGATTTTGGGGTTTCAAATAAATCTTAGTATGCAGGACACATTTTCAAATGTGGAATCTGAATAATGAGGATCAACTATATTTGGGTTCCACAAAGCAAAAAGTAATGGGAACACACAGCCAAAAAAAGCAAACACAAAAACAATACGTCTCTAAACTTACATGTACTGAGAGTAAAACGTAACAAATGAGAATGCAATGCTATCAAGTGAGTATAGACAATGAAGTGCATCTTGAAGATGAAGGTATTTGCCAGACTCGCTGGGATGGAGGAAAAGTAGGAATTAGAAGAGGAAGTCCAAAAGATCATGTGAGTAGAGATGTACCGTGTGGCTGGGACATTAAGGATCAGGGATCAGGCTGGCAAAAAAGATAGAAACATAGGTTTAAAGAAGCAAAGAACATTATATGTGGCTGCAATGGAACTAGGGCTTTAGCATCTCAATGATGGGAAACAATGACAGTTTTTAAGCTATGGAGTGGTTGGAAATTTAGAAAAATAACTTGGTGATGTAAAGAAACCTGAACTGTGTGAGATGGACCAAAGAGGACAGATACTGGTGGTCAATTAAGAGGCTGCAGTAAGCCTCTACCCAGAGGTTGATACAGCCTGGACTAGAACAGCTGCCCAGAAAGAGTAAGGAAGGGGGCACTTGTTAGCAGATACTTAACAGGTAAAATATAGCAGGATTTGGTGACAGATTGAGTGTTGCAGATAAGAGAAGGGGAAGAATCTGTAGAAGACTGGAAGAATGATCTCAGGATATTGTATGTGTCTGTCTTTATCCGCTCTGGCTGCCATAACAAAATACCATAAAAATGCATAGCTTGTGAACAACAGAAATTTATTTCTCACAGTTCTGGAAGCTGGGAACTCTAAGACCAAGGGATTGGCAGACATACTATCTAGTGAGGGCCTGCTTCCCTCCCGTTCATAAAAAGCCTCCTCTCACCGTATCCTCACATGGCAGAAGGAGACAAGGCAGCACTCAGAGGCCTTTTACATGAGGGGATTAATCACCGCCCCAAAGTCCCATCACGCTGGTGATTAGATTTCTACACAAGAATTTGGTGGAGGGAGAAAAACATTCAGATCATAGCAGTACATTTAGCAATATAATATCTTTAACGTTCTTACATGTAGATTGAGTGCTTCTAATGGAAGAGGATCATTGAATTCACGCTATGGGACTGAATTATATAGTCTATACAATATTTTGAATGATACAGAAATTACAGATAATTTTAAATAAAAAGATAGTTTGTATCAATAGTAAAGATATTTTCTAATCTCACTGAAAGTAAAATGGCAAAGAAAAAAATTAATTTAGCCCCAAAGAGAAACTGTCATATATATGTCATATATGCTACAAATAAAAGAGAAAGAACCAAAAAAAGAAATTGCACACCAAGTTCACAAGTGACATTTCAAGTTTTTGGTGACCTCTTATCAGCTTCCTTGCTGAGTTCGGCCTCAGTAAACATAAAATTGTTTTAAATTTTAATTTTCCACTTTCTCCTGGAATGTGGAAAAAGCAACGACCTAGGATATGGAAAACCAGAGTTCCAATTTTGATTCTGTTTCTGTTAAAATCTTAGGGAGATCCCTTCAGCTATTTAGTCCTTAGTTTCCTCATCTATAAAATAAAGGGTTTCAGCTAAATGGTTTTTAAGATCCCTTTAATTTCTAATAGTCTTTTATCCATTGTGTTCATGTTCTAAGAGCTTATATATTATACACTCATATTTTCATACATAGTGCCTTTTGGTAGAGGAGATGAGATTTAGGGAGACTGAAATTCACTACTTATCTTTCTAGACTTGAATAGCATTTTAAAATGTTAGGTCTCCCTATCAGTGTGTTTGATACAGAGAAAAATATTCCTATTTATGCCCCCTGGAGCAAGGGGTATAAATGATTTTAAAATCATTAGCAATAATTTACATCAACTTGATATACATATTTATTTCCAACCTATGAGGTTTTTTTATTTTTTAAAAAAATTTTATTGTGCATATTTGAGGTTTACAACATGATGTTGTAGGGTACATATAGATAGTAAAATCGTTACTATAGTGAAGCAAATTAACATCTGTCATCTCACACAGTTACTTTTTTATGACAAGAACAGCTAAAATCTTATTTAACAAAAATTCTGAGTCCAGTACAATTTTGTTAACCACAGTCATCATGTCTTACATGAGATATCTAGACTTGTTTATGCTATATATCTATACTTTTAAACTATGGCTTAATTTTCTATCTCTGTACATTTGGCCACATTTTCAATGAGTTTATCAAATATTTAACCAATTCACAAGATTTCTACAATGTTTTTCCAGCTATGTTAGGTTAAGGATGTAGCCAAAAGGAGTGTATATCCATTCTCATAGCACTATGAAGAAGTACCCGAGACTGGGTGATTTATAAAGGAAAGAGGTTTAATTGACTCACAGTTCTACAGGGCCGGGGAAGCCTCAGAAAACTTATGATCATGATGGAAGGAAAAGGAGAAGTAGGCCCTTCAGGACGGAGTGAGTGCCAGCAGGGGAAATGCCAGACGCTTATAAAACCATCAGGTCTCCTGAGACTCACTCATTATCACGACAACAGCATGGGGGAAGCCACCCCCATGATTCAACAACCTCCACCTGGTCCCACCCTTGACACTTGGGGATTGTGAGGAATTACAATTCAAGGTGAGATTTGGATGCGGACACAGAGCCAAACCATATCAGGTAGGAAATTCCAGGAACTTTAAAAAAGTATGGAAAGAATAACATTTTTCCTTCGTTATTATCAGAAATTGTAGATATATTCACATACTTCTTCAGCTGTAGGCCTATGGGCCCATTCTAATTTGAAAGATTGTTTACACAACCTACTTTGTTTGCAGAAGCCTATGAAATCATTTCAATTAATTATTCCTTATAACCCCATCTAGTTCAGTGCATTAATATTGCCTTAGCGTATTCATGAAGAATATATTTATCAGGGCATAAATGTGATAACAATCCTTCAGAAACTATACAACACACCATCCTTGTGAACATTAAATTCTTTTAATTATAATTCATGGACTTGCTGATCTTAGAACCATATCCAACTCATTACTCAAATCACTCAGCATGGTTGTTTTGATTCATTCTGGATATCCATATAGAATTCGTTCACAATTGCTCCATGATTAAGCTCTTTAAATGCAAATGAAATACACACTAATTTGGATGTGACCAAAAGTATATGTTTAAATACCTTGACATTTATTTTCCAGAAATCAAACCACAGATGAATCTACGGAAGTCCAGGCAAACTAGAGGGTAGTTGACAGTTTAAAGGCCATCAAAGCTGGCCAAATCGTTGTTTTATATCAGAATTGGTGGTAAATCCACTGCTGAGGCTCTAGGGCCCTGAGACTCAGAGGCGAAACCTACACCAGATGGCTGGCAATCAAGGAACCTGGCACAGTCACCTGCAAATGGCCCCGAAGCACAAAGTAGCAGAAAAGAGAGAATTTACAGAACCGCCTGTAAGATCATCATGCAAATCTTCTGGATCTTGGTGAATCCCAAATAAATAAATAAATGGATAAGTAAATAAGCAAATAATGATAAATGAAAGCTTTGATTCTGCATGGGGAAGATGATATTTGGAGCCTTGGGGTAACTGGAGCAATTTAGTTGGTCCATGACTGTAAACACATTTTCCCCCAGTGTAGAATAATGAAGTACAAAGCAAAATTTAAAAGCCCTTTTTAAAACACCAGCCTCTCCACTGGATTCTGTTCCATCTCCATATTTGGCTGTATTATAATTCTCTGCATTCTGAACTACCTTTTATTTATTTCCAAAAGAAAAGAAAATGTTTTAACCATGATACACAGACAAATGACAAATAGCTCCACAAGAAGAATCATTCCTGTGCAGAATAACATTATGGCTCAACCATCTAATCCAGTATATACAGAAAGGGTTTAAATGATTAATTTTGCAGGTGTGGATTATTTACTCTGAAGATCATCTATATTAACTTAAAAATCAGAGTCATTCACCACACTCCTGATTATCTTTCCACAGTGTTCAAGTTTTTACTCAGGGAACACAAACCCATTATGGTCTTAGACAAACATAATAAGGATGATATAAAAAGATGATTTTCAAAAGTCATCTAATGCATCTCAAAGCTATATATTAATATATTAGCTATATCATGGCTCCTTTTCATTGCAGAAGGCTGTCAACAATTACCTTCATTTGAAAAAGAAGCAAAGAAGGCATTACAAAAAACAGAATCCACTCTTAACTGTTTTTAAGCACTTGCCTTTGATCTAGCACAGTGTTGGGTGCTACAACAAACAAGAAAAAATGGTAAAAAAAAAAAAAAAAATGCATCTACCTTCAGGGAACTTAGAATCTTAGTGGACATGAAACTTCACATTTTAAAAAGTGTATCATTTTATAAGGCTGAACATTAGTAATCAAAGTAAGCTTGCAGTTTGTAGAAGATAGTGCCATAGAAATTCAGAAAAGACAGGACCAAAGTAAGAAGGATTCATTAGAGAAGATTCTTTGGATGCCATGGGGGCTATCCCCAAAGGAGAATTTTCTGCTTTCTTTATGCAGATCACATGGCACAATGGAAGGATCACATAACAATTTTCCAAAATTTAACTGAATGGAACTGTGATAACAAAATGGAAGGGAGAGGTCATTCAAGCAACAGAGCAACATCAGAAAAGAAAGGGTGAAAAAATAAATCAGTATCATCTATGCATTGTTTTTGCTAAAATGCTTAACTTGAACATAATCATGAGGAAACTGTTACCAAACAACAGAGGTTTGGTCTAGGTCCTGTTGCTTGCCACACAGAAAGCCGATCACTGAGACAACAAGTATTGCCAGGAAAGAAGGCTTTAATTGGGTACTGCAGCTACCTGATCAGTTTCAAATCTGTCCCCTCAGCTGATTAAAATTAAGTGTTAACATAGCAGGGAAGAATGTAACCATGTGTGGGAACACAGGAACTAGGGAGGGGTAAGGAAGAGTTGTTCAACAGGAAGCAGGTTGCCATTAGGGAGTCATGAGGGGTGAGGGCTCTGGCATTTCATTACCCAGATGCAGTGATCTGCTGAGTTTCAGTTCCTTGATACTGTCCGGAGGCCTGATGGTCAGCTTTCTAACAAAAGAACTCATATAAGACAAACACAACTTTCTCAAGTTTTAAGAATGGGAGGGTCAATTTCTGTGTTTATTCAAAAGAAACCATAAATATCAATTCTATGGAACAATTGGGCTGGTTTCTAAAATCATTAGACAAATCCAAATCTAAATAGAGGGACATTCTATAAAAAGCTTGACATGTGCTCTTCAAAAATATGAATGTCTCCAAACACAAAACATTATGCAGGGGTATTCCAGATTAAAGGCTACAAAAGAGACATAACAACTTAATGCATTGCATTTCCTTGATTATATCCTGGAGTGAAGAAAAACAGCGAGGTTATTTTTTTTTAATTGGAGAAATATGCATATAGACTGCATCTTAAATAATACTACTGCTCCAGTGTTTAATTCTTGAGTATGACAATGGCATTATGGTTTCATAGGAGAATGTCTTTTGTTTTCCAGAGAGATACAGCTGAAGTATTTAGGGGTGATGGATCATGTCTGCAACTTGTATGAAACAGCTCCAGAAAAAAAAAAAAAAATAGTTCTATATAAAAAACACACACCCACAAAGAGATAAACCAAATGTGGCTTTTGTGAGTAGAAATGAAATAAATAGTTGTGGGAGAGAAATAATGAGTCAGATGGGACTAGATTAGGTGGTGGATAGCACTGAGAAATGACAAGACTGATGCAGAGGTGTCTGAATAGGGAAGGAATCAACAACTGATGGAGATCTTTAAATTATAAAATGAAGAACTTGGCCTAGGCTTGGAGAAACAACAGAGACACTGACTACTCAGTAGTCTTTGGCTTAACAGTAAAACAATGACTTCATACACCAGGAAAACAAATATGGTTGTACTAGGCAAAAAGCACTAGAAAAAGGAATGTTTTTGAAACTGACAATAGTCCCATAAACAGTTTTTTTTTTTTTTCATAAGCATAGAAACTGACCCTAGTGGTCTTACAGCTTGAAACTTACATTGGTTTTATCTGCATTCTCGGGTCTCTCAAAAAAAAAAATCTATCTATCTATGTATATACATAAAAGAACTGAAACTCACTAGATCACCACATCCAGACAATGATTTGCCAGACTCCTCATTCATCATGATTGCTTCCTTATCCCTTTCTAGTTCCTATTTTCTTACAAATTGTTACATTTCTTCTCTGCTATATAAACTCCTAATTTTAGTTGGTAAGGGAGATGGATTTGAGACTGATCTCCCATCTCCTTGGTTGCAGCATCCAGTTAAAGCCTTCTTCCTGGGCAATAATTGTTGTCTCAGTGATTGGTTTTCTGTGCAGCAAGGAGCAGGACCTGGACCAAACCTGGTGTTTCAGTAACACTTTGAAGACCAGTTAGAAGAGTCTCTCATAAAAACCAAAGGGAGCATAATGAAAACTTGAGCTCTATAGGAGCAGAAAACATGGAAAGGCAAGAATAGACCCAAGGATCAATAGGGAATATAGGTTGTGGATGGATTGCTTACATGAATTCATCTAGGATTATTTCCCTCACTAGCTTCCCATGAAACCCCAAGGCAATCCTCATCATCTCTCCCAATTCCACCAGAGTTCAACCATAGCAAGAACAACCACATTCTGGCTAGGATCTTTCTCCTGGGATCCAAAGCCTCTGCCACAAGTAATTCCAATAAACAGCAGGCTTCAGGAGAACATTGACTGTGTCTCTCTGATTGTATGTTAGTGCACAGTAACTATATAAGAATTTTTTTTTAAATCATGATAAAGGGAGCTCAAAGAAGGATGTCAAAAATGACACTGATGCACTGTGATGTTCATTGCAGCATTATTTACAATACCTAAGATATGGAAACAACGTAAGTGTCTGTCGGTGGATGAATAAAGAAGTGTGTGTGTGTGTGTGTGTGTGTGTGTGTGTGTAAGATTATTCAGCCATAATAAGAAAATCTTGCCATTTGTGACAACATAGATGGACCTGGCAGACATTATGCTAAATGAAATAAGCCAGACACGTAAAGACAAATACTATATGATCTCACTTACATGTGCAACCTAAAAAAAATTAACTCACAAAAATAGGGAGTAGAATGGTAGATTCCAGAGGCCAGGGGTTGGGGAAAATGGGACATGCTGGTCAAACAGTACAAACTTTCAGTTTATAAGATAAATAGGTCAGGCACAGTGACTCATGCATGTAATCCCAGCACTTTGGGAGACCACAGCGGGAGGATGGCTTGAGCCCAGAAGTTCGAGATTAGCTTGGGCAACATGGTGAAACCCCATCGCTCTTAAAAAAAAAAAAAAATAGTTGGGCATGGTGGCACATGCCTGTGATCCCAGGTACCCAGAAGCCTGAAGCACGAGGATCACCTGAGCCTGGGAGGTCGAGGCTGCAATGCGCCATGGTCATGCCACTGCACTCCAGCCTGGACAACAGAATAAGACCCTGTTTCCAAAAAAAAAAAAAGAGAGATAAATTCTAGGCATCCAATATACAGCATGGCGACTATAGTTAATAATGTGCAATTATTTTATTTATTTATTTATTTTGAAATGGAGTCTCACTCTGCCACCAGGCTGGAGTGCAGTGATGCAATCTCGGCTCACTGCAACCTCTGCCTCCTGGGTTCAAGCGATTCTCCTGCTTCAGCCTCCCAAGTAGCTGGGATTACAGGCATGCCCCACCACACCTGGCTAATTTTTTGTATTTTTAGTAGAGACAGGGTTTCACCATTTTGGCCAGGATGGTCTTGATCCCTTGACCTCGTGATCCACCTGCCTCTGCCTCCAAAAGTGCTGAGATTACAGGTGTGAGCCACCGTGCCGGGCCAATTTTTTACTTTTTATTGAGGTAAAACATACATATAAAATTTACCATCTTTACAATTTTTAAAAACAATATACAACTTTTATTTGTCAATTATTCCTCAATAAAGCTGGAGGGAAAAGAACAAAAAAAAAGTCTGTGAGATGTCCAACGTGTCAGGCTGAGGGAAATGGAAAAATCTGGAAGGAGCATTGGCTTGGGGCAAAAGCATCATTCTGCACATTACTTTAGAAGTGAAAGTATTCGGCAGAATGGAGTCTCCATTCTGCTGCAACAGTTTTCTTCCCAGATTGCTTTTGGTGCTGCTTTGTTTAAAATACAATAGATATACTTACTCACATAATTCATGTGTCTGACTTCCTGTCACGTCAATATTTATTTACACAAATCAATCTTGTTGCTTTGTCCCTGAGGGCAGGTGGTCAATTTGGGTCACTATAAGCAAATTTCCAAGATGTTTTCTCTTATGGATCTTTTCCTTTTTATTTTCTACACAATTTATTCCTGGTCTCTTCTTTTATGACCTCATTTCTTGGTTTAGATTT
The DNA here is from genome assembly GCF_009828535.3 of Hylobates moloch. Taxonomy (NCBI): domain Eukaryota; kingdom Metazoa; phylum Chordata; class Mammalia; order Primates; family Hylobatidae; genus Hylobates; species Hylobates moloch. The sequence goes on from NW_026652279.1 coordinate 158,420,968, forward strand.
CAGTTTCTTACTCGCAGATGCAAGCCTAACATGATTTTATAGTTAAATCATGCGGGAGCTTTGGTTTGTGTGTTTTTCTGCATGCACTACATGTACATAGAAAGAGCCCAGGCCTAGATTTAAATCTGGGATCTGCTACCTACTGGATGAATGACTGGGACAAGTTACTTAACTTCTATAAAATGGATAGAGTAATGTATACGTAATGCACACCTTAATGAAATAAGATAATTCATGCAAATTACAGTATCTAAAAGAGTAAGCACTCAAAAAAGAATTCTTATTATTACTATAACTGCATTAGAATTAATTTTACTTCAAAATAGAACATAATCCTGTGACTAATGATAGCATTATCTACATTTACATAATAAGAATGCTTAAGAGATGGACAAAAAGTGTCAAAGAAGACATTTTGATGCTCATTGTCCAAACCTCCTAATTCTGTATATATCTGTAGTGGGCAGGTAACTTCTCCGTGGTCATGCAGCTCAAGAGTGCTCCACATCCACTAGCCCATCCCAGAGTCTTCTGTCTTTCAGGCCAGTGAGGGACTAATCTACCTTTTTGCAGAAGTAGCAGGCTGGGGAAGATCTGGAATTACTATCAAAGTCCAGTGTGATTTTAACATCTTCCTATAACCAATGCTGTGTTGCAGTATGAATGAGTTAGCACAGAGGAATGTTATTGAGGTCTTATAGATATGAAATAGCTGCAGAGGGAGGCTTTATTTTTTAAAAGGCAGTGAAGTGTATTTTGACAAATATTCACTTACATTCTTTCTTTGGAGCTAGAACTTTTCCACTTGGAAAACTTATTTTAATCTTGAAACAAATCTTTTTTTTTTTTTTTTTTTTTGAGACAGAGTTCTGCTCTTGTTGCCCAGGCTGGAGTGCAATGGCGTGATCTCGGCTCACTGCAACCTCTGCCTCCCGGGTTCAAGCGATTCTCTTGCCTCACCCTCCTGAGTAGCTGGGATTACAGGCATGTGCCACCACACCCAGCTAATTTTGTATTTTTAGTAAAGACGGGGTTTCTCCATGTTGGTCAGGCTGGTCTCGAACTCCCAACCTCAGGTGATCCACCTGCCTCTGCCTCCCAAAGTGCTAGGATTACAGGCATGAGCCACCGCACCTAGCCAAAGAACCCTTTTAAGAGTATTTTTTAATCATACAAGTCTGAAGCAAGTCCTCAACACTTTATCTTTGGAGTATACAACAAGATTGTTAACTAGAATCTGAGCTTGGGTAGTAAGTGGATGCAATCATTCTGTCCCTTACCCATAGCTTTGGGAAGTAAAGGTTGAGGTTGTTGGAAATTTGCTTCTGAGGAGTCTTCTGGGATGGAAGGTATTGAGAACACAAAGCCTGAGTTCTATGTCACTGAATCCTGTTGAGTTAGCCCTGACTCAGGCCAGGTTGGAGAGGACCTTGAGATAAAATTCACCATAAGCAAGAGTCACACCTCTGTCTAAACCTAACACCAGGGCAAGGAAGGAACATTTCCACCCACAGCCACAGCAATGGACACGAATTAGCAATAGAAAAAAACTCTCATTGGCAAACAAAGTAATACTTCCAACTACCTGGAATTAGTGGAAGACAAGACTAATGGGCACTAACTTTGTGCTTTCAGTAATCACACTTGACGTTCTTGGATATAACAGAAGGAGGAACAAAATAAAATTTGCCGCAAGTAAGGTCAGAACTCAGAGTTACTATCATTTGCGAATTAAAACAAATGTGATTTTAAATAAGAATAAAAAGAACAAAAATAAAATAAAATAAAATAAAATAAATGTGATTTTATATGTGGTCAGAGTCTGAAAGACCAAGGACAACTCACTCTAACTGCAAATGAAGTTACATTAATAGACCCACCTATGGCTCTGTCAGAGGTTCCTTTCCACAAATATAATTTCAGGATCTTGGGTAGCCTCCACTTTTCCTGGTTTGTTTCTGCCTCTGGTATCTCAGGCAGTCCTCAAGAGGTGCCCCCATGTGCTCCAAGCGCCCCTGGGAGCCATTCCAGTGCCACTCCCACACTGCTGTGGGCCGCCATCTGCCATTTCCTTTAGTGTCTCTTCTCAGGCTTCTCTGGAGGATGGAAGTCTGCCCCCGCTTGCTGAAGCTTTCTTAGGTTGTGTTTGTCTGCCTCAGGGCTCCCCGAGACTTGGGCCTCATCCCGACCTCTGACCTAACCTCGGACCCCATCTGTCCATCAGAATTCACCCTGAGGTCAACCTGCTGCTCCCCACTACCTTGTGCTTCCCCCTCTTGGCCACTTGAAAACTAACCCCTTCCTCTATGTCCCCCCTACTCTGAGGGGGTCCCCTTGCAGAACCGTTTGGCCCCCAGGATTTGAGGCTTTCATGGTTCACATTTATAAGGCTGTGCACAAACAGTCAAGGTCTAAGCAAGAGCAGGATTAGTTGGTGAGTGACCTAGAAACCCTGCTGTCCCTCAGCTTCAGCTTCTGTCACCAGGTGTGGTTCATTGTTCCAGAAACTTCTTCCCTCAGGATAGATTCTCATAATCTCCCCTAGAGTCTGGATTATCTTGAGTCCCTCTCTCCCACTTTTTTTTTTTCTTTTTGAGACCAAGTCTTGCTCAGTCACCCAGGCTGGAGTACAGCGGGATGATCTGCAACCTCTGCCTCCCAGGTTCAAGAGATTCTCCTGCCTCATCCTTCCAAGTAGCTGGGATTACAGGAGCATGCCACCACGCCCAGCTAATTTTTGTGTGTGTTTAGTAGAGACGAGGTTTCACCATGTTGCCCAGGCTGGTCTCAAACTCCTGAGCTCAAGCGATCCACCTGCCTTGGCCTCCCAAAGTGCTGGGATTACAGGCGTGAGCCACCATGCCCAGCCTCTCTCCCACTTTTACTTCATCCATCTCACCTCTCAAACTTGCCTCTATATAACTGAGGAATTTTTCTAGATTAGGCACCTTGGTCCCTGTAAATCACCTCATACAAATGTATACCACAGTGTGGGGGTAAGTTGTTAACCTTTCATACCTAGTCTGTAGATTCAGAAAGCTTATGCTATTATACATACACATACATACACACAAACACACAATGAAAATATTTTATATATGTGCATGTATTTTTTCTCTTTGATGTAAGTATTCACTTCTATTAATACAATGTAGCAAAAATGAAAAATCAAATTATAAGTTAGGCTTAGAGTGAGGAAAGTAGATAAGGAGAGAGAAGAAATCTTAATAATATAGTTCTTCATAACTTTGATATTATTTTCAGATGCAAATATTGACATGAGACGCATAATCAGTGAGAAACATTAACTGATATCTACTACCTACAAGGTAAATTTTATTATATTCATACTTTTCTAGAAGTGCACACCCCTTGGGCTTCAATTTCCAAAGTGATATGACTAAGTTTGACAGTTATGTTTGTTATATTATTGCAAAACTTACTGAAACTCATTAATTTTCTATGTTGACACATAATTCTTGATTCTAAAAATAAAAAGGAAAGAAGGACGTTTCAGTAAGAATGAAAGCGTGACCTTGACTTATGCAATGGAGTTTATCAAGATATATTTTCTGGAACATTATAACCAGAATACCATCAATATCTTCCAAATCACAGTCAATAACAGCTTACCTAATAACACTCCATATTTATGAAGACTGTAGTTAATAAGACCCATTCATTTAAAGCCATATCGTTTTTAGAAAGGAAGAAATAGAGTTGCAATGAAATGAAAGTAAATTTCTCAGTCACAGAGTATGGTATAAGACCTGAAACTAAGGTTCAATATTATGTGGTTCCTTAACATCTGATAAAATTAAAAAGGCCTTGAATGCCCTAATGAAAAGTTGCCCTCCCCACTCTGCTCCATTGACAAGGTCCTCTAGCAAAACAACCCTCCTTATCACAGGGACCAAGCGCAGCTCCTGCTTCTCCCTGAGTAGCAGGTTCCTATTCCCTATCACCCCACAAAATTATTCAAACAAGCCAATCACATCCTCCTTTGGGAGCCATGAGCCACTGTACCTTCTTAATACTACCAAGCCTGCCTCCCACAGCACTTGTTTGTTCAAAATGTTCCTTAATGCAGCCCCTGTGTGATGACCCTGCATGGGCCAGCATCCTCCTGCCCCAGGCTGTAAGAATCTGTAACCAAGAAACCGCTGTTAATCTCGCCTGTCTAATGTTGTGTGTCTGGTGTTGTGTGTCAGGCCATCCCCATCACTCTAGGGTGGGAATCTCTCCTTCATCAATGGTAAAAACAAACAAACAAACAAAAAAGCCATCAAAATGCAAGTCAAGTACATGACAGAGCAGGCAATCCTAGCCAGGCCTTAAGACTCCACAGCCACAGCTATCCAGACCTCCAGAGCTATCCCCACCCCATGAATGACAGTGAGCACTTAGTGAGAAATATCCAAGCATCAGACTGTGTGCTGAGCTCATTCCAGCCTCACAACTGTCATGTGAGGCAGGCAGTATTGTTTTTCCCATTTCAAAGACAATGAGATTGAAGCTCAGAGAAGCTAGGCAACCAGCTAGTGTGATGGACCCAGAGTCTGCTCTCTTAACCCCACCGCCAAAAGAAACACTGGCCTTGGAATGAGAGATAGATAGATAGATGATAGATAGATAGATAGATAGATAGATAGATAGATAGATAGATAGATAGATAGAGACAGACATATATATGTATGTATATATAATATAGATTTTACAAACAATCTTCGCCAGATGCAGAGTTGAAAAATATAAGCTTAGAAATACAAAGCTGGGCTTATAAATGTTACTGATTTTAGTTCTGCTAACCACCAAAGAAAATAGCAGTGCCCACTGAGCGTACAAAGTGAAAGAGCATTATCCACTGCCTCAAGCATGGATAAGGAAGAGCAGCACACAATTCATGTGTTATTATCCTGTGCAGTCATAATTTTTATTAAGTATTTGAAAATAGCTTAGTATTTTTTAGGTCCTCTCTTTTTTCTATGCTAAACACAGATTCAATTACACAAAATGATATGTCCAGCTCAAGCTATCTCCATGCCACTTCTTGAATTCAGCTGCTATGCCTCCGTCTATCTTCTGAACATCTCAGTTTCAAACTCGGCACATTGCATTATTATCCATGTCTTTTTCCCTAAACTATGATCTGTTTGTGAGTACTGACCAGGTCTTATGCATTTCTTTTTACATTGAAAGAATCTAACTCAGTTGTTCAATAAATGTTTTGGAATATGAAGAAACAAATGAACAGAAAAGTAAAAACTTTTAAGCAAGAAATTGTTTATTTAGAACATTAAGGTATCAGTAGCTACTTTATCCAAAACTCTTTATTTAGCGGCTAGACTTTTTCTGAATGTTTTGATATATGTTTTGAAAAGAATTTACAGTTTTTATACAAACTGATAAAGTAGATCCCTGAAAATAATCTTTAAGAACTTGTCATCTTAACAAAGTGTGCTAGGCCGGGTGCAGTAGCTCACACCTGTAATCCCAGCCCTTTGGGAGGCCGAGGCAGGTGGATCACCTGAGGTCAGGAGTTCGAGACGAGCCTGGCTAACATGGTGAAACTCCATCTCTACTAAAAGTGCAAAAATTAGCCAGGCATGGTGGCAGCCACCTGTAATCCCAGCTACTCAGGAGGCTGAGGCAGGAGAATCACTTGAACCTGGGAGGTGGAGGTAGCAGTGAGCAGAGATCCCACCATTGCACTCCAGCCTGGGCAGTAAGAGCTAGACTCCACCTCGAAAAAAAAAAAAAAGTTCTAACTTAAAACTAGTATCTGTTATAAGATTCATATGTCATCTGGGAACACAAACACATGAGCACATGCAAGCACAAAGTCAACCAACTGAAACCGTTTGCCACCAACACTGAAACAGAATGTTCTATGAAGCAGAGAGCTGCTTGCTGAAAATATTTAAAATGTTCAATGACTACCTATCAAGGATGTGGAAAGGAAATTTTCTGTCTGAGTAAAGGTTGAATCCAACCTTTCTCTCAAAGCAGTTTTAGTTATAAAACTATGTGATTTCACAGAAACCCCAAACATCTTATCATTTTAATAGAAACTGGTTTTAGAATTTATTTCTTTTTTCCTCTTGATTCACTTCTCAAAAAAAAAAAAAGTGCTCATCTATGCACTAGGCTGTTGCCACAATTCTAGAATTATTTCTAGAAAGAAATATTTGATAAAGCACAGCCTCACTGTAGGCAATTTTTAACCCAGTTCTCAAACGTAAGTCTGTAATAATCACCTAGGGAGGTTATCAAAGTGCAGATTCTAAAGCCCACACTATACTTCCCAAATCAGAAATTATAACCAGTAGATCCAGAATGTGGCTAAGAAATCTGCATTTTTATCGGGTAAAGATTTGCCTGTTTTGAGGATTATATCAACTCCACATGGAAAAATACTGCTTCAGAAAATGTAAAATCCGTTTGAATAATTCCTTAGTCCCTTCCAGCTGCTATGACAAGATACCCATAGATTGGGTAGTTTATAAACAATAGAAATTTATTTCCCACAGCTCTGGAAATTGAAAAGTCCAAGATTAGGTGCTGTCAGATCCAGTGTCTAGTGAGGACCTGCTTCCTGGTTCATAGACGGCATCGTCTCACTGTGTCCTCGCAGGAGGGCACAAGCAAGAGTCTCTCCTAGTCCTCTTTTAGAAGAACACTAGTCGCATCCAGGAGGGCTCTGCCCTCACGACCTAATCATCTCCCAAAGGCCCCACCTCTGAATAAAATCACCTTAGGGATTAGGATTTCAACGCATGAAGTTTGGGAGGACACAAACATTCAGACCATAGCAAACAGAACTTAAATTAAATATTTTTTTGTTAAATCATTTATGGCAATGTGCAGAATGATCCCAAGTGAAAGAGTCTGTTGCCAAGAAAATGTGATAAAATAATCCAGTTGAAGCAGATCATCAGTGGAGAAATGGAAAGAGGATGGTTAAAAAAAGACAAAAACATTTAGGAGGCTCGATATGCACAGGCTAAATCAATAAGACTTAGTGATTTGAGAGCGAGGTACAGTGCAGTAGAAAGAGCTGAGGGGAGAGACCAGGAGTAGGACATCTCTCCAGATTTAAGCTTTGGAGATGAACCAGCTGCAGATGCCACTCACTGAGAGAGTTTCTGATTATTCGTCAAGTTTGTGAAACCCAGCAGGGATGCTGCCAATCCATACAGTATTTTTGTAAAAATTAGAAAAGTCACCGCTTTTTAGGTAGAGGTATGCCTCTGAGCACAGCTGGATAAATGAACAACTCCTTTCGGCAAATGAGAAGATACCCCTGCCTGTGAGCAGACACAGCCCTGTGCCTACTACCAGGGAACAAAAACAAGGGCTGGATGAAAGCCCCACTTGACCCTCAGTTAAGGGGCCCTCATAGAAAGTACAATGTGTTTGGCCCACTCAGTCGTTCAATAAATGTTTTGGAAAATGAAGAAATAAATGAACACAAAAGTAAAAACACTAGTAAGATTCAGGACATAGCCCTGGGAATGGATGGATAAAGCCAAGCAAGGTGAAGTCACCCGGTAGAACAGTTTCCAGGAATCATGAGGTAGCTTGTTGGATGAGCTGCCTACATGCATGAAGAGTTCTTCTAAGATTGTTTCCCTAAAAGGCCCTCTACCAGCCTCATGGAAGCCCTCACACCTCTTCTGATGCTACGTCAGAAACTACTGCAGTAAGGCCTCATTTTAGTGAGGGCTTTGCTTTAGATTCACTGCTATGAATCTAAAACCACAGATAACTCTCATGACACTGCAGGACTGAAGAAGGTGGGGATAGCGTCTCATTCACTGCTGTGTTTCCTGGGAGAGCACCTGGTTCATAGTTAGCATGATGCCATGGTGCCTAAAGTCCAGTATTGTTTGAGACAGGGTCTTTCTCTGTCACCCAGGCTGAAGTGCAGTGGTGTGACCATAGCTCACCACAGTGTTGAACTACCAGGCACAAGCAATCTCCCACCTAAGCCTCCCAAGTAGCTGGGGCATCACCACAGCCAGCTAATTTTTGTATTTTTTTTGTAGACACAGGTTCTCACTATGATGCTTAGACTGGTCTTGAACTCCTGGGCTCAAGTAATCCTCCCACCTCAGCCTCCCAAAGTGCTCAGATTACAGTCATGGGCCACAAAACTCAGCCTAATTTTATATATATATATAAGTATATATAAAAATATATATATAAATTTGTATATATTTGTATAAATATATATAGTATAAATTTGTACTCTCTCTCTATATATATGTATATATATGTATATATATATTTGTAGAGATAGAGGTCTTGCTATGTTGCCCAGACTGGTCTCGAACTCCTGGCCTCAAGTGATCCTCCAGCATCAGCCTCCCAAAGTGCTGGGATTATAGGCATGAGCCACCATGCCCACCCTTAACTTTCAAAAGACAAAGTTTCTAGGGAAAGGGAGAGCAGAGAAGACAGAATAAATAAGTATTTACTGAATGTTTACTATAGGAATTTACAAAGTTTCTCATGACACCCTCACAATAATTCTTGAGATCAGCATTACTCTTCCCGTTTTATAGATGAGAAGCTTCATAAAGACTAAGTAACTTGCTGAAGGTCATAGACAATATCATAGTCAATAGATGTCATAGATAATGGTAAAGGTAGATCAAGGATTCAATCCCTGGTATGTCAGGTTCTTGCCATGCTACCAGCCTTGGATAGTTTTGATGAAACTCAATTTTTTCTTAGCAAGACACTACAATCCATTTTGAGAATATGACATACTAGTGTCATGTGAATGTGACACTAAAGAAACAAACTTAGGTCCAGATTGAATCACTTTGCAGTCTGACTGCTTGACATGAAAGATAGTACAATGGCTGCCAAGCATTCATCTATTTACCAAGAGTCTCCTACAGTGATATGGGGTTTATGGTAACAGATTAGCATGTGTAGTTCATAATCCAAAAGCACTTTTCGTGAAAAGCCCAAATGCTAGTGGCAGCATATTTGCACATTTGTTCTATAAAAGATAAACTTGTATCTTAGTTAAACCACGAAGGCAAGTTTATTTTTCTTCACTTAGCTTAGTCCCTAGGATATTATTATCCACTCTTTTTAACTCCATCTGCTCTTACGACTGGAGTCACACCATCTACTTGGTGGAAGCCTGGATTATGTTGATCATTCAGGGTTCCATATGCTTCTGGGGCCATGATTACCATATTGCTTGACTTGCAAATCTCAAAACCAAAATTATTAAAGAAACAAAATGCCAAGAACTCAAAACACTGAAGACAAAATGTAAATAAATCCAGGGAGAAATGCTGGCTTAAATTATCATTGAAATACATCCTTAAAAACTTATACACAGAGAGAAGCTTTTCTCTTCCCAGGGTCTAATGAAATGCTAGTGTCGCAAACAGTAATATTTGTAAAGAAAATCTTCACCAATAACATTTGACTTTTTAAGTCCATGGATATATTTTCCACATCAAGTAAATACCAGCATTCCATTTTCATTCAAGGTCAAATGTAGTTAGTACATTATAATTTTCTAGAGTTTAGGTGGCATAGGTTAATTGGCTTTTGTCGCCTGTTGAGAGATATTAATAAGCAATAAAGACAAATAATTGAGAACCAAAATAAGCACCCTGCTATACACACTGACCCAGGTCACAGGCTTGAAGTTAGAGATTGTGAGAGAGATGATGATAATTTATTAAATGTGCTTTATAGAAGAGCAATTCAATTGGCTCAGGAAGATGAAGTCATTCATTCAATGAGTATTTTTTGTGCATCTATTTATATACCCTTCTAGGCATTGGAATACAACAGAAATAACCCAGAGATGATTCCTGTCCTCAAAGCATTTACATACTGGGGTGCTGAGTGAAGGTAGACAATAAAAACAAAACAAGAAAGCAAGATTGCCGTAGGTCATGCTAAAGGCTATAAAGAAAATATTCAGAGTGATGGGAAGCACCTAGGAGTTGGAGGGGAACAGGTGAAGGGACAGGTCTTTACGAAGTAATCAGGCAATGCTTACTGAGAGGGTGGTGTTTTGGCTAAATCTCGAGTGAGAAGGAACAAGGCAAGAAGAGGCCAGAGAAAGGTGTGCTGAGCAGAGGGAAGAGCAAATGCAGAGACTCTGAGGCAAGAGAGAGCTTTCTAAGTGAAGGGACAAGAATGGAAGCAAGATGGCTACAGCACAGTGAGTAGGGAGGAGACTGGCCTGTGATATGGTTAAACAGGTGTGCAGAAGCCAACCTCCCAGGGCCTGTGTGGCATGAAAAGCTTATGAATGGTAAAGTAGAAGCTTCTTGTTACTTAGTTGATATGTAAAATTAATGCAGTGCATCTGGGCCAGCTAGTGAGTTAGAAGAAAATAATAATATTAATATAATTTTGGAGTTGGAGGGGGATGTATGGATTATCTATTGTACTGCTTGTTTTATAGATATTGATCATGAGGCACAAGGGAGGGACAGAGGGGTCAGTGAGGAGGGAAGTCAGAACTCCTTGTTCTCTGATGTATAGTGACCTTTTTGTGATGCCTGCAGGCTTATGTTTTTTTACCACTCAAGACCCTCATGGCATTTTCCTAGTCCTTATCCCATGGCAAACATCTAATGACTAAAGAAAGCTACTCAAGCTCTTTGCAGAAGTGGAAATGATAAAGAATAAGACAGTGTTCCTGCAAGTCCATTGGAGGGATGACTTGAAGGTCCTCAAGATCTGCTCTTGCTTGGAACTACGGGAAGAGACAGGGACAAAGATTTGAGGAATGCTACATGAAGGAGAAATCTGATGAAATCACAGAGAATGGGAAATCCCACAAGCCAAGATAACCATAAGTAGCAAATATTAATAGGTAAAGCTGGAAAAGACGTGAAGTTTGCAAAAGATTCAAAATAAAACTATAAAAAAGACATTAAAAATAACTTCAAAAAATTAGTATTATAAAAATGTCCCAATTATTGTCAATTAGGTTGAATTATCTTCCTCATGTATTTAACCCTGTTTTCAGTTCTTTATTGATAAATCAATATAAGCAAACAAAAATACGGAAAAGATTAAAATAACAATATAAGGACATTTGACAGGATAGTTAACTGTGCAACAGATTAATAGGCATTAAGACAGGCACTCTCTTTCTGGAGAGACAGAGATTGCACTGGTCTAGTCAAGGTGTTTATCTGTTTCGGCGGCAAGAAACCAGACCAAATAACTATAATGCTGCTTCTTACAAAACAATCATTTTGTTCCCCCTGAATGCAAAGCATGATTAGCATGGTCAAAACCCTAAAAGGGAAAAGGAAAGCAGATTTAAACTAACATCACAACAAAATAAGATAATTGCAACTTGGAAGTTGTGATAGTCAGACATAGCAGTGCTTTTCATGTTGATATCAGTGTGTCAGGCACACCATGATTTGTATACCCCTGGGATTACATTGGGAAAAACCCAGCCACTTATTTCAATCAAATTGATGTCAGCAGACATGATTGAAATAAGCAGAGAATGCTTGAGGAAAAATTTGCTTAACACACACAGCTTCACATAAAACAGTCTTCTTACATCTCCTTAAATCACATATTTGTTAACAACATGAAAAAAATCTAAACAGTCCCATTTTCAAATTGGTGGGGAATGCAAGTAATGACACACAGAAAATGGAAAGCTTACGCTTCAGAAAGCTTCATTCTGTTAGATTTCTAAATTATTTAAGTAACAATCACATTTATACTCTTCTCACTCTTTTTATTTTAATAAAAATGATACATCACCAAAATCCTTTTTCAGAACATCATTTAACAAAATACATATATAGTCCTATTCAATTTATGTACGCACTATGCATGGTCTCCAAATATTGGAATATTTAAAGATCATGTACTTCAATTTCAGGAAGGTAGGGGCCTTTAGTAAGTTGAATGGTGGCCCTCAAAATTATGTGTCCACACCCTAATGCTCAGGAATGTGTGACTGTGACCTTATTTGGAAAAAGGGTCTTTACAGATATAACCAAGGATCTCAAGATAACAGCATCTTGGATTATCCAAGTAGGATTTAAATCCCATGACAAGTGTCCTTATAAGAGATGTACAAAGGAGAGACATAGAAAGAAGAGAAGGCCATGTGAAGATAGAAGAAGGGATTAAAGTGATACAGCAGCCACAAGCCAAGGAAGGCCTGGAGCCAACAGCAGCTGAAAGAGGCATAGAAGGATTTGCCCCTGGAGCCTTCAGAAGGAGCATGGTCCTGTCAAGCCCTTGATTTTGAATTCGTTGTCTCTAGAACTGTAAGAGAAAAAAATTTCTCTTTGACCTAAGAACAAAAGGGTAAGTTCAATAAGAGATGGAAATTTTTAAAAATCCAAATTCTAAAAGAGTACGATGAATGAAATTTTAAAATACAATAGAGTGCACAGTAGCAGAACTGATCAAGCAAAAGAATCTGTGAACTCTTCAATAAATACTGCTGGGAAAACTGGCTATCCACATGGATAAAATGCAAAAACAAAAAATGGATCTTTATCTCACATGCAAAAAAAATGAAATTGGATACTTCTCTTATACTATACATAAAAATCAACTCAAATTAATTAAAGGCTTAAACATAAGACCTAAATCCATAAAATTCCTAGAAGAAAACATACAAGAAAAGCTCCATGACATTGGTCTGGGCAATAAATTTCTTTGGATACGACACCAAAAGCACAGGCAACAAAAGCAAAAAGAAACAAATGGGACTACATCAAACTAAAAATTTCCTATACAGCATATGGAAACAATCAACAAAATAAAAAGAGAACCCAAGGAATAGAAGAAAATACTTCCAAACCCTATATCTGATAAGGAATTAGTATCCAAAATATACAAGGAATTCATATACTCAATAGCAAGAAAACAAAAAAAAGCCCTATTATAAGATGGGCAAAGGAACTAAATAGACATTTTAGAAAACATACAAATGGCCAACAGGTACGCAAAAAATACTCAACATCAGTAGTCATCAGAGAAATTCAAGTCAAGATCACAATGGGATATCACTTTATGCCTGCTAGGATGCCTATTATCAAAATGTCAAAAGATAACAAGCGCTGACAAGAATGTGGAGAAAAGGTAACCCTTATATGTTGTTGGTAGGAATATAAAATGATACAGCCATTATGTAAAACAATTGGAGGTTCTTCAAAAAATTAAAAATAGAACTATCATATAATCCAGCAATCCCACCCCTGGATACATATCCAGAGAAAATAAGATCACAATCTTGAAGAGATGTGCATGCTCATGTTTACTGCAGCATTATTTACAATAGCCAAGATATGAAAACAACCTAAGTGTCCACAAACAGATGAATGGATAAAGAACACCTATAAACATATAAACAGATAGAATACATATATTTGCAATAGAATACTATTAATCCTTTAAAAAACTAAAAAGGGACTCCTGCCATTTGCAACAATATGGAAGAACCTGGCAGATACTATGCTAAAAATAAGTCAGATACAAAAAACAAATATTGAATGATCTGACTTAAATGTGGTATCTAAAAAGTCAAACTTACAGAAACAGAGAGCAGAATGGTGGTTTCCAGGGGCTGGGAGTGGGGAAATGGGGACATGTTAGTTAAAAAATACTTACTTGCAGCTATAAGATGAATAAGTTCTGGAGACCTAATGTACAGCATAGTGACTATAGCTAAAAATTATGTATTATATACCTGAAATTTGCTAAGAGATCTTAAGTAGTCTCATCACACACACACACACACACACACACACACACACACACACACACGTAACTATGTGAGGTGATGGATAGGTTGATTAGCTTGATTGTGGTAATCATGTCACATTGTACATGTATATCAAAACATCACACTGTGCATCCCAAATATATACAATTTTTATTTGTCAATTTTACTTCAAGAAAGCTATAAAAAAGATTTCTAAAAAGATATTTAGTAATCAGGTAAATACAAATTAAGACCACCATGAAATACCAATTAATATATATATATGAGATTGCCAAAAATGTTAAAGGTTGATAATGTCATGTGTTCACAATATGGGGTAGAGTAACATATAACCCAATATCCACTAACAAGATGACTCAATCAAACTATGCTATGTTCACATAAATTGAATTTTATATGGCAATGAAAATGAAATACAGCTACACAGCATTAATGACTTAGAAATAATTTCAAGTGAAAAACAGCTAATTGTATAAAATAACATAAGTATATTATTTATATGATGCTCAAAATCCAGCAAAACCAAACAATATATTGTTTAGTAATAGGCATAGAGTAATAATCGATTTTTTTATTTTTTATTTTTATTTATTTATTCTTTGATACGGTGTTTCACTCTGTCACTCAGGCTGGAGTGCAATGGCACGATCTCAGCTCACTGCAACCTCCACTTCCAGGGGTTCAAGCGATTCTCCTGCCCCAGCCTCCTGAGTAGCCTACCACTGTGCCCAGCTAATTTTTGTATTTTTAGTAGAGACAGAGTTTCACCATGTTGGCCAGGCTGGTCTCGAACTCCTGATCTCAGGTGATCTGCCTGCCTCAGCCTCCCAAATTGCTGGGATTACAGGCATGAGCCACCACGCCTGGCCAATAATGGATTTTTTAAAATGGGAGTGATGAAGACAAAATCTACAACACTGATTACCCTTGAAAGGGTCTGGAGACATGACATTCTAGAGTAGAACATATCAGGAAGTTCAACAGTGGTGGTAACATTCTACTTCTTAAGCTAGATAATGTGTTGAGGGGTTTTCCATATTATTGTTATGCTTCATAACTTACCTATATGTTACAGAATTTTTTTAAATAAAAATTTTTACATACAAAATATTAGAAATTTTTTAAAGAAAAATAAGGAATCAACAAATGAACAGACAAAACTTTCATTGTTCTGAAGGGAGAGAGAAAAGCTGCATATAAACAATTTTGAAACACTGCAGCTGAAAATAACTTTAGTTACAGAAAATAACTTTAGCTAGTTTTCCACCCTAGCTGTATATTAGAATCACTTGGGGTCCTTGGAACTTTTTAAAGGAGCAATGCCTAGACCCCACCTGAGACCGAATAAATCAAAATTTATTGGACTGGCAACCAGTCATGAGTTTGTTTATTCTCTTTTGTTTTTGTTTGTACCATTGCCAGATGGTCCTAATATGCAGCCAGGGTTACAAATCATTGATCTAGACCAAGCCTCCTATTTTATCTTGGGAAACTGGGGCCAGAGAGAAGTGACTTGCTCTATTAGTGGAAAATTCAGGCTTCAAGCCATCCACTAACTCATCAATATAATTATACTCTCAGGAATTTCACCCAGTTTCTACTAAACTTTTTAAAAAATGGTAGAAAGAACATAGCCTTAAAAAAAATACCTTCTGAAAACAGTCACCAATGCCCTGACATTCCAAATTTTCTCCAGGTGAATAGTACATAAAGCCTCATCATTTTTCCCCTCTTTCTTCAGAGGGGGAAAAACCCACCCTACTTTATACCTTCTGCTCCACTTTGTACTGATTGATGTGCAGCGAAGCCCAAGAAATCACCCTGAAGAGGTGTCTACCATCCTCATCCTTGTGCTCATCAGTCTTGTTGTGTGTCTGCTACTCAGATGACAGAGGCCAGTGAGGTGCTAACAAATGTGCAGGGCTTGATAGAAGTTCTGCACATTTGTATGAAAAATACAACTTGCAGTATCTTCTTTCTCTGGGCTTTGCCTGGAAAGACTTCAGTGGCAGCTCAAAACATGGTGATATCGTGGGATCCCCAATTATACTCACATGGTGTCCTCAGACAGCTGTTAACAATACCTAAGGCAATTGGGTCCCTTAAGGCATCTGCTTTCTGCTTCACTAAGCAGAAAACTGGGGAAAGACGGGGTGATCCTTTGATTTGATAACCAAGTATCTGTCTGCAAACTCTCCTGCAGTTGGTTCCAAAGGTTGTTGCTTAGTGGCTTTGCTCCAAGCAGTGTCTGCCCCTCTCTTTAATATGCTGCAAGAGGGCATGCCCCCAGTAATAGAGGATTTGGTTTTTGTTCTAGAAGAAGGGATGAACCTATGGAAATGCACGCCATCAAGACTATGGGTAGGCAACCTCCCCCCAACTCTCACACCCACCCTCCCCACCCCCACAACACCAGTGAGATGCCATTTTTCTCTTACAGACTTAATCCTCCTCAGTCCAAACACAGAGTACATTGTGATGGAATTTTATGTCTCTCCTAGACGCCAGTGATAGTAAGATAAATGTTGTCTGGGGACAAACATGTCCCTTACACTTTTACGCGAAGAGGGATTAGGAAGTCTGTAAAGACTTGGATTGTTAATTATAATAAACATCAGCATGTAACAGCAGTTCCCGTAGTCCCACTCTTGAATCATTACCCAGTTTTTCCAATATCATAACTAACTTACTCCAGTTGAATCTCCTTTCCTTTCCCTTATGAATCCAGAATATTTTGTCTAAACTCAAAAACAAAAGAAAGAGGAAAAATGGATGGAATGATTTCTAACAGAGACAAATTCTAAATAATTGATAGTTGACTAAGGAGAGAAAATACATAACTGACAAAAATAGAATTTTTACTCAGTTTTATTATGTTTCTGTTAAAATGAAGAATTATGCTGTAGATACTGAGTTATACCATGTAATTCAAAATGAAGAAGAAAATTATGTGTTGTTTTTTTTTAAAAAAAGCTCTGAATATCAGGCTTGCTGGCTAGAGTCTGGATTCAGGCTTACGATGTGAGAAGTCCTTTTTTTCATCGAACGAGTCTACCAGCTGGATTGAAAATACGTCCTCTTCAAATATAGTAAAGCTTAATATAATAGGCATTTATATACAACATGCTTTGATACAAACCAGCCTTCCTTTTACTACCAAGTTCCTGAAATTTTTGTTATATAATTTACAGGTACCCTATCTTCAATCCAAATAGGGTGGTCCTATGACTGCCAGCCCCTTACTTTTGGATGGGTAATAGGTTTCAACCTGCAAGCATAGAATAAGAACCTACAGTTAGTGAACTATTATGCACACAACGGGAGAGGGAAACTCACAGGGTCTGAGAAAAGCAATAAAGGAGTTCCCAGCAATGCTAGGCTCTATGGGGTAGAGGCAAAGCAACCATAAGGAACCTTGAGCAAAAACATGTGGGGAGCCTGGAGTTTGGGGGGTGAAATATTGTGCTCTGTGCACTCTTTCTTTGACTTCGTACATTTACAAAAGGATAAAACCATAAACATCATGAAACGAGTTTTCATTGAGCTATCAAAAGAAACTTGTTGAAAGAACGCTGCTCAGTGTGGATGTAAAGTTAGAACAGTCACCGAGGGAAAGAAAGTGGAGGAGTGGGCAGCTGGCAAATAGATTAGGTTACAAAACCTACTGGGTCTCAAGACAAGCCCTTCCAATTAGGTTGGATATGACCTGCTTCCTCCACTGTTGCTTCAATGTAACTGACGTCTAGAACAGTCTTGAATTCTTTGCACCAGCAATAATAATGGGTAACATGTTTTTCTTCTTTACATTTTGCAAAGAGCTTCAAGGTTAACTCATTTATATCCCTTTCACTTCCATCATTGTTAACATCTAAGAAGTGGAACTGTCCTAAGAACAGAAGAAAGAGCCAATAAAAACTGAGAGGCAGGTAGCGTGATGCCTCCAGCTTTGTTCTTTTGGCTTAGGATTGACTTGGCGATGCCGGCTCTTTTTTGGTTCCATATGAACTTTAAAGTAGTTTTTTCCAATTCTGTGAAGAAAGTCATTGGTAGCTTGATGGGGATGGCATTGAATCTATAAATTACCTTGGGCAGTATGGCCATTTTCACGATATTGATTCTTCCAACCCATGAGCATGGAATGTTCTTCCATTTGTTTGTATCCTCCTTTATTTCATTGAGCAGTGGTTTGTAGTTCTCCTTGAAGAGGTCCTTCACATCCCTTCTAAGTTGGATTCCTAGGTATTTTATTCTCTTTGAAGCAATTGTGAATGGGAGTTCACTCATGATTTGGCTCTCTGTTTGTCTGTGATGGGTGTACAAGAATGCTTATGACTTCAAACTATACTACAAGCCTTCAGTAACCAAAACAGCATGGTACTGGTACCACAACAGAGACATAGATCAATGGAACAGAACAGAGCCCTCAGAAATAATGCCGCATATCTACAACTATCTGATCTTTGACAAACCTGACAAAAAGAAGGAATGGGGAAAGGATTCCCTATTTAATAAATGGTGCTGGGAAAACTGGCTAGCCATATGTAGAAAGCTGAAACTGGATCCCTTCCTTACACCTTATACAAAAATTAATTCAAGATGGATTAAAGACTTACATGTTAGACCTAAAACCATAAAAACCCTAGAAGAAAACCTAGGCAATACCATTCAGGACATAGGCCTGGGCAAGGACTTCATGTCTAAAACACCAAAAGCAATGGCAACAAAAGCTAAAATTGACAAATGAGATCTAATTAAACTAAAGAGCTTCTGCACACCAAAAGAAACTACCATCAGAGTGAACAGGCAACCTACAAAATGGGAGAAAATTTTCACAACCTACTCATCTGACAAAGGGCTAATATCCAGAATCTACAATGAACTCAAACAAATTTACAAGAAAAAAACAAAAAACCCCATCAAAAAGTGGGCAAAGGACATGAACAGACACTTCTCAAAAGAAGACATTTATGCAGCCAAAAAACACATGAGAAAATGCTCATCATCACTGGCCATCAGAGAAATGCAAATCAAAATCACAATGAGATACCATCTCACACCAGTTAGAATGGCCATCATTAAAAAGTCAGGAAACAACAGGTGCTGGAGAGGATGTGGAGAAATAGGAACACTTTTACACTGTTGGTAGGACTGTAAACTAGTTCAACCATTGTGGAAGTCAGTGTGGCGATTCCTCAGGGATCTAGAACTAGAAATTCCATTTGACCCAACCATCCCATTACTGGGTATATACCCAAAGGATTATAAATCATGCTGCTATAAAGACACATGCACACGTATGTTTATTGCGGCACTATTCACAATAGCAAAGACTTGGAACCAACCCAAATGTCCAACAACGATAGACTGGATTAAGAAAATGTGGCACATATACACCATGGAATACTATGCAGCCATAAAAAATGATGAGTTCATGTCCTTTGTAGGGACACGGATGAAACTGGAAACCATCATTCTCAGTAAACTATCATAAGGACAAAAAACCAAACACCGCATGTTCTCACTCATAGATGGGAATTGAACAATGAGAACTCATGGACACAGGAAGGGGAACATCACACTCTGGGGAGTGTTGTGGGGTGGGGGTAGTGGGGAGGGACAGCATTAGGAGATATATCTAATGCTAAATGACGAGTTAATGGGTGCAGCCAACCAACATGGCACATGGATACATATGTAACAAACCTACACATTGTGCACATGTACCCTAAAACCTAAAGTATAAAAAAAAAAAAAAAAAGAGAAGCAGGATATTAGGCATGAATCCAGGAAAGAAAGCACAGTAAGAGTGTACCAGTGTCATAGTCAACAGCTATGATTTGAGGAAGTTGTGAATCAATATTTACTTAAAACACACTAATTTAATTACAGAGAACAAAATCCATAGACATTAGATTTGAAAGAAGCAGTGCAAAAATAATTTGAACCATATTATCCTGAAATTAAAATATTTTAAAATGCAAATCCTTTTATCATTAATTTTTCAATATTGTTTTTATTATGTCACCATTGTCTAGAAATATAATTTCAGGGTTACATAAAGTTTTACCATAAAGAATTAAGGTATGTGTCTTATATCAGCTTTCCGTTTACAAAAACCATGTTAAATATGGTTTTTAATCTATTTGGCATTTTCCTTTATAGGAAAGAGAAAAATGCAAATCATAATTATTCGTGGCTCAGTTTAGCAATTTATTCGTTACAGACCATATGAGTCTGTTCTCATGCTGATAATAAAGACATACCCAAGAGTGGGTAACTAATAAAGAAAAAGAGGTTTAATGGACTCACAGTTCCGCATGGCTGGGGAGGCCTCACTGTCATGGCAGAAGGCGAAGGAGGGACAAAGGCACATCTTACATGGTGGGAGGCAAGAGAGCATATGCAGGGGAATTCCCATTTATAAAACCATCAGGTCTTGTGAGACTTATTCACTACCATGAGAACAGTATAGGGAAAACTGCCCCCATGATTCAACTTTCTATACCTGGCTCCACCCTTGACACATGGAGATTATTACAATTCTAGGTGAGATTTGGGTGGGGACACAGCCAAACCATATCAGGAATTTTTTTTTTTTTTAAGCAAAAACGGTTCTTGGGCTACCCCCACCAGAATCATCTGGAGTACTATGCCTCGGTCTTACCTCTAGAATTCTGATGTTATTGGTCTGGGGTGCATCTTGGGCATGGGTCAGATTTTTAGAAACACCCTAGATGATTCTGATGTGCACCCAAAATTGAGAACCACCAGCCTAGACTCACTAAAGAAGGATTTCTGTGCATGGGCCTTGAACTCTAGGGCCTTACATGATCCCCAGATGATTTTTACACATTTTATTTATTTACTTATTTGAGACAAGGTCTTGCTATGTCACCCAGGCCGGAGTGCAGTGGCACAATCTTGGCTCACTGCAACCTCCCTGCCTCAGCCTCCCTAGTAGCTGGGATCGTGGGTGCATGCCATCATGCCCGGCTAATTTTTGTATTAGTAGAGACAGGGTTTCACCATGTTGGCTAGGCTGGTCTCAAACTCCTGACCTCGGGTGATCCACCCGCCTCGGCCTCCCAGAGTACTGGGATTACAGGCATGAGCCACCACACCCAGCCAGATTCTTACACATATTAAATTATAAGAAAATGAAAAATTTTAATTTACATATATCTGAAAAGAATTCAAAGATATTCAAGTGTATAAAAAATTCAGCATCTTCTAATCCTTTAGTCATCTCCCTAGGGAAGGAGTAGGACTAATTCAGCAGTAGATATGATCATTATAAATACCTCTGTAAAATGCCTTAGAGTTTCTAAGGATTTCTTTGTAATTTATGTCATTTAATACGACAACAAGCTTATGGAGTTGTCTTACTAAAATTCTTATTTTTAAATATTAGCAAATTTAGGTCCAGGGCTTTTGACTTACCCAAGTGTATTAGCTAGTAAGTGGTGAAATTGTAACACAAAAATTTTGATTTTTTTCCTGGAAAATATATTCTTTCCCTTATATGCATTATAACTATGTTTCCTAGAAGAAAATATAGTTCCTAGTCTGATAAACTTGAAAATATTCATACTTCCTACTCATGGCCTCTCTTTAATCTTTCTATTTAGATAGTCACAAATAACAATGTTAGAAACAACTTTTATTAACACTTACTTAATGCACACTACATGTTACAGTTGACACAAGAGTTTTCACAAAGAATCATACAATATAAGTAGAATAGTATAATAAGTATGATTTTGAACTCCTTATCATTAATCTTTTACTTTTGCCTATAACATTCCAATGCCTAGGGTGGAGCAGAAAAAAAAGAGAAAAAATAGGATAAATACTTGTTAAATGTGGTTGATCAAGACTAATATTTGTACCCCTACCTCATGTCCTGACAATGCCAGTGTGGCAGGCTGGCATAGAAAATTGGAAAATAACACTATAAGAATATTCATAAACACAAAACATATGCTTTTAGTTAAACCACACCCAGAATCCCCACAGTGCCTCATGTGGCACAGGGTGCCATGTTCTGAAAATGAGCGTGTTAGGGAGGAACATCTGAGAGTCCAGTGAGGGGCGTTCCTCCTCCCAGACCTGGCAAACTACATCTAAAACATCTCTGCCCAGGCTTCTGTCAATTCACACCTGGACATTCTGACTTAAAACCTGGACTAAACCTGACCTAGCAAAACAGAGTGCCTGGTCCAACCCCACTGGGTCACATTGGAGGGGAGGGAAGGGAATAATCTAAGAGTTTGAAGTATGTCCATTTAAATAAGTACTTAAAATAAAACAAATAAACACTTCGTATCAGCCCTTGGCAATTCTGTATTAGACAATGTTTACTATCTAGAAGGGAGATCATCGATGAGTTTTAAAATAAATTGAGATAATCTATTCCTTCACCTTTCAGATGAAGGTCTGACATAATCCTGTGTAATATATGAAAGTAGCACAAACAGCCATTGACTTAAAGTCTTAAAATATTTTTCTTCCAATACTATTTCCTCCTACATTTTTATTGTGGTAAAACACGTAACACAAAACTTGAGATTTTAATTATTTTTAAGTGTACACTTCAGTGGTATTAAGTACATTCACAACATTATGCAACCATCACCACTATCCATTTCTTGAACTTGTTCATCATCCCAAACAGAAACTATGTACTCATTAAACCATCACTCTCAGCTCCTCCCTCACCCACACCGTTGTAACTTCCATTCTGCTTTTTGTCTCTATGAACTTGACTACTCTAAGTACCTCATAATAGTGGAATCATACAATGCTTGTTCTGTGGTGTCTGGCTTGTTTTACTTAGCATAATGTTTTCGAGGTGCATCCCTGTTGCAACATGCATCAGATTTTATTCCTTTATAATAAAACACTTATTGTAGGTATATGCTGTGCTATACTTTGTCTATCCATTCATGTGTTGTGGACATTTAGAGTGTTTTCACCTTTTGGCTATTATCAATAATGTGCTATGAACATGGGTGTATAAGTATCTATTTGAGTCCCTGAAATTGCCAGAGCATGTGCTAGTTCTATGTTTAACTTTTTGAGGCATCATCAAACTGTTTTCCATGGTGGTTGCACCATTTTATGTTCCCACCAGCAGTGTAGATGGGTTCCAATTTCTCTACATACTCACCAGTACTCATTATTTACCTCTTTTTTTAAGTAATAGGTATCTAGATGGGTGTGCTTCCAGTATTTTTATAAATTATTTTCTTTCTTCAAGCATGTTGAGTAAAATAAATTTTAGACTCATTCAACTTATCCAATATTTACCAAAATAAACATTAAAAAGATTATTTTATAAAGGTATATTTTTCTTTTCTTATATTTTTCATTTATTTTCTAGTTTTAAAAATAATTCCAACAAGGGAGAGAAATAGCGAGTGTGCTCTTTTTTCATTTCAAAAAAAAATTCATTACATAATATTTATAGAGCCCTAAAACTTGCTGAATAGAATACATACAATTGAAGGAACTTTATTTTCATCTCACCCTTTCCTTCTCATCTTTTATTTCTCTCATCTATAACCTGATGAAGTATCATTATAAAAAATACCTTGCTCTTTTGACTTTTCCATTTTTTTTAACTTTGTGATGAAGGGGTATTTTGTGGTGATGGTCTAAAAAGACTGATTGCTGCTATTGAATAAATGTAACCACACAAGTGTTTACAAAAGATAAGGCTATAGAGAATAATAAGAAGAATGTAGTATGGATTGGCATAAATGCCTTTGGATTTAGCAATTGGGTTTCACTGGGAAATTAGTGTTTTTTTGTTATGGTAGAGAAAGTTACCTGCCTGCCAAAATCCTTTCTCCTCTTCCAGTTTCCCCTGTACTTTTGCAGCTATGCGTGGCCATGCAATTCGTCCCCGTCAATGAAGGCTTAGGAAATGATGTGTGCCACTTCTGCGTCAACTTCTTTGCTTTAAACTTTAAATTTTGAAATCACTATAGACTCACAGGATGTTGCAAAAAAAAAAAAAAAACATACAGGAAGACCCCATAAACCCTTCACCCACTCCCACTGGTGGCATCCTGCATACATATAATGGAATATTAAAAGCTGAAAATTGACATTTGTACAATCCATAGAATGTATTTAGATTTGCAAGCACTCGTGTGTGTGTGGTGTGTGTGTGTGTGTATAGTCCTATGCAATTCGATCACATGTATAGCTTTGTGTAACTGCCACCCCAATCAAGACACAGAACGATTCTGTCACTCGTGCTACACTTTTATAATCATGACCTCCCTCTCCCATCCCTAACCCATGCCAACCTCTGATCCATGCTCTATTTCTATAATTTTGTAATTTCAAGAATGTCTTATAAATGGAATCATGTGGAATGGAATCAAATGGAATCACAGTATGCAATCTTTTAGGACTGGCTTTTTCATTCAGCATAATGCCTTTGAAATTCATCAAATTTGTTGCATATATCAATAGTTGCTTGCTTTTGATTACTGAGTGATATTCCGTAGTGTGGCTATATCACAGTTTGTTTAACTATTAACCCATTGAAAAGCATCTGGTTTGTGTCCAGGTTTGGGTAATAATAAAGCTGCAATTCATGTGCAGGTTTCTGCATGAACATGTATATGTTCATTTCTCCTGAAGAGAGATCCATGAGTTGAGCATTTTCTTAATTGGGTGTGACTCACCAACTCTCTCTTTCTCTTCCACCAGCGAGATTCACACAGCAAGGCACAAGGGATGATAGAGACATAAAGTAGAAGAAGTCTGGTTTCCAAATTACTGAGTAAAGGAGAGCTTCTTATTGCTCAGAAATATCTACCTTGGACTTTAAATAAAACAGAGATAAGATTGTACGTGTTTGGATCGATTTGTTACAGTAGTTCGGCCTATCCTATCTAAAACCACTAACAAACTAAAAATAACCCAATGAATACAACACATTCTAACCCAAGAGCTAAATAAACTTTTCTGCAATCAAATTATATTCAATAAGAAGTTTTTTTAATTTAAAAAATATTGTTAGAAATCGTTATTAAATATTATTTACTTTGTTTTTTAGAAAACAAAATCATACTGCATTATCACAGTAATAACAGGGGTTGCACAGGCAATGCCTACATTAAATCTTCCTTGACCAGAATGGCTTATTCAATTTCTTTGTTTTTAGCTCGCCTCCCTCTGCTATTACTCTCCCACTGAATTTAATTTGCAACTTCCACTCACCTATTGCCTAGCACTGCAGTTCTCAAACTTGAGCTGCATCAGGATCACTGGGAGGGCTTGCTACAATCAGGTTGCTGGGCCCCATTCCCAGAGTTTCTGATTGATTTGCATTTTAACAAGTTTCCCAGGTGATCCCAAATCTGCTGGTCTGAGAGTCACATATTGAGAACCACTGATCTAGAAAATCATAAAAAATAAGACCGTAATGTTTTTCAAACAAGAGAAGCAAGACTGAAGGCTACATGAAGACATCTCTAATGAACGAAGTAAGTTGAATTAGATAGCCAGACGCTGTAGCATCTACTTTAACTATGGAGAAACTGGGTTTTGTTGGAGAAACTGGGTTTTGTTGTTCTTTGGTTGGTTGGTAGGTTTTTTACCATTGGTTTTTCATTTGCTTCCAGCTTCTGATGGAGTCTTGGCACTCAGATCTTAAAGATTATCTAATCCCAAAATAAGCAAGCAGCCCGCTCTCTGTTTTAGCACTTCCAGGGATGGATAACTCACCCTTTTGTTGTTTTCAAATAGTTGAGTCTGTCAGATGGGAAGAATCTAGTTAAGTGTTACTTTTAAATGATGTGAATTAGGATACAAACTGAGACATGAGAAGATGAAACTATCTTAGCTTTCCCTAACAGCCTTTTAAATTAGTCTTTTAAAACTTCTTATATTTTTTCTATTATACATTATTCAGAATAAGATAAAATAAAGAAAGTCATTTAAAAAGAGCCAAAAGGGTTTTTTATATAGGCTCAACAGAGCACTGTGATAAAGCAAGCAGTCAGAGAATGGATTGAAATCATGGTCTTCTATGGATGAGCCATGTCAATTACTGTTAGCAGTAACTTCATTTGCAATATGGGGATAAAAGTGTGCCCATATTACTCACAGGTATAACAAATCATACTTAATCAAATAACATGTATCAAAATACTCTAAATCAAGAGAATCAACTTGTTAGCTATTAATAGCCCAATTAGTAATCTTAACCCTTTTATCTAACTAATACACCATTCTTGCATAGTGTTTCCAATATCTTAGTCTCTTGGTTAAGCACTCATAAATATATTGTAGAAAAATGCCCTTTTGCCTCCTCCTGCATTTTTTTTTTTTCAGACAGGGTCTTGCTCTGTCGTCCAGGCTGGAGTACGGTGGCAAGATCTCAGCTTACTGCGACCTCCACCTCCCAAGCTCAAGGTATTCTCCTGCCTCAGTTTCTCAAGTAACTGGGACTACAGGGGCCCACCACTACACCTGGCTAATTTCTGTATTTTTAGTAGAGACGAGGTTTCACCATGTTGGCCTGGCTGGTCTCAAACTCCTGACCTCAAGTGACCCACCTGCCTCAGCCTTCCAAAGTGCTGGGATTACAGGCGTTGAGCCAGTGCACCGGACTTTTTTTGTTTTGTTTTTTTGATAATACAAAAACAACATAAGTCAGGGCAGTCTCTGTCTCTTGAGAATTTCAAAACAACCGTAATGTTTCTACCTTGGTATCAATAGAGGTCTAGCCTGACAGGATATTAGTAGCTCTTTCTGACAGTGGGTGATTGAAATTTTTTTCAGCATCCTTCCCTAGCCCATACTGCCTGTACTAAATATCAGATTTGCCTTGCTTCTCTTCTCTTTTTCCACAACCAGCTTGAAGGTCTAATCATTTGCAATCCCTAGAGGGATTCAATATTAATTTCCTTTGTTCTGTCCCCCAACAATGGAGCACTAAATAAGACATTCCCCTATTTTTTTTTGTCAGTAGCTCCTATAAAACATCCAAAGGATGCCTATACTTTTGGCCCAGATGCTAAGGTCCCCTGAGTCTTTCTGTATCCTCCCTACAAAGTGGAATCTCTTTCAGCGTCCCAAGGAAGGTCCCCCGCTGCTTTTGGATTGTGCCAGCACCCCAGCCTTCAACGACAGGGCTAGTTCCTATTTTCTCCAACACTGCTCCTAGCTTAGGAGCACCCCAAGCTGGCAGAGCATCTTGTTCACTTCATCTCTGCCCTGTCCTCCAGAAGTGTGCTCTCACTTTCTACGTGGATGACCTAGACTACGCCACTTCTCCGACTTCCCCACGGACCTTCACCTCTGCTCAGTGGTGGAATAGGGGTGGCTGGAGTGTATCCTTGTTCCTCCAGCTCCATGTCAACTCCTGCTTCAGTGCAAGTTTCTCCTCTGCCAAATCTTCCCTTCAACTCCTGCTGGAAACTAATAATGGACAGAAGTGTTTTGCAACTTGCTCTCCTTGAAAATATTAATCCATTTTCTCCTGCCCTACCTTCTAAGGCCAAATCTGAAGATTTTCAGTGCCTGCAGTATGTTCAGACCAATGGTATGAATAATTTCAGAATCAGCATGATGCTGATTCCCTTCCCCAAGGCCCTACATGACCAGCAAAGTGACTGGTGCCATTCCTGAAAGCCTATGTGTCAATGAAAGAACCTATCAATTTCAGTAATAGAAATCTTGTTAAAACCAGGTTTCTAGGCCCCATCCCCAATGTTCTGATTAATTTGAAACCATAATAAATGTCCCAGGTGATATCGAGCTGCTCCTATGAGAACCACACTTTGTTGGCCTGTTAATGGTTAAAATGAAAGAAAACAAGGTTTTCTAAGAGTGTACTGATTAATCAACCTACATAAGTGGATAGTTTTCCACATTCCTACACAGAAATCCAATTCAATAATTTTAAAAGCAAATATCTTTTATGATGAGCTATTCAATACTCTGACAGCCAGTCAATTGTGGAGTACAAACAATCTCATTAAAGACACAAAAAGTTTTAGGATGAAAAAAGTCATAATAGCTGAGGCTGCTGTAAGTATATTCATTTACATTATTAATCATAATGTATTTGTTTCTAGTAAGAATGAGAATCCCACTCATCTTGCCGAGTTAGGTCCTTCCCAAGCACCCTCCCCTAAACACTGTAATTGCCCCCGAAAGTAAAGATGAAGTTAGCACCGAGTACCTTCTGAAGCATCCACTGGAAAGAATGCAAGCCATTAATCCATATTTAATATTTTTCTTTTCATTTTTGCAAAATTTCAAACCCAGAGAATATTACAGTAAGTATCTGTGTACATTTACCCAGATTAATCAATTATTATTTTGCCACATTTGCTCTCTGTGTCATCTCTAGATAGATAGATAGATAGATAGATAGATAGATAGATAGATAGATAGATAGATAGACAGACAGACAGATAGACAGATAGGTTATATATATACTTCCTTTCTTAATCATTTGAAGGTTGGTTGCAGACAGCATAATACCCCTAAATATTTCAGCATGCACCTTTGAAGATAAAAATATTTTCCTAAATAACTACAAAACCATAATCACAACTAAGAAATTCAATATATAAACTGATATACAATTTATATTCAAATTGTTCCAGTTGTTCCCAAAGCCTCCAAATATCATTTATAGTTTTCTCTCTTTTCTTTTTATTTTTAACCCACTATCCAAACTCCACACACTGCATTCTGTTTTTAGGTCCCTCTAATTTTTTTAATTTAAATATTCTCTCTGCTTTTTTTGTGTGTTTTATGACATTAAGGTTTTTTAAAAAACCCAGACCAGCTGTCTGTCACAATGTCTGCCTTTCTGCATTAGCCTGATTGTTGCCTCATGATTAGACCGGTAATATTTGGCAAGAATATTACCCAGGTGATATTACATCAACTCTGGAGTCATAGACTACAAGATTGTTCCACTACCAAGAATCACATGGATAAGGTACAACATAAAGTACATTTTTCACTTTGTATTAGATAGGTAGCCTGTGATGAGATAGTATGAGAACATGGGAACACCCTGTGCCCCACCACCTTTCTCCAAAAGATTTAGTATTCACTGATGAACCTTGTCTGATCAATTATTAAAATGGATTACAGCGCTGTACTTTTCTTAACCTGTCTTGTCTTCTGTATTTATTAGTTAGCATTCTTCCACTTTTATTTTTTAAAAGAGATTTCCATATATGTACTCTACAGGCATAGATCATTTTACTGCACTTCACTTTATTGCACTTTACAGATGTTACTTTTTTTACGAATTGAAGGTTTGTGGCAACCCTGCTTTGAATAAATCCATTCGCATCATTTTTCTGACAGCACGTGCTCACTTTGTGTCTCTGTGTCACACGTTAGAAATTCTCAAAATATTTCAAACTTTTTAATCATTATTATATCTATTATAGTGCTCTGTGATACTATCTTTGCTGTTACTATTGTAATTGTTTTGGCTTGCCACAACCAAGCCCACATGAGATGGTGAACTTGGCCAGGTGCAATGGCTCACGTCTGTAATCCCAACACTTTAAGAGGCCAAGGCAGGAGGATGGCTTGAGGCCAGGAGTTTGAGACCAGCCTGGGTAACATAGTGAGAACCTGTAACCTGTAGTCCCAGCTCCTCAGAAAGCCTAGGCAGGAGGATCGCTTGAGGCCAGAAGTTCAAGACTGCGGTGAGCTATGACTGCACCACTGCACTCTAGCCTGTGCAACAGAGCAAGACCTGTCTTAAATAAATAAGTAAATAAATAGATGGTGAACTTAATCAGGAAATGTGTGTGTTCTGACTGCTCCACTGACCAGCGTTCTCTCTCTCCTCATGCCTCTCTATTCCCTGAGACACAACAATATTGAAATTAGGCCAATTAATAACCTTACAATGGCCTCTAAATGTTCAAGTGAAAGACATAGTCACATATCTCTCACCTGAAATACAAAGCTAGAAATGATTAAGTTGAGTGATAAGGAAGGCATGTTGAAAGCCGAGATAGGCAGAAAGCTAGGCCTCTTACGCCATTTAGCCAAGCTGTGAATGCAAAGGAAAAGTTCTGGAAGGAAACTGAAAGTGCTACTGCAGTGAACACACAATTGACAAAAAAGTGAAACTGTTTTATTGCCAATATGAAGAAAGTTTTAATAATCTGGATAGAAGATCACACCAGCCACAACATTCCCTTAAGCCAAAGCCTAATCCAGAACAAGGCCCTAATTCTCTTCAATTCTAGGAAGGCTGAGAGAAGTGAGGAAGTTGCAGAAGCAAAGTCTGAAACTAGCAGAGGTGAGTTCATGTTTAAGGAAAGAGGCCATTTCCACAACATAAAAGTTCAAGGTGAAGCAGCAAGTGCTGTTGGAGAAGCTGAAGCAAGTTATCCAAAAGGTCTAGCTAAGACCACTGATGAAAGTGGATACAAACACTAGATTTTCAATGTAGTTGAAGCAGCCTTATATTAGAAAGGAATACCATCTAGGATTTTCATAGCTAACGAGAAGTCAATGACTGGTTTCAAAGCTTCAAAAGATAAGCTGACTCTCTTGTTAGAGTCTAATGCAGCTGGTGACTTTAATGAAACCAATGCTCATTTACAATTCTGAAAATACTAGGGCTCTGAAGAATTATGCTAAATCTACTCTACCTGTGCTCTATTAATGGAACAAAAAAGCGTGGATGACATCAAATCTGTTTACAGATGGTTTACTCATTATTTTAAGCCTATTGTTGAGACCTACTGCTAAGAAAGAATGATTCATTTCAAATGATTACTACTCATTGACAACACACCTAGTCCACTGAAGAGCTCTGATGGAAATGTACGAGGAGATTAATGTTGTTTTCATGCTGCTACTGCTAACACAACATCCATTCTGCAGCCCACAGATCAAGGAGTAATACCTACTTTCGAGTCTCATTATTTAAGAAATATATTTTGTAAAGCTATAGCTACCATAGATAGCGATTACTCTGATGAATCTGGACAAAGTAAATTTAAAACTTTCTGGAAAGAGTTCATCATTCTAGATGTCACTAAAAACATTTATGATTCATGGAAGGAATTCAAAATATCAACATGAACAGGATTTTGGGAGAAGCTCTAATCCTCATGGGTGACTTTGAAGGGTTCAAGACTTCAGTGGAGGAAGTAACCACAGATGGGGTAGAAATAGCAAGAGAACTAGAATTAGTTCTCTTGAATATGAGAATTAGTTCATATCATATCATATGAAATGAGTTCTCTTGAATATGAGCCTGAATATGTGGCTGAATTGCTGCAATCTCATGATAAAACTTAAATGGATAAGGAGTTGCTTCTCATGGATGAGCAAAGAAAGTGATTTCTTTAAATGGAAACTACTCCTGGTGAAGATGCTGAACATTGTTGTAATGACAACGAGTTATTTAGAATATTACATAAACTTAGTTGATAAAGTAGCAGCGGAGTTTGATGAGATTGACTCCAGTTTTGAAAGACGTTCTTCTGTGCATAAAAATGCTATCAAACAGCATTGCATGCTACAGAGAAATATTTTGTGAAAGGAAGAGTCAACCAATGTGGCAAACTTTATTGTTATTTTTAAAAATCACCACAGACACCCAACCTTCAGTAACCACCACCCTGCTCAGTCAGCAGCCATCAAAATTGAGGCCAGACGCTCCACCAGCAAAGCAATTACGACTCATGGAAGGCTCAGATGATAATTATCATTTTTTAGCATTAAAATATTTTTTAAATAATGTAAGTACATTTTTAGACATAATACTATTGCATACTTAATAGACCATGGTATAGTGTAAACATAACTTTTATATGTACTAGGAAACCAAAAATTTATGTGACTCACTTTATTGCTATATTTGCTTTATTGTGGCAGTCTGGCACCAAACCCACATTATCATCTATGCCTGTGTGTGTGTGTGTGTGTGTGTGTGTGTGTGTGTGTGTGTGTGTAATAACTATAGACTCATGCTTTTACTTTCTCCACGGAAGTCCTGAATCCCTCAAAGTCAGCCGTCAGGGTTGGAATCAACTTCTCCCAAACTCCTGTTCAGGGAGATATTTTGACCCCCTCCCATGAATCATGGATGTTCTTAATGGCACTGAGAGTGATGAGTCCTTTCCAGGGGGTTTTAAATTTACTACGCCCAGATTCTTCAAAGCAATCATGCTTTTACCTTTTATTTAATTTGCTTTAATCCATCATTATAATTATCCTTTTTTGATGTTTAAATTGTCTAAATTTGACCATTTATATCTGCTTCATACAAAGTCCTGGAGGTGGACACATTCTAATGCTGGTTAGTTTTTTGTTTAGTTGCTTAAGATAGTCAATGGAATTTCATTTTAAGTGGATTTGGTATTTTCTATGGGAAATATAATTTTGGTAGTTGGGGGAAATTATTGCTTATCTTATGGTAGCTTGAATCAGAATAGTCTGGAATCATACACTTGGAAATGCTGACACACAGTATGGTTCTACATTTGACAGCAAGTAGTTCCTTAATTAGATTTTAATGGACTTTTTTTCAGGGTACTTTATATTAAACTACTAATGCTGAGAGTAAATTTGTGTTGAAGATTAAACAGAATCTCACAACCCTTACATTACCTTTTCTTTTACATTTTAAGTCACCTCTATGCAATTTACATTGTTGTAATGGTAACATGTACATTATTATTTGTTATTTCCACCTAATAATCAGTAACATTATTTAATTCTTCATGGGACCAGACATAAATTTGAAGATATATGGAGTTTCATATCATATATCATAAAAATAAACCCTATCACAGATTTTTAATTAGGTATTAATTTGTATTGTAAAAGTAATATAGATGCATGACCAAAAAAGTAAAAGAGTACAAAATGGAAAATAATGATTAAAATTAAGATTTTTTTCCCACTCAAGACCCCCCAGTCCTACTTCTCAATGGCATCTGTTTTTATCTGAGTTTCCTTGCAGAAATTTCAAATGTACAAAAATAAATGTAAGTGAATCTTTTATTGATGTTATCGTTAAACAAATATGATTTTTATAGCAACCAGTGTTCTGCATGTTAGGGTTCCCAAACTGTATCTGCATCACTTTTCATATCAGTATATCCCTGTCAGCTAACTCTCTTTAATAAATACACGCATAGTTTTTCACTGTGTAGTTATACCATAACTTACTTAACCAGTTCCATACGGTTGACAATTTTCAGTTATTTGCTTACTTCTTACTGTTTCAAGCAATACTGCAATATTAACTGCACATATATCTTTAAGCAGACGGGATAGCGTGCATTTAGAGTAACTATTAGTGGGTCAAAAAGTCAAGGAATATTTCATTTTGAGAGATAATGCCAGTAGTATGTGACGGTTACCTCTTCCCCTATACCCTCGATAACACTGTTGAATTAGCAAAATTTTCATTCCTGCTATATGCCAGTGTGGTAGGTGAAAATAAGTTTATTTAAATGCGAAATTGAGCACTTTTTGTATGTTTATAAATCCTTTATACGTTGGCAATAGTTGTCTCTTTATAATTTGTCATTGAATTAAATATCTTTATGATTTTAAAAGAACTTTTATACATAAGGAAATCAAAGGTTTGGCTGTTGCATAAGTAAAGGTATACGTTTTTCCCTAGTTTGTTATTTATCTTTTGATTACTTATGATATATTTTCCATATGTAGTCAAATTGATCATTATCTTTCTAGATGACTTATAGGTTACAAAAACAAACACTTTTCCCATTTATTTGAAAAAAACAGTTTGGTAACATTTTCTTCTAATACTTTCATTCAGTTAAGTTTTATATTTTCATCCTTTATTTGTGGAATTTTAGTGTAAAGAATGATTGACTCTAGCTTAACTTTCCCCAAATGGTTAGCCTGGTGGCCACAATACCATACATTAAATTGTTTCCACTAATCTGAAAGACCACCCATATTCTACACTAAATTCGCATAAGTACTTGAACCTATTCACTTCCATTAATTTGTCTCCCTATTAGTACTATCTTCAGTAATGAAGAACTATCTTCATTACTGTAGATTTAAGAATACACAAGAGAGCGAGACAATCCTGGCCAACATGGTGAAACTCTGTCTCTACTAAAAATGCAAAACTTAGCCGGGCGTGGTGGTGCACGCCTATAGTCCCAGCTACTCTGGAGGCTGAGGCAGGAGAATCACGTGAACCTGGGAGACAGAGGTTGCAGTGAGCCGAGATCACACCAATGCACTC
This sequence comes from Hylobates moloch, assembly GCF_009828535.3. Lineage (NCBI taxonomy): Eukaryota > Metazoa > Chordata > Mammalia > Primates > Hylobatidae > Hylobates > Hylobates moloch. The sequence goes on from NW_026652279.1 coordinate 158,454,990, forward strand.
CAGCCTGGTGACAGAGCAAGACTCCATCTCAAAAAAAAAAAAAAAAAAGAATACGCTAGCTCTAGTAAACACTCTACCCTCTTTCCACTTAGAGTTAAGGATGTGCTGTAGAGCCACACAGCCTGGGTTCAAGTGCTGGCTCTGCCACTTAATGTGGGACCTTGGAGAAGTTATTTAAATCTCTCTGTGTCCCCATTTCCCACCTGTAATGGGACAATAATAACTACTTCACAGAGGTGTCAGGAGGCATAACTGATATAATTTGTACAGAATGCTTATAATTAACCCTAGTAAAGACTACGTGTTTAATAAATGTTAGCTTTTTCTTTCTAGAACATTTTCTGGCTATTCGCAGATATTTGTTTTTCTGTTATAAACATTGGGACTGATTTCCCAATTTTTAAACCTTCTATGGTAGCAGCCTCCGAGGTGGTCACTAATGACCTATGACTCCTAGAAGTCATGTCCTTGGGCAGCCTCCTCTCACATTAACTAGGACTGGCCTGTGTAACCAATAGGATATTATGAAAGTGATTATGTGTGGCATTCAAAGCTAGGCCATAGAAGACCTTTCTGCTTCCACTGCACCGTGTCCCTTGGATCACGTGCTCTGGGGAAGTCAGCTGCCATGCTGTAAAGACACTTGAGTGGCCTCTGGAGAGGCCCACACGGAAGGAACTGACACCTACTGCCAATGATCATCACCATGTGGGTGAACCATCTTGGAAGTGAATCTTCCAGTTCACACCAAGACTTCAAATGATAGCAGGCATGACTGCAACCTCAAAAGAGATTCCAACCCAGAACCACTCAGTAAAACTGCTCACAAATTCCTGACACACAGAAACTATATGAAATAACAAAGATATATTGTTGTTTTAAGTCATCGAGTTTGGGTTAATTTGTTATACAACAATATATAACAAATATACCTTCCTATTGGCAATTTTATTAGAAAGGCATTGAGTTTATAGACTCATTTACATAGAACGGACCTCCTCATATTATTGAATATTTCTACCTAAGTAGAACTTCTGTCTTTCCATTGATTCAAGACTTTTTTAAATTAGTAGATATTTTAAATCTTGTTCACCTAGGTCTAGCATAACTTCCTTTATTATTTGTGTTGCTGTTATATTTCCTTCCATTTTATTCTCTAAATTATATTGATATTATCAATTTAATACTGTTAATTTTCTGTTAATTTCATATCCAGCCAACTTGCTAAATTCTTTTTGCTAGAAGCTACACTGATTGTTTTGCATTTTTCAGATGGGCAATCATACCATATGCAAGTAATAATTTCACCTTCTATTTTCCATTTTATAGCTATTTCTTTCTCCTTTGTAATTTCACTGGCTGAAGTAGTAAATATTACCTCTAAAAATATATTATGGTAGAAGACATTATAGACCATCAGTATTCATCAGTTTGATTTCTTCCATTATTCTGAATATTCTTGTAGTTAAACACTGTCACCAACCAGGCATGGTGGCTCATACTTGTAATCCCAGCACTTTGGGAGGTTAAGGTTGGCAGATCACTTGACCCCAGGAATTCAAGACCAGCCTGGGCAACGCAGTGAAACCCTGTCTCTGTAAAACATAGAAAAATTAGCCAGATGTGGTGGTGTGCCCCTGTAGTCCCAGCTACTCAGGGGGCTGATCACCTGAGCCTAGTAGGTCAAGGCTGCAGTAAGCCATGATCATGCCACTACACTCCAGCCTGGGCAACCCAGCAAGACCTTTTTTTTTTTTTTTTTTTTTTAAAAAAAAGACTGCCACCTTCCCCACTTTGGAGAAGTTGAAATAGACAACATTTTTATTTTATAACCTCATAACCTCTCATTTTTGAATTATACCAAATTAAACCTTGCTTTCAGGTTCTTAATAATATGACTAAAAATGTAAGAGATGGCAGTTGTCATAGTTTATTATCTTTCATTTATTATCCTTAATGCTACGTGACCTTTAACCAAAATAATTAATTATTTCTCTAAACCATGGGAAGTGGAAATTAGAACTACAGAAATAAATAAAAACATGGTTCTCAATGAAAAAGGTTAAAGTTAAAAGGGAATAATGTCTTGACATTACTTAGGGAAAAAAGTCTTCCCAAATAATTTTCCTTTTAATAACTTTCAAAAGAAATTTCTGAAATATTTAAGTTAAGAAACAATTTTCAAAATGAAACTGGATAGACAGGAAGCAATGGGGAGCATTTTTGAGACCCGGTAAAATGAGAAAGCTACACTGTAACTGATACATTGATTTTTAATAATGTTGGAAGCTTGCAAACCCTGTCTCTTCATTGTGCTGCACTAAGGAAATACACTAGCAGGTGTTAAAACATCCTCCAAGGATTTTCAATTTCGTTATTATATCCATGTGGAAGAACGAAAGCCAAAATAACAACTAGGTAAAGTAAAAGGTTCATTATTTCCTACAGTTGTTCAGTGACAATTTTTTCCTTATCTATGTCTAACAGAAGAACATCTAGCCCCTTATACTGCAGGCAAAATGAACATATAAGATTAGAGTTAGAGACCCCCACATTTTATAGATTCTAATTCTGGAAACATATCTTGCATATAAATGATATTTATGCTTGAGAAGACCCTTTTCTATGCTTTACGGATAAATGTCATGCCAAGACTTTTCAAAGTGACTGATCACAATGCCAGATTTATGAGCAGGTTTGAGCAACATTAGCAGAGTCATCTCACACCAAACATTATGGGATTTACAAGAGTACAGACCATGACGATAACATGTAAGCTGGCTATTTCTGTTCTTAACTTGGAACCACAGACATGTTCAGCTCAGACCCTTTCAAGTCTTAACATCTGTTGCAAGCATGATGAAAAACAATAGACGTGGAAAATTGGATTTATTTCAATACTAATTTCAGTAGCTTGGCTTAATGTAGCTACAGAATTTATATGAATAATAGCAGAAACAAGGCAGACTATGCAATCTGGGCAAGGAAATTTCATGATTGTTGGAACTCTGCAGATTTGGAGTCTACACACTTAGGACTCTGCAAAATACTCTGTTCTAATACCCAGCTATGCCCTTCAGAAGCATAGTGTAAGATTGTTCCAATGACTTAGTAATGAAAGACAGAGTTTCATCTTTACTTCAGATACCACCTGAACTGGAGTTAGATGATTTCCTTGGAAATAAATACTTTGTTAATTTCCTGTATTCCTGGTAAGAACTCCAGTCAACATTTACACCAACATTATTTGCTTTTTATATGAATAGAGTCTCCTTAATCTTTGCTTACCAAACATATTGAGGTCATATGGCATTAACAATTCAATCATATTTTCTTTGTAAAATTTTTCTCTTCCTCTTTTAATTCTGCTGAACTGAAACGAACAAAGCAGTTTAAATTTTTGCCTTATGTTACAATAAAGTCCAAAAATAAAAGTTTGAAAGATAAACATGCTATAAGGAAACATCACTGGCAAGCTAAGACTCGCATTAAGCTATACCATTAATACGCTTTCAGAAGCAAAGTGAATCCCTATACTCTCAATCTTCATGAGGTCGAAGTATTATAACCCCAGATGTTTCCTTTCTCAGAAGGTGTTGTGACATTCTATTTCAATTTTTGAAAATGTGACGCAGCACTTTTGGAGAGAATTGTTTGGAAAGAGAGAGAAATAAACAAAGAACAATATGACTCCAAAACAAACTAATAAAAAAGAACCACACAATCACTTTCTTAAGAAGAATATAATGTAGAACACACAAACACAAAAAAAAATACTGCAGAAAAGAAACTCTTGATGTGCTTATTTGAAATTATGGAGAAAAGCTAAAAACTTCAGAACAAGTTGTTTTGCTTTTTAACCTTAACTTAGCAGACCAATCTCCACTAATCCAATAATGTTAACTGAAAATTGCACTACTACTTTATCATTATTGCAATTCAGGAAAGAATTAGAGTCAAACATTGGATTGTATGTGAAATCAAATCTTTCATTGAGGTTTACAAATTCCTGTTTATAGGAAGTATCACATTTAGGGTATCACTAGTTAGACAAAAACACTGTTCCAGGATACAAATTGGCATGAAATTTTAATTTTGTAACCCCTAAACTTTTAAAATCTCTTTCCCTATTGGTTGTCTGCACTCAAAACATCCCTGACTTTTATTGGTGATGTGATTAGTAAAACTCAGCTGCCACGTGTGACTAAGGACGTGGTTAGTTATCAGGCTTTTCTTCACTTGCTCCTCTTTGAGCAAAAAGTACAACCTTCAAGATCATGTGTGAACTAAAGAGATGCAGATGAAAAGAGATTGGCTGCTCCAAGATGTGCCCACACCTTTTAAGTGTGCCTTGGGAAATGAGTTGAGACCTCTCTGAAGCCAGGCTATTCCAACTGCCTTGGATGCTAGCTCTCTGAGTAGCAAAATAGATGCCTCCAGTCCTTGTAAAAACAAGCTCAAGTCCCTCTGTGAGGGCACCTTTACAACACAATATTTAACATTTTTTCAATGAATACACAAGTACACATGTTGGTTTCAGTAAGTAATCTTGACAAATAGTTATTTGGAAAAAACCATGCTATTGAAAGCATATTTGCCATTTATGTCGCAAAGCTGTTTCATCTTACATGGTTAGTCATTGATTAGTACTATTTCAGATACTGGAGTGCTTTGAGGCACCTTCCCTCAGACCCTCTAAATAAGACACAACCCACAGCTTTCAGTGTTATGTGAATAGCCAACACCTCCTGATGAGGAGTAATTGGAACTACAATAAGAGGTCCTCAACTCGACTAATGAATTTTGAATGTTACACCTTCCGAGATGGCCTTCACTCTTGCAGAATCTATAGTTGTATTCGTTTCTTTCAGTTGACATCCTTGAATTTTCCAGACAAGTGCTGCTTTAATACTGCAGAAAAGAAAGTCTTAGCTTTCTTTCTTTCCATGCAGCTTTGCTAGGGCAAGTACCTCCTCCCACATTTTTTCTGATTCCATTGGTAAGAACTCTCTGATTGCATAGTGTTGACATTTAAATTTATTCAAAAAATACTTCTTCACCAAATATTTACCGAGTGTTTACTCTATGCCAAAGAGTGTGCTAGGTGCTAGAGATACAGGATGAATAAGAGATTTATGTTCCTTGCTTTAATTGGCCTGAAGCCTACTGGGAAATGTCAAGAATTAAACAACAACTCTACAGTAGAAGTGCTCTGGAATGAAAGCACAGAGCAGAGGACTCAGCCCAGTTATAGTGGAAGGTGTGGAGTGAAGAGGGGAAGTCAGATAAGTACCTGGAGAGTATCATTTCACTGGGATCCAATAGGTGATTGAGAAAAGAAAGATATAGCAAAAGGGAGCCAAGGATAGAGTGGAATTTTTCCTAAGCACAGACCATGTATTATATGTTCTGTTCCTCTGAATTATAAGGCCAAAAACAATGTGGCATCACTGCCCAACATCTTTTCTGATTATATCATTAATTTCTATTAATGTTAACCATGGTTGAGTCATAAAGAAAGAATTTATTATATATTGCAAATATTAGGTGGTCCTGCAGTATAAAATTTAAAAATTCCCCCAAACAGCAATGTTGGAATAAGCACACAAGGGTGCTTTCACCCGGGTTTCATTTACGAAATTCAATTTTCTGAACAATGACTGAGGAAACAATGATAATTTCATCAAGCCTGGGTCTTAAAAGAGGCAGGAAAAGACCAGAATGAGGCATAAAAGTGGTTGGGATGAATGGTCAACCGTAACGTGCTTTTGTTGGCGACTCCATATGTTTCATGACAGAATGGATGCTTTGGCAGACAAATTCAGGAAAGCAGGCTGCATCCATTATCTATTTCTGTGGAGCACATTATCACAAAACTTAGCAGCTTGAAACAGTTCCGGCTTATTATCTCATAGTTTGTGTGGATCAGGAATCCAGGCACGGCTTATCTGGGTCCTTTGCTTCAGGGTCGCTCACAAGCTGCAATGAAGGTGGCAGCCAAAGCTCCAGTCTTATCTGTAGCCTCAACCAAGGAAAAGACCCGAGCCCCGCCTATGTAGTTATTTGCAGGATTCGGCTTCTCACTGGCTGTTGGCTGGAGGCTGCTCTCCATTCTTTGCCATGGGGACCTCTCCAACATGACAGCTTGATTCATCAAAGCATGCAAGCAAAGAAGGCTATAAAGTCAGCCAGCACGATAGCAGTGATGATTTCTCGTAGCCTAATCATGGAAATGACATCCTCTCAATGCTACCATATTCTATACTTGAAGAAAGTTACTCAAGGGGAAAGGATCACACAAGATCATTAATCCCAGGGGCTGAAAGCTCTGGGTGCCATCTGTGAGACAGTCTGCCTTACAGGCCAGTTCATGGGCCACCGTTAGTGTGTCTCAGTCAGTGTAAAACATGCCCAAGTTTTAGCACATTTCCAATTCTCTAGCAGGACTATACAAACACGAGATTATAGTACCTGTTTTTCTTGGCTTTGTTTTTATTATTATTATTATTATTATTATTATTATTATGGTTTTTTTGAGACGGAGTCTCTCTGTCGCCCAGGCTGGAGTGCAGTGGCGCGATCTCAGCTCACTGCAAGCTCCGCCTCCCGGGTTCACGCCATTCTCCTGCCTCAGCCTCCCAATGTAGCTGGGACTACAGGCACCTGCCACCACGCCCGGCTAATTTTTTGTATTTTTAGTAGAGACGGAGTTTCACCGTGTTAGCCAGGATGGTCTTGATCTCCTGATCTCATGATCTTCCTGCCTTGGCCTCCCAAAGTGCTGGGATTACAGGCATGAGCCACCGCGCCTAGCCAGCTTTGTTATTTTAAGTAATATTTAATACAATCACAAACACAACTGGTTCCAACAGAGAACTTAACACAGATAAGTAATCAGATATACTTTACTCTCTCAATAAAGCAGGGGTCCCCAACACCTGGGCCATGGACCGTACTGATCCATGGCCTGTTAGGGACTGGGCCACACAGCAGGAGGTGAGCAGCAGGCAAGAGCGCATTACCACCTGAGCTCTGCCTCCTGTCAGATCAGCAGCAGCATTAGATTCTCACAAGAGCGTGAAAACTATTGTGAACTGCACATGTTAGGGATCTAGGTTGCATGGTCCTTATGAGAATCTAATGCAAGCTTGTCCAACCTGTGGCCCATGGGCCCACCTGCGGCCCATGACAGCTTTGAATGTGGCTCAACACAAATTCATAAACTTTCTTAAAACATTATGAGATATTTTTGGGGATTATATTTTTTAGCTCATTAGATATCATTCATGTTAGTGTATTTTATGTGTGGCCCAAGACAATTTTTCTTCTTGCAATGTGGTCCAGGGAAGCCAAAATATTGGACACCTCTAATCTAATGCCTGATGATCTGAGGTAGAACAGTTTCATCTCAAAACCATCCCCACCCAACCCAATCCGTGGAAAAATTGTCTTCCACAAAACTGGTCCCTGGTGCCAAATAGGTTGGGGATTGCTGCCACACAGGATACCCACAAACAACGTGGTACGATATTGTCCCCTAGTACATGTGAAGGAAACAGTAGAAAATGTAAATGGTAAATATGAGTGGGGAGTAAATGGATTCTACAGGACAAATAGAATTCTTGCACATCTACTGGTTTTTGGAATCCATTAGCAACATAACATCTTCATACAGTTCTAATAAATAATACCAGGCACTAGATATATGCACACACACCTAAAAATTAATCCAGTCACTAAGACAAACACGCTTTAGAAAAAAGCTGTCTAGCCTGATAATAGCAAAGTCCTGAAACAACAATATAAATAAGAATATTTCAGGTAAATTGCTAGAGGCTGTATTTTGTTTTCTAAGCAATTGTACTTCTCAAGGATTGATGATAGCCTTATGAAAAACAGGCACTATGAGCTCACTCTAAGGAAGAATCCTCCTGAAGCCTGCCTAATTCGATGCAAATGTATCTCTAAAACAAAACAAGGACAAAATGTCTCCAGCATCCCTCATTCTAGGATGTTTCTCAAATGCTGCCTTAATCGATGCTGTGGGCCAAGATTATTACTAACCCAAATGCTTCTTCCACATGAAACCTGAAGATAATTTTACTGGAAAATATGATCATGCTCTATTACTTTTATTCAAATCTGATCCTCACACAACTGAAAAAGAATTCTCTATTCTGTCATTATTTATACACAGACAAGCAAATAATAAGAGAGAAAGCTACAAGATCATGTCATAAGATTTCTCATCTATCTATGAGCAAAACAGGCATTCGTATAATACCTCAATCAGCAGGTTTATCACAGTGATTCCTAGGATAGTATTCCAGAACAACAACATTGTTCACAAGCAGTGACCTTCATTAAACAGAAACAGCCAGCATGAAAGGAACATCAAAAGAAAGAAGTGAAATACAAACCAAACGCTTCTTTGTAATAGAGGACAGTTCAGGGTCAGTGTGTACCACTAACCACCACAGGAGAGAGGATAAATTTAATAAACACACACCAAAATGCAATATGCCCACTCACTAGGTTCAAAAAATGACCAATCAGTAGCAAAGAGAAAGAGCAGCAGCAATGCATAATCAAACCTAAAAATATAAGGTCAAGATACTATCATATGATACAAAGATTGTAAGTTTGGCATTTTGACTATCAGCTACCAACTGTCTGGCCTTGGGCAAGTCTACATTTTGAGACTCAATCTTGGAAATGAAGACAACTATACTTATCTCACAGAAGATATATAAGCATCCCCTTCCTCACTTGTTATTTCTATAGTTGTATTAGTTTCTTTCAGTCATAAGTAAAATTTATGAATAAGAAAGGATTGTATTGATTATTGAATAATTAGACAAATTAGTATTTTCTCTGGGACCTAGAAGTAGATCCTTTCATAGGGCAACCTTATAGAGTTCTTATGAATATTAAAGTGTTAACATTTTTAAGAGCTTATTCTGACACCTATGTATATATACCTATATAATATACACTATATAGGTATATGTCAAATAAGGTTAAAATAAATAAGATAATAAAGAGACAAGTAAAGATACTGTAATAATAAGGCCCAGCGCGGTGGCTCACTCTTGTAATCCCAGCACTTTGGAAGGCTGAGGCAGGCAGATCACAAGGTCAGGAGATTGAGACCATCCTGGCTAACACGGTGAAACCCCATCTCTACTAAAAATACAAAAAATTAGCCAGGCATAGTGGCACGCGCCTATAATCCCAGCTACTTGGGAGACTGAGGCAGGTGAATCACGTGAACCCAGGAGGCAGAGGTTGCAGTGAGCCGAGATCGCACTATTGCACTCCAGCCTGGGCAACAGTGCGAGACTCCATCTCAAAAAAACAAACAAAAACAAACAAAAAACTGTAATTACGGAGTGGCAGGAAAGAAATAAGGGAAGTGGAAAGATAAATAAAAGTATAAGAGTTAGAAGAAAAAACACAATGGGAAGTGTAGCAAGAAAAATAATACTTCCTTCCAAATATGTCCATGTCGCATCTCCAGAACCTACGAATATGTGATGTTACACAGCAAAGGGGAATTAAGGAATTTAGCTGACCTCAGGATAGGGAGATCAGTCTAGATTATCAGGTGGACCCAATGTAATCACAAGAATCCTTAAAAGTAGAAGAAGGAGGTCAGAATGACACAATATGAGAAGGGCTCAACTTTCTATTACTTGCTTTGAAGATGAAAGGTGCCACAGGCCAAGGAATGTGGGCAGGCTGTAGAAGCTGGGTAAGGCAAGAAAGTGGATTCTCCCAGGGCCTCAAGAAAAGAATGCATACTTGCTGACACCTTGATTTTAGCCCGGTGAGGCAAGTGTTGGACTTCTGACCGATAGATAATGCATCTGTTTTGTTTGATACTATTAAGTCTGTGGTACTTGGTTACAACAGCAACAGTAAACTCATACAGGAGGGATAAGGGGTAGCAAGATAGCATGTGCTCTGGCAGAAAAGGCATAGACTAATGAGTCTGATTGTCACTGATGCTGAAGAATCAGAAACTCCTATTAGTATGCAATTCCGTTCTGATGAAAGGAAAGTATCCATGACACCGTAGCTAGTTTGGCTGTTATGCCAAGACCCTTTAAGAGAACAGAGAAGCAGTACAACACTGAGGACAGAATACAGACATGAAGTTGCAAGACACAGCATTTAGACCTGCAATAGTTAGGGCTAGGATATATACTTTCTAAAATATATCCGCTGTCTCCAAATGAGTCACAGATGGAAACACTTCTTCTTGAATAACACAAAGCCCAACAACAGTGAGAAGACCAGAAATGAGCCGAGATAAATGATCTGCACTTGACACAGCATGGCTTCCCTCTAGACAGGGTGAAATTTTTAGCTGATAATTAAGCACCAAATGAACCATTTGAAAATTTCAGTGCCATAAGCCAAAGAAAATTAAATTAAATCAGAATTAACATATTAGGTCTGGGTTGAGTAAAGACAGATTATTGCTTTGTCTGGATTCTGTCTTGTTAAGGAGAAGCTATTCTTCAAAATATCCCACTCTAAAACACAATTGATAGGATGACATTAGCAAGTAAACATGATAATTGACTCATTTAAGTTCAAACAAATGTGCGACAGAATGTTCTGTTGGCTACAAGGGCAATGCTTCAGGGGAACTCTATGAATGTGTTTTGGGATTCAGCTCAGCTCCCAACACGTATGATTGAGCCAGGCATAGTATTAGATACCTAGGCTTTAAAGCTGAATCAAATAGTCATGTATTTTACCCTTCATGGAACTTGGTCTAGAGGAAGGAGATATGATAGACAAATAACTTAAATATAACAAATGATATGCAAAGAAACACAAACTGACATTGAGTCTCAAATCATAAATGTCCAAACATGAAAAGGAACGATTTGCCCATAGATGCCTCAAACTGTGAATGACAAAATTTAAAGAAAAATTTAAATCAACGAGTTCTTAATATTATTTTTATCATAGATCCCTTTATGGTTCTGATGAAAATAATGAACAATTTTTTGTGTGGAGAAGGGAGAAAGGAGGCTCAGTGGTGGAGAGAAGATAACAAATAGAAAAGTACACACAGATATGTTCAATTTCAGGACATTCATCTGGGACCTCACTTAGAATATACTCCATCTGCTGAAGATATGTACACTTAAAATCACTGCTAAATATGTAAATTACAATAGGCACACTAAATAACTCTTTATAGTAAAGTTTATTTGAAAATTTAACACTAGTGGTAGAGAAAAATGAAAATGCATCCCATAGAGTTTGGGAGTCCTACTTTCAGCAAGCGAGACATATTCTCAAAGTTTCCACTTTTAAACAGTCCATAAGAATTTTTACCCAATTTCCTATGTTTTGCTATAAAAGTGTTTTAATTCCATCTAAGAAATACCTAAAAGAGCCCATCAATCTCCATTTTTCCCCCTCCATATCTTTTCAAAACAAAATTTCCACTTAAGTGGACATCCCAGGTAGTTATGTCACATGTCATATTCACCCTAGGGTCTCACAACACCTGTGGGCACATTACTGTAGACCCCCAGGGTGAGAATATTCTAGTTTGAAAAGCACAACATAGGGAATTTGTTAGAGCGGGCCCTTCACTATAAGGAATTTGTACGTAATATAATTTACAAAAATTATGCATTTATATATGGGCTGCACCAGATATGTTCAAAACTGTCCACATATATGTATGCACATATATTTATAAATTGCTTCCTTTTAAGACTGACGTGGTTCAAGGTTGCTCAATGTGAAGAAAAATTAGTCCTTCTCCAAAATGAAATATGAGCCCCTCCCAATAATAGTCAAAAAGTATGTCTCAAGTTCAATATATTTTTTTAAAATTGAAGTCTTTACTTGATTGTTTTAATCTATATATCGAAGAGGTAAAAATTAACTATATTCATATTTCATACCACTTTGAAACACTGTAAATGTCTTTAAAAGCAATACATGGCATTTTCTCTTCTCCATTGGAAAACTGGCCAAATTCTGTGACAGATCTAAATAAAATAAAGAATATCTTATAGATTATTTTTATTCCATAGTAAACGTATGCCATTTTCCCCAACACTGTAGAAGACTATTTGGGAATAAATGCTTGATTTTTCACGTACAACCAGAAAAGACTGAATTGCAATGACTTTTTTCGTTAGTTTAGTGATGACGTCTGAGAATAAAACATCCAATATTTCCCTAAAAAATAAACAGGAAGCTAAGGCAATTGAAGACTTCTGGGGTGAATATTGGTTTAAGGATGGAATTAGTGATAAATAGATATTCATGCAAAAAACATACTGACCATCTCTTATATAGAATAGTACGTTAAGCCCTGAGACAGGAATGCTATAAATCTCATGGTAATGCCCAGGCAGAGTAGGGCTTGATATGAGAAACAGACCTGTAAATGAAAGGACACCCAGGGAGAAGTGCTGATGGCATGCTTGGGAAACCTGAGCAGGTCCCTCCAGTTCTTCAGTGTCTTGGCACCTAGTGTGGCACTGCACCTGTGTCTATAGTGTGATCACCATCAGAATCAGGGTCCTCACAGCTACCACTGATCAAACGCCCCCTCTATGCCAGGTGTTCTGCTAAGTGCTTCTCAAATGCTGCCTTCTGTACTCTTCACATCAACCCTATGACATAGGGATTATTATCATCCCTCCTTCATATTTGAAGAAAATGTAGCTGCGAGAAGTTAATGTGCTCAAGGAGCAGTGTAAATGACAGAGCGAGGCCCATCTATCTCCAAACTCACTGCTCTGAATCAACCACCAACTGTCCCTCCCATGTAAGGTGTCCTTTGGATTGTGTTGCTTTTTGTTTTCACAGACAGTATTCATTCCTGCAACTGGTTCCAAGTCCAGGACCTCTGGGTGACATGTTGTTCATTTCTTAGGTCCAAATACAGTTTCCTATGATTCAGCAACATGTAGCTAAAAGATAAACTATTTCCAACATACCTAATACATAATAGCCCATAAAAACAACATAGTGGCAATTTAAAAAATTAATATAAAAAAGTAATTCAGAAAAGGGGAAACTCTGGAAAACAGTGCACAGAGCTTTTTGTTCACCTTACGCAACTGGACCAAAAAAGTCAGGCATTCTCTGTTCTGAATAAGAGAGTTAGTTCTTCATCAGCAAACTTGCCAACCCCAGCTCCCTCTGGAAATAATTTCTTGATCATCTGCCTTCTAAAGTCTTGTGGTTACACCCACAAAGAGCATCTTCCTTTTCCACTGTCCTCCATATCTACACAGGGCACACAGATAGATACACAGATGAGGATCAAGAGCCTCTTTCCAAGACTGGGATAAAGATAGTAACCCACTGTTACTCCCAATTGATGGGGGTGGTCTGGGGAGGCCTAGGGATTGTCCGAAGAGCTGGACAGCCATGGCTATAATCCACCGACTGAAGAACAATCCAGTTCTTCAATTACTTAATAAACTCCTGGTCTATTTGATCCCTTGATAATCTTTGCTACTGGGGGCTGTGTCTCCCTGACACAGGTTCCTGGGCCCTGCCCTTAGCTTTCACTTCAATGGCTTCTGCTCCCAGGCAATTAGAAACTATAGCCTTGGGCAAGGAAGCATGCCTTAAGCACTTTCTCCCCTCAGGCCTGATCACCTTGCAGTTGGAAAAGCTTCATGAGAAGAATGTGAGAGATCCTGATAACTCAGGCAATTTTTTTTTTGGCCCCATTTTATCTCCTGTATAAAATCCACCTCCCTGTGTCTGCTTGCTCTAGAGAGAGAATTTGCCTTTTAAACCAACCAACAATGATTTTAGGCTCTAGACAAAGAGGGTTTGTTCTTCTTCAATGAGTTTGCCAACCTACTTTCATTTTCTTAACAAAACTAATTGTTCTTGTATGTCATTTTGTTGTTGTTGTTGTTGTTTAAACACACCACCCTTGGCTCAGTCTTTTCTCTTTCTTGAAGAGTATCATCAAATGCTTCATGGAGGAGCAGCACACTTCATGTCCTAAATTTTCCCTATTTCCCTAATATTCCATCCTTGGTAAGCACAACATCTATATCCCAATGTACAGCAGGCAGCACTTTGACTGTTCTGTAAAAAAAAAAAAATCATGATCACCAGTTTTTTTAATTTTATTATTATTATACTTTAAGTTTTAGGGTACATGTGCACAAGGTGCAGGTTTGTTACATATGTATACATGTGCCATGTTGGTGTGCTGCACCCATTAACTCGTCATTTAGCATTAGGTATATCTCCTAATGCTATCCCTCCCCCCCTCGGTTGTTTGTTTTTTTCTTGTAAATTTATTTGAGTTCATTGTAGATTCTGGATATTAGCCTTCTGTCAGATGAGTAGGTTGCAAAAATTTTCTCCCATTTTGTAGGTTGCCTGTTCACTCTGATGGTAGTTTCTTTTGCTGTGCAGAAGCTCTTTAGTTTAATTAGATCCCATTTGTCAATTTTGGCTTTTGTTGTCACTGCTTTTGATGTTTTAGACATGAAGTCCTTGCCCATGCCTATGTCCTGAATGGTATTGCCTAGGTTTTCTTCTAGGGTTTTTATGGTTTTAGGTCTAACATGTAAGTCTTTAATCCATCTTGAATTAATTTTTGTATAAGGTGTAAGGAAGGGATCCAGTTTCAGCTTTCTACATATGGCTAGCCAGTTTTCCCAGCACCATTTATTAAGTAGGGAATCCTTTCCCCATTGCTTGTTTTTGTCAGGTTTGTCAAAAATCATCAGATGGTTGAAAGTGGGCGAAGGATATGAACAGACACTTCTCAAAAGAAGACATTTATGCAGCCAAAAACACATGAAAAAATGCTCATCATCACTGGCCATCAGAGAAATGCAAATCAAAACCACAATGAGATACCATCTCACACCAGTTTGAATGGCCATCATTAAAAAGTCAGGAAACAACAGGTGCTGGAGAGGATGTGGAGAAATAGGAACACTTTTACACTGTTGGTGGGACTGTAAACTAGTTCAACCATTGTGGAAGTTAGTGTGGCGATTCCTCAGGGATCTAGAACTAGAAATACCATTTGACCCAGCCATCCCATTACTGGGTATATACCCAAAGGATTATAAATCATGCTGCTATAAAGATCACCAATTTTTTTTTTTTTCAGACGGAGTCTCTCTCTGTCCCCCAGGCTGGAGTGCAGTGGCGCCATCTCGGCTCACTGCAAGCTCCGCCTCCCAGGTTCACGCCATTCTCCTGCCTCAGCCTCCCGAGTAGCTGGGACTACAGGCGCCCGCCAACACGCCCGGCTAATTTTTTGTATTTTTAGTAGAGACGGGGTTTCACCGTGTTAGCCAGGATGGTCTTGATCTCCTGACCTCGAAAGATCACCAATTTTTTAACCCAGAAAGAAAGCACCACTTCCTACCCTCGACTGTTCAAGACCTCAAAAGCAAAAAGCCTTGTTTTTTTGAAAGAGAATTTCAGTGCAAGGTAGTTCCTCCAGAAATCTGATGGATGGAACTGATGTGGGTACTGCTGCTGCCTCCTGTATCCCACCAAATGATGAGAAAGGGGCACCAAAGGTGCAGCCCTACAACTGTAAAGAGAGAGAAGGAGACAGAAGCAAAGAGACTGGTATAACTGACACGAGATGGGAGGGCTGACACCAAAACTGGCAGGAGGAAGTCCTGAAGCTAGAGATTCCATAACCCAAAACCCCAGGAATTTGAGGCACCGGGAGTCTCTGGAAGTAGGGCAGCATACGAACGACTGACAGATATTGGTAATGTCTGTCGAAAGAAGCACTGAGGTCTCCAGCTGCTCTCTCTAACTCTTCTTGGCCAGGTCACTGCCCCTTTCATGCTCCAGCAGAGAACGGCAAGATTACCTTGGAGACAGTAAGAGAGAAGGACTCTGAGCTCAGAGATGTACAGTACACCAGGGATAAGTGAAAATCTGCAGAGAGAAGTGTAAGCCCCAGGGTCCCCTTCCCTTAGTAGCTCCCCGAATACTGCAGCCAAGCACACCTTTCCCCTATGCACTGAGACCCAAGAGAAACACCTCCACATCTGAAAGCTGGTGATCTTCCAGCAATGTGGCTCACCGGCCATTTGTGATTCCATTCCTTTGTGTGACTCACCCTTACACAGCAATTGCAGCCAAAGGCCACCAAACATTGGAGAAAAGCCTCTAGAAAATCTGAGGACCAAAGTAGTCAAAATAAAACAAGAACCTAAACATGGCAAAGACAATAGAGAAAAAAACATCTTTTAAATTATATTTTAAATATCCTCAGAGAAATAAGAAAGTATCACATCTAAAAATAGAAAAAGGAGGCTATAAATTATTCAGGAAACAAGTGTCACCAGTGTTCTGATGTCCATAACAAAAATAATTTTTAAAAATTAAAATATGATTACACAAATGGAAAAATGACTTAAAGGATTGGAAGATAAAGGAGGAAATCTTCTAGAAACTGGGTTAAAAAGTTGGACTCTAGGGGATAAATTATAAGAAAATTCAGGAATCAATCCAGGAGGTTCTACTTCCAAATAACAGTTGCCCCCGAAAGAAAAAAAAACAGAGAAAATAGAGAGAGGGAAATTATAAAATTAAAATATTTTCTTTTAACGGTTCAGATTCTAGAAGATGAATTTCTTAAATGAGGGAGCTCACCAAATTCTCAGCTATAAGGATGAAAAAATACCTTCCCTGATGTAGATCACGGTGAAATATCAGAGCACTGAGAACTACAATGTTCCAAGTAGAAAGGCGCAGGTGAAGTCACAACACAGGGTCAGAAGTGAGAGTGGCCTCAGGTATCTCAACAGCAATGCTGGAAACTGGAAACAATGAAAACAACTGTAGGAATAGAACATTTCACATCGCACGAACCCTTCTCAGGGTGACACTGGAGACTCCAAGATTGAGCTGACAGCAAAATCCAGAAGAAATTTCCTTAAGAAAAAAACCAAACTGGGCGCGGTGGCTCACACCTGTAATCCCTGCACTTTGGGAGGCCGAGGCGGGCAGATCACAAGGTCAGGAGATCGAGACCAACCTGGCTAACATGGTGAAACCCCGTCTCTACTAAAAATACAAAAAATTAGCTGGGCATGGTGGCAGGGGCCTGTAGTCCCAGCTACATTGGGAGGCTGAGGCAGGAGAATGGCGTGTACCCAGGAGGCGGAGCTTACAGTGAGCCAAGATTGGCCACTGCACTTCAGCCAGGGCACTATATAGAGTGAGAGTAAGACTCCATCTCAAAAAAAAAAAAAAACTGATAAATCACTTCCTGTTTTTAAATGTTGAAAAGAGATGTATATTATGTCAGGGTTGAGGATAAAGTAGTAACTGGTCATAGAAAATTAATCACATGGTAAGTGGGACAGTTATTAATTTTGGGAAGAACAAAAGGTTATTTAATCACAGTGTACTTCTTGGCTCACCTGTGAGTAATAGTTTTATAATATTCCAACCCCAATAATAATTTGATAAATTTAGATGTTTGTATATGTAAACTCAAGATAAGAATATAAGAGTATAAGAAAGCTAAAGTATTATTTCTTCCATACCAATGTATTAGTCTGCTAGAGCTACCGTAATAAATATCACAGACTGGGTGACTTAAACAACAGAAATTTATTTCCTTACAGATCTGGAGGCTAAAGTCCAAGATCAAGGTGTAGGCAGGGTTGGTTGGTTTCATTCCAAGCCTTTTCTCTCTCTCTGGCTTGTAGATGGCTATCTTCTTCTGGTATCTTCATATTCTCTTCCCCCTGTACATATTGGTATCCTAATCACCTCTTCTAAGATGGACACCAATCAGACTGGATTGGGGCCTACCCTAATGGCCTCATCTTAACTTAATTACCTCTATAAAGACCCAATATCCAAGTACAGTCACATTCTGCACTACTGGGGGTTAGAGCTTCAATGTGTGACTTTAACAGAGATATAATTCAGCCCATGACAACCAATAAGGCAGTAGATAATACCTAAAATGGAAAACTCATGGTATTAGAAACACGGAGGCAAATAGTAGAAGCAGCTCAAAGAGCTCAAAGTAGTTGTCTCTGAAGCATGGGAATCTGGGGAGCAGAGGATGGACAGGGAATTACTTTTCTGTTAAAAGTTTTATAGAACTAGTTGTCCTTTTTTAAGCACCTATTTAAATATGATAAAAATAAGAAAATCGGAGTATTTCAACAAAAAATATGAAAATATGAATAATAATGTAATACTCTCGATGTATCATTTCCAATTAGTCAAAACTCTCACCTTAGTAACAGATGCTTAGGGATGCAATATTTTGTGACATTTAAGACATAAATAACTAAGAAAATACTGATAAACTAACCAGAATTCACAGTATTTTAAAAATGTCAAACACTTAAGTTTCTTATAATACATCCTATGCACCGATAATCTAAAGAAAGTCTCATATATAGAAGATATCAAGGAATTATTCTACCCCTGACACTCACAAAAGGAGTCTTTTTCTTTGTTTTCTACATATCTTTTAAGAAAACAAAACAGTGAAATACGCAAGCCATTAATATCCTATCAACAAGGACCCTGAAGGCCAGAGGAAATCACCTCTAAAGAGGAGGACTACACCAATCTCCAGCTAATTTATAAAACTACACTCTGTGGGCGGGCACCTTAGTCAACTGCAGCCATGCATACCAGTTAAAACTGCCCCCTCACAGATTCCTCATTCCAGAAGTTAGAATTGCCATGGCAACATTCACCCCAGCTATAGCTAAAAGACATTGGTGTATGCAGTAAGTAGAGTCCTATTTACAGAGGTACCAAAGAACCAGAGCCACAGGGATGAGAAAGGGAGGCCAGCTTTCTTAAGACAAGAAACTGTGCTGCTCAGTGGGCAAAGCCGGCAGTCAAGCATGTCACAGGGGCCCCCAAACCACCCTGATCATCACCAAGGTCAGTTCAAACCACTGAATGACGAATATGGTGTTGTCAGTAAACATACTATCACTTGGAATGCCTACCTTGGTCAAAAACAGGTCTGGGTGACTATAGAAACTTTTCAACTTCTTTTAGCCTGCAAGAGTTCCTGGGACACCTCACACTGGATGTCATTTCTACCTTCTCCCTTGGCGTGGTCCCAGGCTCTGCAGCTTCCGGGGATGGACTTTGATGGGCACATGGCACACATGACACCTCCTGCACCAGCCACCCCCAGTTAGTAACAACAAACACCCTCCTCATGTCCACAAGATCCTCAGCCTCCATGGGAGGTCAAGATGCCCACCAGCCCCCAGCCCAATTTGTACACAAGTTCTGGAAGATGTTTTCTAAGCTCATTAAGTTCTTTGAACACCTATCCTCCTTTGCCACTAACCAACTGATGGGAGAGCTAAGAAGAAGCATCAACTAGGTACTTGAAGAATGACTATCAAGAACTTATACCTATGTGTTAGTCCATTCTTGTGTTGTTATAAAGAAATACCTGAGGCTGGGTAATTGATAACGGTTTGGCTGTGTCTCCACCCAAATCTCATCTTGAATTGTAGCTCCCATAATTCTCAAGTGTTGTGGAAGGGACCCGGTGGGAGATAATTGAATCATGGGGGCGGTTTCCCCCATACTGTTTTTGTGGTAGTGAATAAGTCTCAAGAGATCTGATGGTTTTATAAGGGGAAACCCCTCTTGCTTGGCTCTCATTCTCTCTTCCCCGCCACTATGTAAGATATGACTTGCTCCTCCTTGTCTTCCACCATGATTGTGGGGCCTCCCCAGTCACATGGAATTGTGAGTTCATTAAATCTTTTTCTTTATAAATTACCTAGTCTCAGGTATGTCTTTATTAGCAGTGCGAGAACTGACGAATGCAGTAATTCATAAAGAAAAGAGGTTTAATTGGCTCATGGTTCTGAAGGCTGTACAGGAGGTACAATGCTGGCATCTGCTTCTGGGGAGGCGTCAGGGATCTTTCACTCATGGTGGAAGGTGAAGTGGGGAACAAGATAGAGTTTGGGTTGGGAAGAGGTGCCACACACCAGATTGTGTAAGAACTCACTATCAGGAGGATCCACCCCCATGATACAATCACCTCCCACCAGGCCCTACCTCCAACACTGGGGATTAAAATTCAACAGGAGACTTGGCATGAACTTACATTCAAACTCTATCACTACTATAATTTTTGTAAGCTGCCTTTATCCAGTTTTGAGGCCCTGGCTAGAAGCCAGTCAGCTCCCCTTTTTGCCCAGCTAATTCAATCCGCACTACAGTCACTTCCTGATAGAGCTCTCATATTCTGGGCCACAGTGTACCCACCCTAAAGGCTCTGGTGCCAGGTACCAGACAGGTACCCTATGTCCCAGAACCCGCAGAATTATTCAAATAAGCCAACCCACAGAGAACCATCAAAACCTCCCTAACTCCACCCCACTTGCTATATATAAGCCTCCCCCTGGAGCTCCAGCTTGCTGTTACCCTGTCCCTGGATGCAACTCACTGTATGGTCCTGCCTGGAAGATTTGGAAGCCTTCTTTCAATTGGAGCTGTAAGTAACCAAGTATTTTGCCTTTCATCTATTCATGTGTCAGTGTGGCGTGTCCTGCCATCAAAAAAATATTTAAATCTTATAAAGCACCTACCCCCAAATCCACATCTTATAGAATTTGTTTATAATGCTTTACTGCATTCTTCTACCCTGTATGTAACTCGAACTTCCACCCCTGTGTATTTCTCCTGCAAATCCCAGAACTATTGCTACTCCAAAAGCCTGTCAGCAGCTGGGTAAAGCTACAGGCTTTCCCAAAGCCCTCCATACAAACCAGCACTGCAGACCCCCCAAAAGAGAGGAGAGACTTAGCTCCCAAACTGTCTTCCTTGCCCTGGTCACCTTTCCTTGGTCTTGCACCTGACTTTTACCACAAGTCTTAACAGCAGTTCTCTCTAAAAAGTAATCACTTTAGGTTAATGATCTTCCAGGAAAGAACACAAGCATTTGGTGGAAATCGCTCTGCATCTACACTGTGAATTATAGATATGGAATCTTTCCAAAGAGTCTCCCTTGCTTTGATTCTGAACTCAGATGTCATAATATGCAGTTATGGTTCTCAATATTAGCCTATGGCCCAAAGGAAGGACCAGCAACATGCCTGCATTTCCATTTCCTTTTTTAAGTAGATGTGGTCAAATAAATGTTTACCCATGTGTCTTGGTCCATTCAGACTGCTTTAACAAAATCTCAAAGGCTGAGTAGCTTATAAACAACAGAAACTTATTTCTCACAGTTTTAGAGGCTGAGAAGTCCAAGAGCAAGGTGCCAGTAAATTTGGTGTCTAAGGAGGACCTGCTTTCTAGATCATAGATGGCATCTTCTCTGTGTGTTCTCACCTGGTGGAAAGGCTGATCTAGCTCTCTGAGGAATCTTTCAGCCCTAATGACTTAATCACCTCCAAAAGACTCCACCTCCTAATACCATCACATTGGTGATTAGGTTTCAACATATGAATTTGGGGGAGATACAAACATCAGGACAAGGTATTATGTGTTTCTGATGAACATGTAAATAGACACTACACTACACAGTCATGGTTTAGTCATTTAAGTCAGTTCATGGTTTAGATATTAAGCAATTTCCTGTACAAAATGTAAAATGCCTTCATTTTGTTTAGTTGCAATCCCTTTGTTCACAGTGGCATTCTTCAAGATTCACAGATTGAGCAGTACTTTTTCAAATGAGATGTCCAAAGAGGGCCTCTAACAATTAAGGGACATTACAGCCAGTAGCAGAGGAAGACAAAAAGTCCACCTAAAACGAGGGAACATTTCAAATTGTGCCACACAGACTACATTCTCAGAAGACAGAACCACATATCTGAACTTTGTCAGGCTCCACAAAGACATTCAGGAGGCAAATTCAACAGATTGTTAGAGTTTTACAGGTGCTGAAAATAAAAAGATAAGATTTTCTCAAAGGTTACCAGTTAGTAAGCAAAACTAGAGCTAGAACTAAGATCCAAAATTTACATGGTCTGCAAGAGCCATATACCTCCAAATCTACAGTCCTTTTATGTATTCTACAAAACTGTTGTGTAACAAAATTTAAAACTATGATATGAAATTTGCAGAATAAAAAACAAAACAGGAAAAAAATGAATATATCAGATATGTTTCAAATTATGTCTTCATAAGCAGAATAAATTGGATGTTTTTCAATATTATTATTTGAGTACAGTTTTCCCACTATCTTTAGACTATAATTCACTTAGTATACAAGGTTTCCTCCAAGTTCATTATCACTATGGAATTTTAAGCCACTGATCTCTTCTTAGATCTTTTCTTTCTCACAATAATGTCAAACTAAATTAAGTATTTTTAAAATATAGTTCTGTGTATATATTACCATATCTTAAGATACATAATGAATACAGGAGGGAAATGATTTGAACACACAAAACCACTTCTTAATAACATTAAAGTCTGTCAATTTAAGTGGATTTCACAATATCTTAAAAACTTTCTCAACCAATTTAAATGACCAATTTTAGCCCCTCAACGAATAAACCCTTTTTTTCCAGACTCCATTCATAGTGCCAGTCATTAATGTTAAATGTTTAAGATTACAATTGTCCTTCAGTACCCATGAGGGATGGTTCCAGAACTCCCAAGGATACCAAAATCCTTGGATGTTCAAGTCTTTGACAGAAAATGGCATAGGATTTGCATATAATCTACACACATCCTTCCATATACTTTAAATCTTCTCCAGATTACTTACAATGCCCAATAAAATATAACTGCCATGCAAATAGTTGCATGGCAACTATCTGTTATTCTACTGTGTTGTTTTTTCATTTGTATTATTTTTTATTGTTGTATTGTTATTTTTAATTGTTTATTAAAGAATATTTTTGGTCTGAGTTTTGGAAATAGGGTCTTTGTAGATAATCAGATTAAGATGAGGCCATTGATTTCTTGGCTTCAGAACCTGCAGATACAGAAGGTCAGCTGTGTGTAAAACTATTCCTTACCTTAGAAAACGCTGAAGGAGTATCATTTATATAACTGCATTTCAAAAGAAATACTTATCAAAAATACTTCTAAAAGTATAGCATTAAATAACACAATATGATCTTTCATTCTATTTGTAAAGTTAGCCCTCTCAATTATGCATATAAAAAGTGGAAAAAATATTTCTTTTCATTGAATATCTGGGAATGTTACAGTATACACCATGGTTTTACTGGTGAGTAAGTGATAGGTGGAAATTTTTTCTAGATAATTAAAATCTAAAGCTCTGTGATTTAAACAAATTGTCAGTCCTAAAGTGTTATGCCCAAGCTACATACAATAACAAAACTAAAATCAGATAATGCTGCCATAACAAAGCACTCCAAACTAGGTGGTGAAAGCAACATAAATGGATTGTCTCACAGTTCTAGAGACCAGAAGTCTGAGATCAAGGTATCAGTTGTCTTGGTTCCTTCTGGGAACTGGGAGAGACAATCTATTCTAGGCCTCTCCCCCAGCTACTGGATAGCTCCGGGCATTACTTGGCTTATAGATGGTGTTCTCCCTCTTTACTTCACAACATCTTCCCTCTGTATGTCTCTGTGTCCAAGTGTCCCATTTTCATAAAGACACCAGTCAAATTGGACTAGGGCCACCCCAATGATCTCATCTTAATCTGATCATCTACAAAGACCCTATTTCCAAATAAGGTCACATTCACAATGGCCTTGGATTTCTAATTTCAATATATTTTTGGAGAGAGGAACACAATTCAACAGGTACTAACTAAATATCATGAATTCTCACAGCATTTGTCATCTCTTCCCTTGAATTCTTTAATATACCACACGGTCAGGGGTCAGTTTTCCTCTTATCTGCCCTATCAGCAGATTCCACACCATATCACTTCCTTCATTTTCAGACACCTTCTTCACTTGATTTCCAGGACACTATGCTCTCCGGGTGTGCTGGCGATCACGGCATTTGTAATCTCTTCCTTAGAATTCTTTAATATACCAAAAAAGAGTACCTTATATTCCTATCTTAAAGATATGTTATGATGTTGGTGGAGTGGTTAGACACTCAATAAAGCTTTTGGAGATGTTTAAAGGAGTTTTCTGTAACTTCTGGAAGCCTGTTAGTGCTAAAAACTGTCGTTGTCAGTTTCCTCTCTCAGTCCAGCTTACTACCCTCTATTACTGCAAATCTTCATGGTGAGCATGGAGGCACAGGGGACTAATAAAACATCCAGCTTCTCAATGTGATTCATTTATAGGAGCCTTGTCACCTCATATCCTTTGTGGGAAGAGGTAGGTTATAATAAGAAAGAAAGCCCAATTTAAATCCCACATGGTATTCCTGCGACAACAACTATTTATTGAGTGCTTAGTGTGCCAGGCACTGTTCTTGGCACTGAACGAAATGGACAAAAATTCCTGCCCTTATGAAGTATATATTCTGCTGGTGGTGGGAAGAAAATAAACAAATTAAGATGTAAAATATATAGCATGTAAGATGGTTATAATTGTTGCACAAAATAAAGAAGGGAAGGAAAATAGAAAGTGCCAGAAGGCAGCAGATTGCAACTTTAAATAGGTTCTTCAGTGGAGATGATGCTGACTAAAGACAGGAAGGACGCATGGGGGCCAGGGCTCCAGGAAGGAGGCACAGGGAGGGCAAAGGTCCTGAGTGGGTGTGTGCTCCACAAACAGCAAGGAGTCAATGGGCTGGAACCAAAAGGCCTTGAGCAAAGGACTGCCATGAACTATGAGGCTGTGGCTGCCATGTTGAGAATAATGTTCAAGAAAGCAAACGTGAAAGTCAAGAGGGCAGTTAGGAAGACCTGTGCATAGTGGTGAAGGTGGCAAAGAGTAGTCATCCTCTGGGTAGGTTTTGAAGACAGATTCATAGGACTTGCTTAAAGGTTGAGTCTGAGGTATCAGAAAGGAAAGAGGTTAGAGATAATGCAAGACTTTTAGTCTGAACACCCAGAGGATTGTTTCTATTTACTAAGATACGGATGACTGTGGAAGGAGTAGATTTGGAGAGAAGTTCAGATGGTTGTTTTGGAGATGTTACATTGAGATAATCTATCAGAGGAGATGTTACATTGAGATAATCTATCAGATATCTGAAAGAAGTGTCACTATATATGCAATTCGATATATTAATCATGAGGGAAAGATATGTAGGCTGGGGGTATTGATTTGGAAGTGTAAAATATAGATAGTATTTGCAGTCATGAGCATGGAGAAGTAGAGAAGGGGTCCAAGGACTGAATCTTGTGATGAACCAGTGCAAGGAGGTTGAAGGGGTGAAAGGGAACTAGCGAGGAAGACTGGGAAGAATCACCTGTGAGGTAGGAGGCACACCAGGAGAGCACAGTGTCCTGGAAATCAAGTGAAAAAAGTGTCTGAAAATGAAAGAGATGATATTTTGTGGAATCTGCTGATAGGGCAGGTAAGAAGAGAACTGACCACTGACCATCGGATTTAGCTACATGTAGGCCATCAATGGCCTTGACAAAGCAGTTTCAATGGAGTGACACAAAGAAAGCCTGATTATAGCAGGTTCATGAAAGAAAGGAAAATGTAGAATGGAGACAGTAGATTCTTTTTAGAGTTTTGCTGTAAAGTGGTTAAGAGAAAGCAGATGCTTGAGAGTGATGTTGAGTTAAGCAAGGGTTTATTTTCTTTTAATAGGGGAAAAATTTTATTTTATTTTATTTTACTTTTAAATTTTATTTTATTTTTTGAGACAAGATCTGGCTCTGTCACCTGAGCTAGAGTACACTAGTACAATCTCGGCTCACTGCAACCTCCGCCTCCCAGGCTCAAGCCATCCTCCCACCTCAGCCTCTCGAGTAGCTTGAACTACAGGCGTGAACCACTATACCTGGATAATGTTTGTATTTTTTTTTTTTTTTTTGTAGAGATGGGGTTTCTCCATGTTGCCCAGGCTGGTCTCAAACTCATGAGCTTAAGCGCTTGAGCATGAGCTCAAGTGATCCACCCGCCTCGGCCCCTCAAAGTGCTGGGAATACAGGCATGAGCCACAGCGTCCAGCCAGAAATAGCGTTTTTAAAATGTAGATATGGATAACCAAATAGAGAGAGAAACTGGATTATGCAGGTCAGGAAGCAGGAAAATCCTGGAATAATGTTCTTGAACAGACAGAGTGGTAGAAACTACCAATTAGGTTGAGGGATTGGCTTGATATAGACAGGAAAACGTTTGTCTGTGGTAGTTGTTATGAAGGCAGAGTATGTGAGTGGATAGAGAAGATGATGGGAATCCAGAAGTTCTGCTCTGATGAGTTCCTTTTTTTTTTTCAGTGAAGTCAGAATAAAGTCACCAGCTGAGAATGATGATGGAGAATTATTGGGAGTTTGGTGGGGAATGTATGAGATAGTCCAGGAGAGTGCAAAGTGAATGGGCCAGGGAAGCATGGTACAAGCTCATTTGAGATTCATGGCTGTAACTCTAAGTGAAACCTACCAGCATGGTTGTCTATTTTTTCCCAGGCCACATTCATCTGCATGGGTACAGATGCAGAGGAGCAGAGGGTTGAATCTGCCACGGACTGAGGCACTGCTGGGAAAGTCCAGTGAAGTGACAGAGGAGCAGGAACATCAAGCGAAAGGGCAAGAGAGGGGCTAAAATGACCAACTATGGAATTTACGCTGAGTGAGGAGGAAGTTCAGGAATGAGGACAGTGAGAGACAGTGAAAAGGAGGTAGCCAGTGGATTGTAGTTCCCAGAGAAGATGAAGAACTACTGGAAACATGATACAGAGAAAATAAGTTGGGAATCTAGGACATGGTGATCAGAGGATGAGATTCTTGAAATTAAGATGTGGAGGAGTTCACATGATAAGTAACAATGATAAATAGTCTGGACTAGCTGAGGAAGACTGGAGGAAAAAAAATCATCAGCAAAAGAGTGGTGATAAAGGACATGAGGGGCAAGAATACAGAAAAGATCATGAGATCACCAGAAATTACGACAGTGCTGTAAAGTGAGACAAATCTTCAAGGATTGAGGGGAATAATGTGGGGATAGGTAGACAACTTCAACATGGAGGGATCACAGGTGATTTAGTCTAACAGCATGAGATTCAAAGCAGATAGACCGAAGCACATTTTTTAATATCCTATTGTCTTCGATAAGTTGAAAGAAGCCACCTTAACTTACTTCTTTTTTTAAAAAAAGTTGAGTTCACTAGACAAAGTAAAAAAAAAAAAAAAGGCTGCTGATTATTCATCATAATCAGGAGGGAATGAAAGGGGATAATTGTGCAAAGAATAGCATCTGGACCAAGAAAATAATGCTTCCTGCATGCACCAGCCCCAGGAACGGGTCAGAAATCCACATTATAATATGCAAGGGCGTGAGACAAATGCCAAGCTGACCTGGACCAGCAACCATATCAATCTGATCTGACATCATGGGCCATGACACAGAAGCAGGAGTCTGTGAGGAAGTGGGGCTCCCCAAGGACCGAAGTCAACAGACTGACCCAACGTCTCACTCGTGGGAAATAGGAGTCCCAGTATTCTTGCTCTTCTCCGACGCTGGGGATGCTGGGCCCAGCCCCAAACCCTCCACACCAGCTGCTGGGCCATGCTGGGGCTAGCAGCTGTTGATAGTGTTGAAGACAGCTGAAATGCCATCTCAAATAGTAGTAAATAAGATACACCCCAGTGTACAGAAAACTTAAAGTAGAAATCAGCATTGTGGTGAGTGTCATCTCAATCCAATCTCAAAGATAGAAAGGCCCATTTTCAAGCCTTCTGTGTTTCTTTGTCAGCTTTCTGTACATATTTATGCCTCGGCACAGTCTATTTCAATAACAACACTGCTTACATACAATTGTAAAAAGCAACTAAAACTTATTAGAACTGAATGTTCTCACATCTCAATGAAAACTCTGGGATAGGAGACAATATAATTCAAGGCACTGTGAAGGTTCAGTATCTCTTCTCCTAACAGTTCAGTTTGGTGTCAAGGAAGAGACACAAATGTACTTGGAGCTGTGAACGAGAAGTAAACAACATTTCAGAATCCAAAGGGCAGGAATATAAGACAAGCATCTTGCCAATAAAACAGTGTGTAGAATATCAAAGTATTCATGTGTGCACAAGAGTGACTTTTCAGGACCAAAAAAAAGGAGAATTCCAGATGAAACTACACATGAACTCTCCAAGACACTGCATCAGGGAGGTCTCTGATAGATTCTTTTTGTTTGTTTTTCATCTTCCCTTTTCCACCAGCATGAAGAAAGAAAAAAAAACTCATTTGAGGAGTAAACCGAAAAACTCACCACCATTGAATCACGTATGAACAAACTCATCAGAAGCCCAAACCACAGACTCATATCTGATGTCCGCAGAGAACAAAGAAAAGTAATTTCTGGGGCAGCAATCTTGTTTTCCCAGTATTCAGAGAGCTCTAGTATTGGAAAACTTTCTGACTCCCAGCAAAGAGTTATAGAAAGATTGTTCTCAAGTGCTTTAAAACGAAATCCTAAAATGCACCTGCAAAAGTCATAACAAGCTTGTTAAATATTGCTTCTAGTGTTAACATTGTAATGTTGCGGCTAAGTATAGACTTTTATTCTAGTGTGGCTCAACATCAAAAATTCAATTAAAAACCTAGGACATGGAGCAGTTGGAACTCTCACACACTGCTGATGGGAATGGAAAATGATGCACCCACTTTGGGGAAAAGTCTTGCAGTCTTTCAAAGGGTTAAATATAGAGTTACTCTATGACCCAATAATTCGATTCCAAGGTATATATCCAAGAGAAATTTTTTTTTCTTTTTTTTTTTTTTTTTTTTTTTTTGAGACAGAGTCTCGCTCTGTCACCCAGGCTGGAGTGCAGTGGCGCAATCTCGGCTCACTGCAAGCTCCGCCTCCCGGGTTCACACATTCTCCTGCCTCAGCCTCTCCGAGTAGCTGGGACTACAGGCGCCTGCCACCACACCCGGCTAATTTTTTTGTATTTTTAGTAGAGACAAGGTTTCACCGTGGTCTCAATCTCCTGACCTCGTGATCCACCCGCCTCGGCCTCCCAAAGTGCTGGGATTACAAGCGTGAGCCACCGCACCTGGCCGAGAAATTTAAAAAAATATGCCCACACAAAGACTCACACATGAATGTTTATGGCAACATTATTCATAAGAGCCAAAACATTCGAACAACCCAAATGTCTATGAGCTGATGAATGGATAAGCAAAGTGTGGTCTATCCATAGAGAGGAATATTATTCCACAATAAAATGAAGTGCTGATATATGCTAGAGCGTGGATGAACCTTGAAAACATTGTGATAAATACTGTGATAAGTTAAATATTGTGATAAGTTAAAGATAAGTTAAAGCCATTTATAGAAGACCACTTTTTTCAAATTCTGTTTATAGAAAATGTCCAGAATAGGCAAATCCATAGATACAGAAAGTAGACTGGTGATTGCCAGGGACTAAGGGATGTTAGAGAAAAACGGGGAGCAACTGCTAACAGGCACAGGGTTTCTTTTTTGGCTGAAGAAAATGTTCCAAAATTGACTATAGTGATGGTTGCACAACTCTGTGAACAGACTAAAAACCACTGAGTTGTACACTTTAAATGGATGAACTATATCTTAATAAGGCTATTATTTTTTAAAAGCTAAGGACAGATATTAAGGCAGAATTAACATTTTCCTTTCTGAATATCTGTATGTCAAAAATTAGTTTTTCTTTCAATGTCATTGTTAGAACTTGGACCTAATAGGTGACCAACATCTGAGGCAGCACACTGCCAAACTTCAAATTATACCATAAGGCTACAGTAAACAAAACAGCATGGTACTGGTACAAAAACAGAAACACAGATCAATGGAACCAAACAGAAAGCTCAGAAATAAAGCCGCACATTTACAACCACCTGATCTTTGACAAGGCCAAAAAAAACAAGTAATGAGGAAAGGATTCCCTATTTAATAAATGGTGCTGAAATAGCTGGCTAGTCATATACAGAAGAATGAAACTAGAACTTTACCTTTCTTTATTTTGTTTTTATTTATTTATTTATTTATTTATTTATTTATTTATTTATTTATTTATTTTTGAGAAGGAGTCTCACTCTGTCACCTGGGTTAGAGTGCAACGGCATGATCTAGGCTCACTGCAACCTCTGCTTCCCGGGTTCAAGCGATTCTTCCTGCCTCAGCCTCCCAAGTAGCTGGCATTACAGGCAGTTGCTACCACACCTGGCTAATTTTTGTATTTTTAGTAAAGACAGGGTTTTGCCGTGTTGGCCAGCCTGGTCTCAGACTCCTGACCTCAGGTGATCCACCTGCCTCAGCCTCCCAAAGTGCTGGGATTACAGGCATGAGCCACCATGCCTGGCCCTGGAACTTTACCTTTCACCATATACAAATGTCACTGAAGATGGAATAAAGATTTACATGTAAGATCTCAAACTATAAAAACTCTAGAAGAAAACCTAGGAAATACCCTTCTTAACATCAGCCTTGGAAAATAATTTTTGGCCAAGTCCCCAAAAGCAACTGTAATAAGAACAAAAATTTACAAGTAGAACCTGATTAAACTAAAGAGCTTCTGCATGCCAAAAGAAACCCTCAACAGAGGAAACACCCTACAGAATGAGAGAAAATATTCACAAACTGTGCATCTAATGAAGATCTAATATCCAGAATCCATAAGCAACTAAAACAAATCAACAAGCAAAAAACAAATCCCCCCAACAAATGACATGAACAGACACATCTTAAAAGAAGACTATATGAGTGGCTAACAAACATATTAAAAAATGCTCATTATAATTAATCATAAGAGAAATGCAAATCAAAACCACAATGAGATATCATCTCACACCAGTCAGAATGGCTATTAGAAAAAGTCAGAAAACAACAGATGCTGGGAAGGCTGTAGAGAAAAGGGGACGTTTATATACTGTTGGCTAAGAATGTAAATTAGTTCGGCCACCGTGGAAAGCAGTTTGGAGATTTCTCAAAGAACTTAAAACAGAGCTACCATTCAAGTCAGCAATCCCATTACTAAGTACCCAAAGGAAAATAGATCATTACACCAAAAAGGCGCATGCCCTCACGTTCATTGCCATGCTGTTCATAATAGCAAAGACATGGAAGACCTAAGTGCCCATCAATAGTGGACTGGATAAAGAAAACGTGAGATATATATATATATATATATATATATATATATATATATATATATATTCCATGATATATATATCATGGAATACTACACAGCAATAAAAAGAATGAAGTCATGTCCTTTGCTGCAACATGGAAGGAGCTGGAGACCATAATCCTAAGTGAATTAATGCAGGAACAGAAAACCAAATGTTGCATATTCTCACTTATAAATGGGAGCTAAATATCGAATACACATGGACATAAACATAGGAATAGACACTGAAGACTACTAGAGGAAGGAGGAAGAAAGAAGGCATGGGTTGAAAAACTACCTATTGGGTATGATGCTCACTACCTGGGTGCAGTGTATCCACGTAACAAACCTGCACATATACCCTCTGTATCTAAAATAAAAGTTGAAATTTTAAAAAATAAACAAAAACATCTTATTTTTATATAACTGTCTTCTGATCAACAGTGTGCTATTTTCAGTGTGGAAGGTGCTTATAGAATAAACAGAAATCATTTATACGCAAACACAAAATAATAAATAAAAAGTGATTACTTGTGATTTAATAATGCCTATCCATTTTTTCTTATGTTGCTTTAGATGGGATACAGAAAGTAGGGAGAAAAGAGAAAGGGGGTAGGCGTGTTTGTTCATATGAGAAGAAATGTCCAGGAGCCAGAAAAGTAGCATCTGCTCCTGCTGGCTGTGACTAAAATTAAGCTCTAATTTAGCTTTCAGCTAAAATTATCATAATTGAAATAAAACTAACAAACTGGATGTGACTTGCAATTTTCTCATCATTTAGGGGAGACAAGGCCAAATGGTAACTTCAGAATAGTGGGCTTCTCCCCTGAAGTGTGTGTTGAATGGACAAAGACCTTCCCTAGCTATCCCCTCTCCATTGCTAGAGCTGCATTTCATCTTCACGGGTCCTCCAAATCCATGACAAATAAATTGCATTTGGAGAAAACCCAGGGAGGCAATGGAGCTGAGCATCCTGGGATAGTTTGGAACTTACGGAAGTTATGTTTTCTTTTTATCTGATTCTTCGTTTTGAAGCCCTTGCTTAAAATGAGACTTTTACATACTCACAGTCATACACATCCACTGTACACACACACACACACACACAGGTGTATGTAGTGCATGTGTATATGCATATATGTGTATGTGTCTACATATACATGCATATGCATGTATGTGTGTCTACATATACATGCATATGCATGTATGTGTGTCTACATATACATGCATATGCATATATATAATCTTATACCTTATAAATCTATAGTGGTCCACAAGCACTGGTTTATGAAAACAAAATAGCACTTACCATGAGTCTATACTCCAAATACATGTTCAATACGAACTGTAAATATCAACACAATAATGATATTTTTTAAAATACAACCAGAAGTGAGCATTCCGAAGTTTTGGGGAGAAGCCAAGTGTTAGGTATATCTGGCTTTCTGCACAATGGTGTCAACTCTCATTTTTCTTAAAAGAGGAAAAATGGGAACCTGGTTTTCTTATAAAGAAAAACCACTGACTTCATGAAAAAGTCACATCTCTCTTGGGTATCTGTTTTACCTATTCAAATGACTAGCAACCTTGCTATTGAAAATGCTGAGAAATATTAATACAAACACTTACAGGTTAAAGATATAAAGTCTGTGAAAATACGTACAGCCATATGATTAACACAAATAGTCCTTTTTTTATAAAATGGCATTTTTATTTGTTATATTGGGTAACAGGAGAATAAAAAGAAAATAAAGTAATGCATACAAATGAGGAAACTGCATTCTGTATTATATAAAGCTTTAATTTTATCATGAGCTTTGGAACATTCTATATAGGAAAAAATTGTTAGTTTTTTTTTTCATTTTTAATCTCTGAAAGAGGATCCTATATTAATCTAAAAACCTAAATGCAAACTTGTAGCAGAGTTATTGTTCTAAATATAAATAAAATGTTTAAAAGCATATTCTTACACTCTGAGTAAAGATCCCTAGTTATCAGCTTAAACAATGTTATGTTTATTTTTGTTTATTCTGCAACTATTAATAATAATTGGCTATATTTAAACTTTTCTATTTTCACAGAAATGATTACAGTCCCTTTCTTTGGTTTATTTGTAGTGGCTTGGGTCATAACCAACCAATATCAGTTGTCAAGATCTTAGAGAAATATGTCTGAACCAACCAAGAATAATTAATCTAAATCCTTTGTGCAGACACTGGGTGTAGTATGTTATGAGTCACTGATTTTCTCCTCTACAGCTGATACATTCAGCATGAAGAAAGACTTTCTGTTTAGTTACAATTGTACTTTATTTTTTCCCAAGGTCAAAGACATTTAGGTAAGGTCTGTTCATCTACAGATCTAGTGTTAGACTTGGGAAATTTAATAGTTTCTGACACACTCTGCTTTGTTGATATTGGTATATTTTATTTGCTTTTGCTTTTGTTGCCTAATTTATTATTTATTATATTTTGAAATTATATGAAGTATATGAAAATGTATACGTGTATATGCACAATTTAAGGATCAGTAATAAAATGAAATATTTGCATCTGACTCCCTGGCCAATAAATAGAGGATTCCCAGATGCCCCCAAATTATTTTTATTACCTTTGTACATAACCTCAAACAATAAATAGTTTAGTTTTACTTGTTCTTATACTTTATTTGAATTGAATAATTCTGAATTTATTTTCCTCTGAGATTCTTTCATTCCACAATATGTTTTTGAAATTCATCCATGTTGATGAGTGCAACAATTATTCACAATGTTGGTCTATTTTTTTAACGTAAAATATCTACCCTCTCCAAAGACATATAGACTGCTTTATCTATTGGGAATAGAATAAGCATTAGTCTGGCAATGCTGAGTTACATCCAAAGGCTTCAAAGGCATGAAGAATTTCTCTTTCGTCTTCTTTCTGATGATGGGATAGATGAGTAACTTTTTAAGAAAATAACTGGAAAATAATAAAGTTAAATTTCCTTGCATTGCTGGAATACAAATTTCTCAATATCTTAGTAAAGCATATTATAGGTAACTGCCTTATGTGTGTGAGTATCTTTGTCGAAATTAAGTAAGATAATGAATTTCATATCTGGGTGAACTTGAGAACCACACTTGTACTCCAGCCTGGGAAAAGCCAAAGAGCTTGGGAAGGATTTTATTTTATTATTATTTGTTTTAGACAGAGTCTTACTCTCACCCAGGCTGGAGTGCAGTGGAGTGATCCTGACTTGCTGAGACCTCTGCCTCCTGGGTTCAAGCAATTCTCCTGCCTCAGCCTCCCAAGTACCTGGGACTACAGACACGCATCATCAGTCCCAGCTAATTTTTGTATTTTTGATAGAGATGGGGTTTCGTCATGTTGCTCAGGCTGGTCTTGAACTCCTGACCTCAGGTGTTCTACCCGCCTTGGTTTCCCAAAGTGCTGGGATTACAGGCGTGAACTACCACTTCCGGCGTTGGGGAGGATTTTAGGCAAATGCTCAGTGTGCAGTGGTCAATCAAGTCAATCTCATCTACAATTAAAGAGTCAAGGAGACTCACACAGACACCCGCGCGGGTCAGAACAAGAATATACTAACTTCTTTCTGGTTTCTATCTTGGACCATCATAAAATTAGAGAACAAGGCAAGCTTATGAATCAGAGGTGCTATTTCAGTGACTTAAGCTAAGAAGGTAATAGGAATTCAGAAATGAAACACATCAGCGAGGAACAGAATATCTGAGGCTATCATGGGGGACATTACATTTGTAGTAGACTTGGGATGAATCTACAGCATTTAGGAAAATGGGCAAGAAGTGGGAAGACACCATTGAAGGTAAGTGGAAAAGAACTGCATGACCTAAGATACGTAAATGAGAATCGTCTAAGACAAAATGAAATGAGTGCTAAATCGAGGCATAAATAATATGGGGAAATCCAGAGGGAGGGATTAATTCTGTCTGACAGAAGAGCTTTCCAAAGAGGTAGCTTTGGAGTCTTTAAACATGATAGGGATTTCAATGGGCAGAAAATGGAGAATAATTTTTATTTCTCATAAGACACTAGATAAAATAAACTTCCTAAAAATGTTGGATCCAATTCTTTTTAAAAACCTGTTCTAGGGCGCAGCTGAGTTTGCAAGACAATAAGAAAATAAAGGAAATCCTAAAATAATAGAAAGCAAGAGCAAGAATCCAAGATGGGAAGCAGGCTCTCAATCCAGCAGCTACCTCGAGGCACTTGCCAGCTTCCAGTAACCTAGATGGAAATAGTCTACAGGCAAACACTGCCCAAAAGGAAGATGATACCACTATTTATACTAACAAATACATTTTAAAGCAATAAATATTTTTACTGAAAAAGAGGATAACTACATAATACTAAAACATTCAATCCTCCAAGAAAATGTAATAATTTCACTTTTTTGCTTTTTTTTTTTTTGAGACAGGGTCTCACTCTGTTGCCCAGGCTGGAGTGCAGTAGTGTGATCTCAGCTCACTGCAACCTCCGCCCCCCAGGTTCAAGGAATTCTCATGCCTGAGCCTCCTAAGTGGCTGGGATTACAGGCACCCACCACTACGCCTGGCTAATTTTTGTATATTTAGTAAAAATGGGGTTTCATCATGTTGGCCAGGCTGGTCTGCAACTCCTGTCCTCAGGCAATCTGCCCGACTCGGCCTCCCAAAGTGCTAGGATTACAGGCATGAGCCACTGTGCCCAGCCAAGAAAATGTAATTATTCTAAATGCATATACAGCTAATAACATAAATTCCAAATTAATAAAGCCATATTTGACAGAATAAAAGAGAACTTGAAAAATTAATTTTATTAAGGAGATTTTTAACAGAGCTCTTTCAGTAACCAACTGATGACAGAGAACAATAACGGAAACTAAACTAAAACAGATTTAAAACAATTTAAATGAAATTAACAAACTATAATTTATTATAAAATTATAAAGTGAAATATGTACATATTACAAAAGTTGAATATAGACATATCACATTCACTGACCACAATGTAATCATGTTAGAAACTAATAATGAAGAAAACTCAAACAATATATGATTGGTGATTTTTTAAATATATACATAACTCATAATTCAAATAATGAACCATAACGCAAATTGGAAAATACTACATATCCAAGTCTGAGAAGTTTAACTAAAGCATTACTTAGAAACGAAGAAGGGCTGGATACTATTGGGTTAAGTGGACAATTTAAGAATTTAGAAGCTTAGCAGAACAAAATCTAAAGAAGCAAAAAGGCAGTGTTGGTTCAGATTATGCAGTGCCCATTGGGTACTAAGGAGCTCTATGTTACTATGCAGCTAATATAGAATCTGTGTGATTTCAGGACGGGGAAGACATTGTATCAGTTAGAAATATTTGTGTTTTAGATGACAAAAACAACTCTAAGTTAATTAAACAAAAAAAAATGAACTTACTAGCCAAAGAAAAGGAGAAAGCTAGCAGAGATTTATTTAGAGGCTTAAACAATGTCCCCAGAGCCCACACTCTCTCCCTCTTGAAGCTCATTCTTCTCCACAATGGTTTTATTTCCAAGTTCTACTTGGTGGCTAGACAGTTGCCAGAAGCTACGGACCTACATCTTCCTTAGATTTACCCAGCCCTTGGAAAATCTCTTTCAAACTCTGAATCAATTACTCTGAATAGGATATTGCAAAATGTTCTATTTGGTCTGAATCACATCCACCTCCAATATATGACATATGTGTAGAAGACAAAGAGGTTTTTCAACAGAAATCCAGTTTACCTTAACAAGACAGACTATGGATGCTTTCCAGCCAACACTTGGGCATTCATTTTAACCTGCTTTAAACCCATGTTTCATGACGACTACTCTGGCGGGAGTATCAAAGAATGAGGGGACAGGTGGCCCCTTTGCTTTGATGAGCTTTATCTCCTTCCTTTGCCTTCTCTTTTCAGACTTCTGGAAAGTGCCCACCAGCCCCCAAAAACTTCCCACCAATTGCCAAAGTTTAAATTTCATGCATTTTGTTAATTCAAGAAATGTGTGTATGCTGCCATTCCACAGTTACAGAGGTTGTGGCATGTGAACGGAGAGGATAGAAATGAAAGAACAATTTCTTAATCCAGTCTATCGTTGTTGGACATTTGGGTTGGTTCCAACTCTTTGCTATTGTGAATAGTGCCGCAATAAACATACGTGTGCATGTGTCTTTATAGCAGCATGATTTATAGTCCTTTGGGTATATACCCAGTAATGGGATGGCTGGGTCAAATGGTATTTCTAGTTCGAGATCCCTGAGGAATCGCCACACTGACTTCCACAATGGTTGAACTAGTTTACAGTCCCACCAACAGTGTAAAAGTGTTCCTATTTCTCCACATCCTCTCCAGCACCTGTTGTTTCCTGATTTTTTAATGATGGCCATTCTAACTGGTGTGAGATGGTATCTCACTGTGGTTTTGATTTGCATTTCTCTGATGGCCAGTGATGATGAGCATTTCTTCATGTGTTTTTTGGCTGCATAAATGTCTTCTTTTGAGAAGTGTCTGTTCATGTCCTCTGCCCACTTTTTGATGGGGTTGTTTGTTTTTTTCTTGTAAATTTGTTTGAGTTCATTGTAGATTCTGGATATTAGCCCTTTGTCAGATGAGTAGGTTGCAAAAATTTTCTTAAGAAAATGTGGCACATATACACCATGGAATACTATGCAGCCATAAAAATGATGAGTTCGTGTCCTTTGTAGGGACATGGATGAAACTGGAAAACATCATTCTCAGTAAACTATCGCAAGGACAAAAAACCAAACACCGCATGTTCTCACTCATAGGTGGGAATTGAACAATGAGAACTCATGGACACAGGAAGGGGAACATCACACTCTGGGGACTGTTGTGGGATGGGGGGAGGGGGGAGGGACAGCATTAGGAGATACATCTAATGCTAAATGACGAGTTAATGGGTGCAGGAAATCAACATGGCACATGGATACATATGTAACAAACCTGCACATTGTGCACATGTACCCTAAAACCCTGAAGTATAATATAATAAAAAAAAAAAGAAAGAAATGAAAGAACAAGTAGGATAGCAACATTACCAAGGTTCTTCACTAAGCCCACAGATCCACCTTCCCCGACTGTTCCCTATCAATGGAATATGAGACTCAGTGATGGCTTACATGGCTATGCACATACCAGGATTCTTTTCATAAATGTGGTACATAGCACGGTGGTGAGTATTTTATAGCTTCATTTAAAAAAGAAACCTAGTTATCAAATTCATTCATTAGAGTACTTTTTGCTTATTTGCTCTCTTGGCTTCATTCGAGTTATCTGCATCTGACGTAAAAATATTTTTGAACTTCCACATGTAAGTCTGAATTTCATGATTTTCAAGGGCCTTTGTTTTGTGGGGGTGGTCAGAGGTATACATGCAACACATACAGGGAAGCGACAGGTGTAGCAGGAAGCAACAGATAGTATTTGCTAATAAGTCCCTAGCTTTCAACTAAATAAAAACACATTTTTAAGGTGAACTGTAGTTAAATGAAGGGTAGCACTGAAAAAGAGAAGAAGCCAAAAAAGTGCCACATACAATGAAAGAGTACGTGGATGCAGTATGTTGTGATGTACGCGTCTGTTATGTGTGCCACAGAGTGGGAAGGGAGGGAGATAGGGAGGGAGGGAGGGAGATAGGGAGGAAGGGAGGGAGGGAGATAGGGAGGAAGGGAGGCAGGGAGGGAGATAGGGAGGGAGGCAGGAAGGGAGGGAGACAGAGATAGAAAGAGAGAGAGCATATCTCAAATCTCCTTCCTCATCTTTTCTAATTGTATGGATAATATGGGCATCTCCCATTCTTTTCAGTACTGGTTGTTAGATTTAACTTGTTTTTTTCCAGCCCATTTTTAGAATCTCTCAAACTTTCTACCTGTATCCAAAAAGCTGAGACAACCCTTCCACCTTCTGCAAACCCAAGACTCTTAAGCAAAGGATAGATTTATTGGCCATAGAAGCATAGGGTCCCACAACACAATGATAAATAAATTTCATTTCAATAATGTTTAAAGTATTCTAATGTCATTGAAGCAGATTGCTCTGTTTGATTCTATATACATATATTTGTGTATGTATATGTGTACATGTATATGCATATGTTTATATTTAAATGCTTGAAGAAAAATAATCAGCATGACAAAAATGCAAAGAACAACTAAGAGAAAGAACTTTTGAGCAATACTCACTACACACATAGAAAATTCTTGAAGAGTAGATTTTAAAATACAGATTATAATAGCCAAAAGAAGAAAATAAAATCTTGTAAGACTCACCCAGGAATAATCATTGTAGACAATTCAAGGACATCTTTCCTGTCTTTATTCTATGCATTTATAAATGTATTTTATTTACGTAAAATGTATTGAACTATAAACTATATATCCACCATACCTAAGTTTTATAGCTTCTTTCTCCACTATTAGCTATTGATTTTCTCTAACAATATTCTTCTCATGTAACGTTTCCTATTATAGTTAAAAATAAGGACACTGATGTGTTTTTAAATGTAAAAAAATTCAATACAGTGTTGAATAGGAACATACGATCTTTTTAAATTTTTATCAAAGTTTAATTTAAATGATAAGAATAGAGAGAACATATGACAACTGACAAAATCTGGACTTTTTGCCAAAACAACTACTCAGTCATTAAATCTTATTTAAGTCACAGAGCTCTTTGAGAATCTATTAAAAGCTTTCATTCTCTCTCCAGAAAAATGCACATGCATGCAACATTTTGCAAACTATTTCAGAGTTTGCATTAATGTTAAACCTATCTATGGGGCCCCAGCAGACTATAGAACTTGATTTAAGTAGCCTTGTTATATGTGAAAATTTTTCCACTAAGTAAACTAACTACTTGGGACAGGAATTCAATGAAATATTTCAAATAAATAAGCTAGCACCATCCTCCTAAAATGTTACATTTAAATTTTTATCACAGTCAGAAACCAAGTCATTTTTATCATCATTGATGTTGATTATCACCATTCAATTAGACAGTACCTATTGAGCATTCTCTATGCCTATGCGCTATGCTCAGCATGAAACCAAGCAGATGCTAAAGTAAATGCCACCCCCTCGTTCTTCAGAAATGTATGGCTAAGTGAGAAAAACAAATAATAAAAACCAGAAGGTGGTAAACACTACGAGTAGATGCAAGTACCATGGGATCCCAGTACATAACCTAGAACAATATTAGAATAAAATTTGAGGAAAATAAATATTTGCAAACTATGCCAAGTGTGTATTTGATCTGAAATTCACTCAGAAAATATTTAAAATTGTTTTTCCACAGTTGAAGTCTATGTAAATGTTTTGTACAAATATAGAGGAAATATGCCAAATATAATTTCTCTCCTTGACGCTAGACAAAGGTTAATTTTCCTAATCTTCCCAGGAAGTTTCTTGATTTCCTATCGGTAAAACTCTCTTCAGTCAACATGTGTATGCAATTTTCCCATTATAACAGACTATATCATGCATACCACTAGACAGCAAATTGTCATGGATAGAATCTTTGCTTCCCAGAATAGAATGCATATTTATGAAGCTGTGAGCTTGAAAAGAACAAGCTAATCTTAACCAAA
The DNA here is from genome assembly GCF_009828535.3 of Hylobates moloch. NCBI lineage: Eukaryota > Metazoa > Chordata > Mammalia > Primates > Hylobatidae > Hylobates > Hylobates moloch. The sequence goes on from NW_026652279.1 coordinate 158,495,788, forward strand.
CATGGCTGTTCAGAGGGGTTCTTGCCGAATACCAGACTTAAGAGTGTACAGGAAGAAAGGAATAAGGATGGAATGGAAATAGAAGGAAGAATGAAAATAGTCCCTCAGAAATTACCTTTGCCTCTACCATTCCAGAGTTAATAAGATGGATTTAAATAAGTCTTTTCCACCGTAAAAGTCTTTTACATAAGTCTGCTGCCTGATGCAAATATCTACTCATTAATTACAGAGAAGAGGAAACCATGTTAATTATTTTAATGCCCACTATATCTAATTTTTAAACTCAGGTGCCTGATTTTGGATATTGGGTTGCCTATATTTTGTTTTCTGACATTTAAAGCATTGTTCCAGTATCAGCAATAAATATTCTCTAATTATAATTATTTGACTAAGAAGAAATGAAATGAATCTGTTATTCTTCTTGTAGGATAATGAATACTAACCTCAAAGATCATTGCAAATGCTTTCAGTGAAGCAGTATATAAAGAATTGATTGTGTTCCTTTTAACGTAATGTCTAATGGTATCAGTTAAGTAAAATGAAAATCATCTAAGGAATCAGTCCTCTAAATATAAGAATAAGTATTTTCTTATAGATTGAAAAATATCCATGAAGTCTGGCACTATCATTATAATAAATACTCTCTCATCTTACTGATCACCATATTAAAGTGGTAGTTAAATGTTATTACTTTTCAGTATTGATACCCTTGACTCTTCATCTTGTCTCTCTCTTTAAAATAAATTAGTTCTTCATTTCTCAACAACTGATGGAAGTAATGTAAATCCAAAAAGCAGCAATTATGCAAAAACTAAAGTCAAAACCGTTTTCTTTTTCCCCCACTCTAACAGCTTGTAAGCATAATTAATCAAATCAAGCTTCCCTCTCATCGTGGAGAGCTGTAATTTCAAAAAGCAAATTACAGCATCTTTACAGTAGCACACAGAAAGTATATTAAGAAAATACATATACGAAATAGGAATTTGTTCTTGGTGATAAATTTCATTTTAATAAATCCCACTCTGTATCATGAACTAATATTCATATAATATTTACTGCCCATTTGAGAAGATATCTTATTACTAGAATTTTTGAATAACTCAAAAGACAATAAATTATTTCCTATGTCACAATAAAACAATAAAAAGAAAAAATCAGTAAACACCACAGGTACAGAAGTCATCTCAAGCCTATCTAATGTATTATATTAATAAATATACCTTGGCAGTTTTTTTAACAGACTTATCAAAAGTAGCATTAAAAAAATCAAAACTGTCTATAGTGTTGCAAAATGCCCACAATTAAGATATTACTCATCTAGTGATGTAAGTTTCTTTTTTCCATATTTTCCAGGAATCATTTAATAATTATTTTCATTGTTTGCAGAAATGTGTGGCTATTGCTCTCTGTTTTGAGGATATGTTATGCCTATGTGTCCAAATAATTGCCTAAGATTATGAATGCAGGAAAGACACTCAAATAGTGATTTGCTACCCAAGACATGATATTAGAGAGCACACTTTCTTTCACTGAATCATCTTAAAATCCCTCCTCTTTCTTAATGACTTCCTAGACTAACTGAATGTAGAAGACCAACAGAAATTTAATGGCACACTACCACTACCCTTTCCTATATCATTATTCCCCTGGGGGTCATAATGCTATTAAATCATCTATTTAGTGTATGAATTTTGGATCCTAACATTGATGGAGCTGTCTGAATCTCCTTTGTATTTACTCACTTTACTTGAATCAGTGTTGCCAATCTGTTGTGCACCCAATCCGGGATCAGCTCCAGGTAAGGCACTTCCAAAAGCCGTTTGGTATAAATGATGATGATGAAAATTATTTGTTAATGTCCAGCTTTCTGGACATCTAGAATTTTGTTCTGTAGGGAGGTAAATCTATTTTCTTCTGAAGAACAGAGCCAATTTATTTGAGTGGAACACTTCATGACAGCAATCCTAGAACACAAAAAGAAGCTATCAACGTGCACACAGAAGCAAGAACACAGGCAGTGCACACAGCACAAGCAGAGAAACTGACTCAAAAGATGAGTCCTTCCCGCAGCAGTCAGTGGGATTCTTCCGGTCCTCCTGGAAAGGATAAAGAACTTATGAGCACTGTCACTCTACAAGGGACAGAATCTAACTCACCTTCATACAGGTCATCTGAAGCAAAAATAATTTGGATAAATTTTAAGCAACCAGGTGCGGTGGCTCACGCCTGTAATCCCAGCACTTTGGGAGGCCAAGGCAGGTGGACCACTTGAGGACAGGACTTAGAAACCAGCCTGGCTAACACGATGAAACCCCATGTCTACTAAAATATAAAAATTAGCTGGGCGTACTTTGGGAGGCCTAGGCAGGCAGATTACAAGGTCAAGAGATCAAGACTATCCTGGCCAACATGGTGAAACCCCGTCTCTACTAAAAATACAAAAATTAGCTGGGCATGGTGGCACACACCTGTAGTCCCAGCTACTTGGGAGGCTGAGGCAGGAGAATTGCTTAAACCCAGGAGGCAGAGCTTGCAGTGAGTTGAGATCACGCCACTGCACTCCAGCCTGGTGACAGAATGAGACTGCATCTTAGAAAAAAAAAAATTAGCTGGGCGTGGTGGTGCACGTCTGTAATCCCAGCTACTCCGGAGGCTGTGGTGGGAGAATCGCTTGAGACTGGGAGACGGAGGTTGCAGTGAGCCAAGATCATACCACTGCACTACAGCCTGGGCACTGCGCGACAGAGTGAGATCCTGCCTAAAAAAAAAAAAAAAAAGAAGAAAGAAAGAAAGAAAGAAAGGAAATCTGGTACATAAATGTTAATAGAAATGAGCTGTGAACTCTGTCTCCAAAAACAATAAATAAATAACTAAGGGGGAATAGCAAACCATGACCCAGATAACAATATATATCAAAGCAAGTAACAAATTGATCTTGAACCAACTATGTATGCCCAAGGTATAATATATACATTATGTATATTATTGTGGGACACATGTAAATTGCAGTAAAAATAACTAATAATTATTTTTAGGTATAACTACTGAGGATGTTAAACGATTAATGATTTACATAAGACCCAGTATTAGATTCTAAAATTAGTCACATATTATTTATGTAAATATAATAATGTAAAAAATTTACATTATTTTCATTTTCATACAGAGAAATTCTATATGCAATATGTATATTTACACAGTAAAATCTGTACAGATCCTACAGCATAAATTGTATAATTTGTGCAAAACACAGAGCTGTCTAAAACTTGATGAGAAGAATAAGGCAAGTTAGAAAACTCCATAAATGATGCATTTTATATGTTCTTTGTATTTCAACAAAAATTTGCTGTCAAAGTTTATTGCCTATCAAAGAATATAAAGATTAAACTATTCATGAAGTATGGTAAAATTAAATATTTACTTAGGGGATAAATATGAATTTTTCAGAAATATTTATAAATATACCAAGTAATTATGAATGATAATATTTGACAACCAAGTTTATCACTGTCAATAGTGTTCCCTTAATTTTTTTCCAAATAAAAATCCATTAGGCTTTCTATTCCTAATAAGATCCAGGTATACAATGGCTATAATCTAGAGACAGGAATCAATTTCTGAAGAATTACTAGATTCCTGTGATCCCTTGATGAATAAATACATGTGGAAGGATATAAATATGGAAAGCTCAGAGCAGGAAAATCATTAGAAAAACATCCAGTGGCTCATGCCTGTAATCCCTGCACTTTGGGAAGCCGAGGCAGGTTGATCACAAGGTTAAGTTCGAGACCAGCCTGGCCAATATGGTGAAACTCCATCTCTACTAAAAATACAAAAATTAGCTGGGCGTGGTGGCAGGTGCCTGTAGTCCCAGCTACTCAGGAGGCTGAGGCAGGAGAATTGCTTGAACCCGGGAGGCGGAGGTTGCAGTGAGCTGAGATCGTGCCACTGAACTCCGTCCTGGGTGACAGAGTGAGATTCTGTAAAAAAAAAAAGAAAAAGAAAAAGAAAAACATGCAATGGTAATGTAGTTCAGTTTTGAAGCTTTCCACATTATATATGTTATTCTCTCTCTTCTTCCCCAGGCAATCGGAGAGTTCTCAGTGTCCTCCAAAGACATCCCCAGCTCCAAAATGATCACCCTTTCCCCCTCCCACCATCATCAGTCACATCAGTCACTCCTATTAACTAAGGCACATCTCCATTAGATGGTCCCTTGATTATGCCTTGGCACTAATGTATAATAAATAATTTAATACTTCTTAAGACTAATCACATTTTTGATGCAAAGAAAGGGATTTTAAATCAAATACATGTCTAATTAAAGAATTGAGAAGAAAATATTTAGAAGCACAGGAGACTGGTGCCTCTTTCTGTCTATTCTGGATGAGATGCAACTCCACCCTCAAAATAATCCAAGAAATAATCAATGACTAACCTAGTAACGTGAGGACCAATCAAAACAGAATCTGCATGAGTAGAAAACATGCCAAAATTGAAAATATTTGAAAGGTAAAAATCACATTTTTTTTTTTTTTTGAGATGGAGTCTCTCTCTGACCCCCATGTTGGAGTGCAATGTGCAATCTCGGCTCACTGCAACCTCCACCTCCCAGGTTCAAGCGACTCTCCTGCCTCAGCCTCCCCCGTAGCTGGAACTACAGGTGCACACCACCACACCTGGCTAATTTTTGTACTTTTAGTAAAGATGGGGTTTTGCTATATTGGCCAGACTGGTCTCGAACTCTCGACCTCAGGTGATATACCCACCTCGGCCTCTCAAACTACTGGGATTACAGGCATGAGCCACTGCGCCCTACCGAAATCACATTCTTAAGCTAAATCTTCCTAGTTCCAGTCATTAAATCTTAGGTGAATTTGATTAAATAATTACAAAACAAAGCGAAAAAGAATCCCAGCCAAAATCAATGCAAAACTCTCACTCAATTCTTTCACAGATTTATTCACATATTTTACCTTCGTCTTTCCAAATACCTATAGACCATGATATTTTTTCAGATCTCAGGCATCTTTCCTGTGCCATACAGGCCTGTGTTCCTTTGATTCTACCCTTGTCCAGAATGTTCATCTCTCCATTTTGTTTCTTCGAGTTCCTTAAAGTCAGGGACTCCTCATTCATCCTTCCCAGCACAGCCCCCCACAGAATGCCTCAGGCAATAAATATTTACTATTGAAATGAATGCAACATTTCACCTTCAGTTGGAAAGCAGAGTAACCATTTTGCAAAAAAGCAACACTTAGCCCCTTCTCCTTCCTGCAAAACTAGATTGAAAATAACATTCTGTAGCCCACAAGGTCAGGTCACAAAGGAACGGCAGCAGCCCAGATCTCTGCAGTCCTCACTAGATCTAAGCTTCTCTGATTCTTCAGCAAAAGAGTCAACTTGGATCTTGACCTTTCTTAGCCGTGCGAATTCAATATTCACAAAATTATTAAAATATAGACCTTTAGAGAAGATTAGGCATCAACATTTTTGTTAAACATTAATATGAAACTATATTTTCACTGAATTCATGCATTTTTAAATGATAGAAATTTCCAATTCAACACTCTAGAATAAGGGCCAAAAAACGTTTTCTGTAAAGGGCCAGAGAGTAAATATTTTAGAACTTTGCAGACCGTACAGTCTCTATCACATTCACTCAACCCTAACACTGTAGCATGAAAATAGCTATAAACAGCATATAAGTGAAGGAGCATGACTGTGTTCCAATGAAACTATATTTACAAAATAAAGTAGCAGACCAGATGAGGTCTAAGGGCCATGGTATGCCAACTCCTGTTTTAGGATAAAATTATAGGTATATAGAACCTTAAAACAAGAGATAGCACACTATAAATCATCTAGCTTAGCAAACTTTCAAAAAGCGTAATCATTATCACACTTATTATATCTCAATATTATATATCATACGTATATTATTATTCTTTGAGAAATACATAAACAATATTTTATTGAAGAAAATTTTGAAATAGAAAGCCAAAGTTCTCTCTAATCTCACAACACAGAGATAGCTACTGTTAACATGTTGGTGTTGTCCTTCTAGTCATTACATATAAATCTCATGTATATAAATGTCATAGTTTTCATATTATACATGTGCTTTCTTGCAAAGTAATTATCATATTACACATACAATTTTGTGAATTATTTATTCAACAATAGATAAAGAGTTATAAATAACCATTTATCTATTTGAATACCTACTTATCCTTTTTATAAAGATTTACCCATATCCTTAAGTAATCTTCAAGGGTATTTTAAAAGGTTATGAAATTTTGTTATCATCAGCTGCATATGTAATAATTTATTTAATCAGTCCCTTAATACTAGGCATTTCTTTCCAATTATTATGCTACTATAAATAACTCGACAATGGATCTTTTTGTACATAAATCTCTATAGGACAATCTGATTACTTCCTTATGGTAAATTCTTAGAAAGGGAGTTGTGTAGTCAAATAGAGTTTTAGAATTTTTTTTTTAATTTTGTGGCCATTGACACATATTGTCAGGTTGCCCTCCTGAGAGCCTTCCTCAACTGATACACCTCCAGCAGTAAACTATTAATATAACCCCCACTGCCACCCAATCTTGTGATGTTATTTTTCTTATACACGCCAATTTGATAAGCTTAATGCTATCATATTACAGTTTCACATGCATCTCTTCCATGAATTAAAAGAGTAGGTATTTTTCTTACTTTTAGAAAATTATTATTATTATTATTATTTTAGATGGAGTCTCGCTGTGTCTCCAGGCTGGAGTGCAGTGGTACAATTTCGGTTTACTGCAACCTCCGCCTCCCGGGTTCAAGCAATTCTCCCTGCCGAGTAGCTGGGATTACAGGCACCCGCCACCATGCCCAACTAATTTTTGTGTTTGTTTGTTTTTTGTATTTTTAGTAGAGATGGGATTTCACTATGTTGGCCAGGCTAGTCATGAACTCCTGACCTCATGTGATCCGCCCACCTTGGCCTCCCAAAGTGTTGGGATTACAGGCGTGAGCCCCCGTACCCGGCTAGAAAATTATTTCTTATTTCATACAATTCAGATTTCATTTGAAAGACAAGGAAGATCCAGAGGCTCAGAGAGGTTAAGTATTATCTCATGGTCACAGAGATAGAGAAATACACACTCAGGACCAGCACCCAAGTCTTTGGCTAATAGAGCAAAGCTTTCTTCCCATTGCACCTTGCTACCCCTACGTTCCTCTCTACAACCTGAACATTCGGATCACTCTGATAGGCCTCAAAGAATGTTCCTAGTTCATCTTATTACTTTGGCTTTAGTGTAAGATAATCAATAAACTTTCTTTTCCCATTGTTCTCTCTTCTTGCCAAAGTGTTTCAGACCAAGGTCTATAAGATTGGCAAATATTACAGTGAAATGTTTTATGTTTTGTTTTGTTTAATTGTATATAGGAGGAGGATTAGAAGTTAACATTGTGAATAACAAATATATCAAAATATATATTGACAATTATTTCCAATGCAATGTGGGTTGCTCATAGAGATGACCATACATCTTGGTTTGCACAGGGACTAACTCAGCTTACATCTCTTGTGCAGCATAATAGTTAAAGGCATCTTCTGTCAGTCAAACATTGTTTCATTTGAAAGAGAAAGCTAATCACAAACGAGAATCATGGCATAGATAAGGCAAGTACCTCTTTCTTCCAGAACTCTAGACTTCAATGTCTTCCTTCTAATGGTAATTCTGGTATTTTTTGATGTTACGCAAAATGTTGTCCAATTAACATTCTTAAAAATATTTCTCATGAGGTCATTAAGTTGTTACCATTATTAAACATCTTTCAAAGTAAATTAAACTACACATTTTTATCAATTTTTTAATCTGCAACCTAACAGAGCAAACATAATTATTTTATGAACATATTAAGCTATATATTTTTAATATAAAAAGACATAAAGTCTACCTTTGATTCCTGATATTAAAAGAAAAACCCATAGAGTGACTTGATTTTTAAAAGCCAGATAAACGATTAATAAATATTCATCTTCTCTAAACTTTTTTTCATGAAAGAAATAATATTCTCTTCTACTGATAAAATGTTCTGGTAAATTTATCTCTGTAGTAAGACTTCAGATATGATTTGGCTCTGTATCACCACCCAAAGCTCAGATTTAATTGTAATCCCCAGCGTTGGAGGAGGGACCTGGTGGGAGGCGAATGGATCATGGCCATGAATTTCCCCCTTGCTGTTCGCCTGGTATTGAGTGGGTCAGGAGATCTGGTTGTTTAAAACTCTGTAACACAGCCAGGTGTGGTGGCTCACTCTTGTAATCCCAGCACTTTGGGAGGCCAAGGCAGGTGGATCACCTGAGGTCAAGAGTTTGAGACCAGCCTGGCCAACATGGTGAAACCCCATCTCTACTAAAAATACAAACATTAGCCAGGTGTGGTGGCACACACCTGTAATCTCAGCTACTCAGGAGGCTGAGGCAGGAGAATTGCTTGTACCTGGAAGACAGAGGTTGCAGTGAGCCCAGATTGAGCCACTGCACTCCATCCTGGGTGACAGAGTGAGACTCTGTTTGAGAAAAAAAAAAGTGTAGCACTTTTCCCTTCGCTTTCTCTCCTGCTGCCATGTGAAGACATGCTTGCTTCCCCTTTGCTCTTCCACCATGATTGTATGTTTTCTGAGGCCTCCCCAGCCATGCCTCCTGTAGTCTGTGGAGCTGTGAGTCAATTAAATCTCCTTTTTTAAAGATAAATTACCCAGTCTCCAGTAGTTCTTTTTAGTAGTGTGAGAATAGGCTAATACAACTTTTTCATATCATAATTTGGAATATTTTAATTTTCTGGTCTGGATTATCCCATTCTCCCCTTCCTTCAAAACACCAATGTCACAGTGAAATTTTTCTTCAGTGCAAACTTGAGTATACCACTCTGCTAAATGCTTCATAGACTCCTGGTAGACTTCATGCTAAAGTGCAAATATATCACTTATTCCCCAAGTTCTTTCATAATTTGGACTTGCTGCCTCTAGAGACTTTCCTTTTGACCCTGGATCCAACAGAAACATTGCATGTTCTCTCATGCTATTGTGCTTTTCCCACTCTGTTCCATTGTTCTGGAATGCCCTTCACAGTCAATTCCATCTGGTAGCCGTTTTCTCTATGCATGGTGACTTTTACATTACCTTCAAGACTTTGCTCAGGTGGCTCCAGTGGGGAGCCCTCTATGAACTGGATCAAGTACTACATCTAGAAGTTCCTTGTCTGCAAAATCCCATATCACATCTAACACATATTTATTGAGCTTCCACCATGTGCAAAGCATTGTGCTAGATGCCAGGAACGAAGCAGTGAATCAGAAAGATGCAGTCCTACCTCCGTAGACTTTTGTATTCAAACTTACATTGTGTCACCATATTTTCATTTATTTGGTTACTGCAACCAATAGATTGCAAATTCTACACAAGCAGCAACTCTCTTGTCTTTGAATTTCCCTGTGCCTGGATTAAGGGCTGAAATTAAGGAGTTTAATCCACCACGAGAAATAGCCCAAAGAAACAGTACATTTGGACTTTTCTTTTCCCTAGCGTAAAAGATCCAGAAACAATTACTGAAACAGAAGGTACCTTTAAACTTCTAGCTTACTTAAAAGTTAAATATTCCAAAATACATTTTTCTCTACTACAACTGAACTTACAAATTTAAAAAGGATATTGCTTTTCCCTTATCTCCAACAGGTATTGGAAATCCTTTTTTCCTGCAATATAAAATTTCTTCCACTTAATTCCATGTATTTGGTTGAAGTAAAGCTGCATGACAAAGAATAGGTACTCAGCTTCACTTCTGCTGAGCTGTTACTTTCTGCCCTTAAAATAGGCAGAGGACACAGAGGTCAAACATGATAACCTCATTCTGTGTGACAGGTCAACTAATATCTAGAAAGTTGAAATGGAGTTCAGGAATAAAAAAATTTTGCAATTGCTGTAGAACAATTTGGGTGCTGCTTTATCTTGATTTAGGTAGCAGACTATTAGAGATGTCTCAGGATTCAAAGAATGTGCACAGGAAGAGGGCAAGGCATTCAGCCTCAGAGAATTCTCTATGAAATGAACAATTACAAATCCGGGTGTCTGATCTAAGTAGTGTTCTTTGCCAAAGAGCCTAAAGAGAAAACTTACTTTATACTATTTATTTCAGCAGTAAGGCTTCTAAGAATGTGTAACTATAGATTTTGCCTTTTGCCCATTTACTTTTCCCATCTTTCAATTTCACCATTTTCTTCCTCCCATCACATGCTATGTGTTTTGTGTGTGCGCATGCCAAACCATGCTTATCTGAGTGCATACACGTCTCTGTTTACTTAATTTGAAATTATTTCCTTTCTACTGAAAATCCTGACATCTTAGCATATAAGCAGAGCACAAAGAATACATGAAATTACTACTATTAAATAAGACAGCTCTCTATATGTAAATCTAGCAAGCTGGACCATTTCAGTAATTATCTAAATACAACATATCTAACCAGTTAAAGTAAGAAATTAATTACTCCCCCATCCTAATCCACAATTCATTCATGGAAGAGCCAAAACAACAGGTTTTGTTTTTTTTTAAGAAATTTTTATTTAAAATAAGTATAGTTTTGTAAATAGCTTTTAATAAAGTGTTCAGGCTTGGAAATAAGTTATTCCACTCATTCATTGATTCAAGATGCATTTTTTGGTGCATGTACTATATGCAAGATTGTGTGCTAGGCATTGTAGGGAATAAGAGAAGCTGAATTAGCAATAAATTGTTACCAAGAAGCTCCTCTATGAGTAGGCGAGCTTATGAATGCCAGTAGAAGTGATAATAAAATTTTATAGGAGTGCAGATGAGGACATGGGCATTGCACACTGGGGGAATCAGAAATGCTTTCATCTGGGACACAGCTTTTGTCTGGAAGCTCAAAAATGATTACAAATGAGGGAGAGAACTATATTTAGAAAAAAGATTATCGGGCAAGGTAGGGAGTAAGCAAAACAAGGGCACAGAGAATGATTCCATTTGCAGGGACCACTCAGGGAAGGAACAGTGTGAGAACTAACACTGGCAAAGTAGATTTGGGAGGAACCTGCTGTTCCTGGAACACCAAAGAGCTTTTTCACTTTAACCTACACACTATAGGGAAACCACTGCAGGTTTTAAAAGATGGATTAAGAGTTCAGGTTTGGTTTAATTACTTTGATAGGAGAAGCAATATTTCTTTCCCTGAAAAGACTGGCAGAGAAAGAAAATAAGTGAAAATGTAGAAATAGAAAGAAGGAAAGAAAATCACCTCAATGTGCACAGTAAAGTAAAATGGTCATTGTGGAAAACAAGTAGATAGGGGAGAAACTAGAAACCTATGCAGAAAGGGAAAAGTTCATTATAAAGACTTATGTATTTATTAGAAATGCTTTAGATAAATAGGAAAAAATAGTTTGAAATATAGATTAAAACAGTAAAAAACAGTTCATTTGAAATATAGTAACTAGGGACCCAATGTGATAGGCCATTGAACAAAATGCTAAAGAGTCTGTAATATAGCAAGCCATGGGAATCTAACAGTAGCGTTTTAATTGGTTTGGGACATGATCAAACGTGCATTTTAGCAAGATAACACTAGTAGCAGTATTGAGAATGGACCAGAGAGGAGACAAACTAGAGACCACAAAACTAGTTTGTGGGTGAAAGCTATAAACTAGGCAAGAGATGTTGGTATCCAAGGAACTGTGTTAATAAATTAAAGTATTATCAATTTAGAATAAAGAGAAGGGAAGATATAGCAAAACTGGTGGAAATGTTCCTGATAAAACATTCGAATGAAACTATAAAAGTTTAAAAGACATTTTCATATTATAAAAGATATATAAGTTGGGAAATTTAAGAATGCCTGAACCCATTCATTCAATGTAGGTAAAAAATGAATATCAGGGTAACATAATCAGTATCTCATCCATTTAAAGTCATCTTAACAGCTATATAAATAGTAAATTATTTTGTTAATTTTATAACATACGAAAACAAACAGCCTGGAAAAATGTTAGCATTTTCTAAACACTAGGAATTTTGTGCCAGCTTTTCTCACCACTGTTCTGTAGTTCACAATCTACAGACTACCATCACTTTCCAACAGTCTATTCCTGTGAGTTGCCCAGGTATCTAAAAAACATTAGCTATGCCAAGAACCCATTCTGAAATCAAAGTCTAATCTCTCACCCAAAGATTCAATGTTGAGCTAGAAGTAATGGGAGCTGATTGCTCCTCTAGGGAAGAGCTGATACTTTTGATATTAATACTGTAAATTTAAAGGAATCCACAAGCTCATTGGAGAAATCCTTTTACAAATGTAGAGTATAAATAGAAACTCTGTAGTGTATAGGTCAGTCCGGTATTTAAAATTCAGGGCAGTGCTGTCCAGTAGAATTTTCTGCAATTGGGGGAATGTCCCACGTTTTCATTTCCCAATGCGGGAGCCACCAGACACATGTGGAGCACTTGAAATGTGGCTAGTGTGACTTCAAAACTGAATTTTAATTTTTGTTTAATTTTTATTTAAATGTAAATAGTATATATGGCTAGTGGTTCCTGTACTGAGGACCCAGGCCCAGACTAGACAATGGGCACACACTTGGAAACCCTATCTCAAAGATTTGATAATAGCAGAAAATTCTATTCACATGTCTCCCAACGAAGCAAAGTAGGCCCCCCATTAAGCATTTATTTATGGGAAACCAATGCCCCTCCTGTATGTGTAACCACAGTCATTCTTCCCTGACAAGCAGCGCATCAAACCTTGATATTTCCTGTTCCAAACTCAAGTCAGCAGCTAACATCAGACATCCTTGTTAACGTAGGGTATGCTGATGCTTTCCATTTGATACTTACCAGACACCAAAACTGTCCAGAGAACAGAAAGTATAAACACAGTGTTCAATAAAGCCTGGCAGGCTTTTAATAAGACACACGGGAGCATACTAATCCAGATTTCTGTGGGCAGATACTTCATAAAAGGTTAATCAAAGTGCTGGGCAATGGGGAAACACCTGGATTGGGCTCAGCACTATTTTTTAAAGAGAGCTCAACATCTGTACTGAAGCCAGGATTGCTCTGTGGGGAGAACCCTCAGCCCTTAAAAACCTTAAAACAGAAAGATTTGCAACTGCATCAACTGTTGTTATGTTAACACGGCTTCTCCTCAGCAACCGCTTCTAAATCACAATGACACTTGGGAAAAAAAAAAAAAGAAGAAACACTTCTCTATTCTGATATTTAATATGTTTCTTTAAAAATGTAAGAGGTGAGCATAACCTATTATATAATAAAGAAATATTATCTCTGCTGAAAACTAAAAAAGGAAAACATGGAGGTATTATTATCAGCAAATCTATAAGGTTTCAATGGAATTATTTTCATTCTATTATATATATCCTGTTTAAAAGGTACAAAGTACCTAGCCATGGCCATCTGGTGAAACAGCTGGGAAGTAAAGCCCATTCGTTGATCATCCTCTTGTAATTGTTACCGTGGCCCTAGTCTTAACCACATACTATTTTTTTAAAAACTGACTATAAAAATCCAGTGGTTTTGTTTCTTGCTATGACTCCTTTAACACAACTAATTCTATTTACACAACTAAGGAAGGAAATTTTAAATTAGAGAATTATAGCAATGCTATTAAGGATTAGGCAGGGTTTCCATCATATGCGTTCATTCTATATTGCATTTATGTAAATACGCTCTCCTCATTCAGAAAAAAACCCATGTTCATTACCAAGATCCACGTTTTTATTACCTAAAATATTCAGTATAAAATATCAGCATATTTTAAAAGAATCTAAATAGTTAAGTTACCCTACAAATGGTCAAAGATAATAGAACAGCCTGGTTTAGTCTATTTTATATAAGCAGATAAACTTATAATCATGGCCTTTTTACACAAAACTCTAATATGAATACTATTTCACAGATTCCTTCACCAACCTATATTGTTCTATTTAAGTTAACTCCTTCTCTGGGATGAGAAAATGAGTGCTGTACAGTGGAAATTTTCTACAATCTGGGGAACATCCCGGGTTTGCATTCCCCCAAGCAGGAGCCACTGGCCACATGTGGTTATGGAGCACCTAAAATGTGGCTAGTGTGACTGCAAAACTGAAAAAGAAAAACTTTCTTCTTTTAATTTGAGGTATTATTGGTGAACTAAGAAATAATGTAGTAATAACTTCAGCCATGCTGAATTATTTCTTCATACCATACACTAGGAATATAAGTGTATAGACTTACTGCCTGAAATATCAACAGAAGGTGTTCAAGATACCTATATAGAAATTGCTCTGAAATTAATCTACATGTTGTATTGGTAACAAATAGTGACCATAATATCGGTTTCCTAAATGACCATTCACATTTAAATAATGTGTATAAGTAATTCTCTGCATAGAAGTCTCTCTGGGTAATAAGAGAAAATTATTCCTTTCTTGCCTAGAGACAGGAAGAAAAAATGCCAATAACAGCTTTACCAAATCCATCTGAGCTTGATAACCCAAGAAACGTAATGTCATTCCTCTAGACATTAATGGTCCTATTATCGGCTCCCTAAGCTACAATGGATCTATAGATCTTAAACTACAATTTAAAGATACTGCCACCACCATGCAACTGCAAGACTCTTGAAAATGCCAAGGTAAGAAAAGTGCGTGGACAACTAACATCCTCTATCACCCCAATCCTCAATCTGGGGAATTTCCTATGAGATGATGTGGCTTATCAATTTGCACACCTTGACATCTCAGCCTCTCCCTTTGTGCATCATGAAGACAGTGCTTTCTGGACAATTTCCACTTGATTTTCTTACCAATATGCTCCGGAGGTGATGCCCAAATCAATCATAAACTGCTTAAGAGTTGGTTGTGACATGAATATCTGAGAATCATGGTTTCATAGTATTATTAAAGGAAAAATACGTTAATACTTATTAAATACTGAATTAATGAAAATCTAGTGATTCTGAATAACACTTCTGTCTTGGCAAACATGAGGCAGGAGTATATATATATATGTGTGTATGTCTTATCTGTGTGTGAGTTTATGTACATACAAGTGTACTGCATATATTATATGTGTATATGTCTATATGCACACGTATGAGAATTTGTTATGAGAGTCAACTAGAAGTCAGTTCATCTAAGACGACCGTATTGAAAACATGGTGCACTCTCTCTATCTATCTGAAGAACAGTCTCAAATGGGTAATTGGATATATCAAACTAAGTAATGAATCCACTAATGGCCCTTACTCTGAACTTCAAAAGAAAAGGCATAATATTAGAGGCAAACTCAAGGTACTGGAGTAAAACATCACCAGTAGCTAACCCTGACCTTCAAAAACTCTTCATAGAGTTGCTATTTTATTCTGAAGAAACATCAAATAAAAGATGGTCATGCTCCTAATCCAACCCTATTGTTTAATAATTTTACAAGTTTTGAAGATGGCAGAATAGGAACAGCTTCAGTCTACAGCTCCCAGCATGCACGACGCAGAAGATGGGTGATTTCTGCATTTCCAACTGAGGTACCGGGTTTATCTCACTGGGGAGTGCCGGACAGTGGGTGCAGGACAGTGGGTGCAGCGCACCGTGCGTGAGCCGAAGCAGGGCGAGGCATCGCCTCACCCAGGAAGTGCAAGGGGTCAGGGAATTCCCTTTCCTAGTCAAAGAAAGGGGTGAGACAGATGGCACCTGGAAAATCAGGTCACTCCCACCCTAATACTGTGCTTTTCCAACAGGCTTAACAAACGTCACACCATGAGATTATATCCTGCACCTGGCTCAGAGGGTCCTACACCCATGGAGTCTCGCTCTTTGCTAGCACAGCAGTCTGAGATCAAACTGCAAGGCAGCAGTGAGGCTGGGGGAGGGGTGCCCACCATTGCTGAGGCTTGAGTAGGTAAACAAAGCTGCCTGGAAGCTTGAACTGTGTGGAGCCCACCACAGTTCAAGGAGGCCTGCCTGCCTCTCTAGACTCCACCTCTGGGGGCAGCGCACAGACAAACAAAAGGCAGCAGTAACCTCTGCAGACTTAAATGTCCCTGTCTGACAGCTTTGAAGAGAGTAGTGATTCCCCCAGAATGCAGCTTGAGATCTGAGAACGGGCAGACTGCCTCCTCAAGTGGATCCCTGACCCCCGAGTAGCCTAACTGGGAGATAACCCCCAGTAGGGGCGGACTGACACCTCACACGGCCTGGAACTCCTCTGAGATAAAACTTCCAGAGGAACAATCAGGCAGCAGCATTTGTGGGTCACCAATATGTGCTCTTCTGCAGCCACCGCTGCTGATACCGAGGCAAGCAGTGTCTGGAGTGGACCTCCAGCAAACTCCAACAGATCTGCAGCTGAGGGTCCTGATTGTTAGAAGGAAAACTAACAAACAGAAAGGACATCCACACCAAAAACCCATCTGTATGTCTGTATGTCACCATCATCAAAGATCAAAGGTAGATAAAACCACAAAGATGGGGAAAAAATAGAGCAGAAAAACTGGAAACTCTAAAAATCAGAGCACCTCTCCTCCAAAGGAATGCAGCTCCACACCAGCAATGGAACAAAGCTGGATGGAGAATGACTTTGACGAGTTGAGAGAAGAAGGCTTCAGATGATCGAAGTACTCTGAGCTAAAGGAGGAAGTTCGAACCCATGGCAAAGAAGTTAAAAACCTTGAAAAAAATTAGACGAATGGCTAACTAGAATAACCAATGCAGAGAAGTCCTTAAAGGACCTGATGGAGCTGAAAACCAATGCACGAGAACTACGTGACGAATGCGCAATCCTCAGTAGCCAATTCAATCAACTGGAAGAAAGGGTATCAGTGATGGAAGATGAAATGAATGAAATGAAGTGAGAAGAGAAGTTTAGAGAAAAAAGAATAAAAAGAAATGAACAAAGCCTCCAAGAAATATGGGACTATGTGAAAAGACCAAATCTACGTCTGATTGGTGTACCTGAAAGTGACGGGGAGAATGGAACCAAGCTGGAAAACACTCTGCAGGATATTATCCAGGAGAACTTCCCCAATCTAGCAAGGCAGGCCAACATCCAAATTCAGGAAATACAGAGAACACCAGAAAGATACTCTTCCAGAAGAGCAACTCCAAGACACATAATTGTCAGATTCACCAAAGTTGAAATGAAGGAAAAACTGTTAAGGGCAGCCAGAAAGAATGGTCAGGTTACCCACAAAGGGAAGCCCATCAGACTAGCAGCTGATCTCTCGGCAGAAACTCTACAAGCCAGAAGAGAGTGGGGGCCAATATTCAACATTCTTAAAGAAACGAATTTTTAACCCAGAATTTCATATCCAGCCAAACTAAGCTTCATAAGTGAAGGAGAAATAAAATACTTTACAGACAAGCAAATGCTGAGAAATTTTGTCACCACCAGGCCTGCCCTAAAAGAGCTCCTGAAGGAAGCACTAAACATGGAAAGGAACAACCAGTACCAGCCACTGCAAAAACATGCCAAATTGTAAAGGCCATCAAGGCTAGGAAGAAACTGCATCAATTGACAAGCAAAATAATCAGCTCACATCATAATGACGGGATCAAATTCACACATAACAATATTAACCTTAAATGTAAATGGACTAAATGCTCCAATTAAAAGACACAGACTGGCAAATTGGATAGAGTCAAGACCCATCAGTGTGCTGTATTCAGGAAACCCATCTCACATGCAGAGACACACATAGGCTCAAAATAAAGGGACGGAGGAAGATCTACCAAGCAAATAGAAAACAAAAAAAGGCAGGGGTTGCAATCCTAGTCTCTGAAAAAAAGACTTTAAACCAACAAAGATCAAAAGAGACAAAGAAGGTGATTACATAATGGTAAAGGGATCAATTCAACAAGAAGAGCTAACTATCCTAAACATATATATGCACCCACACAGAAGCACCCAGATTCATAAAGCAAGTCCTTAGTGACCTACAAAGAGACTTAGACCCCCACATAATAATAATGGGAGACTTTAACACCCCACTGTCAACATTAGACAGATCAACGAAACAGAAAGTTAACAAGGATATCCAGGAATTGAACTCAGCTCTAAACAAAGTGGACCTAATAGACATCTACAGAACTCTCCACCCCAAAACAACAGAATATACATTCTTTTCAGCACCACACCACACCTATTCCAAAATTGACCACATAGTTGGAAGTAAAGCACTCCTCAGCAAATGTAAAAGAACAGAAATTATGACAAACTGTCTCTCAGACCACAATGCAATCAAACTAGAACTCAGGATTAAGAAACTCACTCAAAACCACTCAACTGCATGGAAACTGAACAACCTACTCCTGAATGACTACTGGGTACATAACGAAATGACGGCAGAAATAAAGATGTTCTTTGAAACCAATGGGAACAAAGAAACAACATACCAGAATCTCTGGGACACATTCAAAGCAGTGTGTAGAGGGAAATTTATAGCACTAAATGCCCACAAAAGAAAGCAGCAAAGATCTAAAATTGACACCCTAACATCACAGTTAACTAGAGAAGCAAGAGTGAACACATTCAAAAGCTAGCAGATGGCAAGAAATAACTAAGATCAGAGCAGAACTGAAGGAGATAGAGACACAAAAAACCCTTCAAAAAATCCATGAATCCAGGAGCTGTTTTTTTGAAAAGATCAACAAAATTGATAGACCGCTAGGAAGACTATTAATGAAGAAAAGAGAGAAGAATCAAATAGACGCAATAAAAAACGATAAAGGGGATATCACCACCGATCCCACAGAAATACAAACCACCATCAGAGAATACTATCAACACCTCGACGCAAATAAACTAGAAAATCTAGAAGAAATGGATAAATTCCTCAATACATACACCCTCCCAAGACTAAACCAGGAAGAAGTTGAATCTCTGAATAGACCAATAACAGGCTCTGAAATTGAGGTAATAATTAATAGCTTACCCACCAAAAAAAGTCCAGGAACAGATGGATTCACAGCCGAATTCTACCAGAGGTACAAGGAGGAACTGGTACCATTCCTTCTGAAACTATTCCAATCCATAGAAAAAGAGGGAATCCTCCCTAACTCATTTTATGAAGCCAGCATCATACTGATATCAAAGCCTGGCAGAGACACAACCAAAAAAGAGAATTTTAGACCAATATCCTTGATGAACATTGATGCAAAAATCCTCAATAACATACTGGCAAACCGAATCCAGCAGCACATCAAAAAGCTTATCCACCATGATCAAGTGGGCTTCATTCCTGGGATGCAAGGCTGGTTCAACATATGAAAATCAATAAACGTAATCCAGCATATAAACAGAACCAAAGACAAAAACCACATGATTATCTCAATAGATGCAGAAAAGGCCTTTAACAAAATTCAACAACCCTTCATCCTAAAAACTCTCAATAAATTAGGTATTGATGGGACGTATCTCAAAATAATAAGAGCTATCTATGACAAACCCACAGCCAATATCATACTGAATGGACAAAAACTGGAAGCATTCCCTTTGAAAACTGGCACAAGACAGGGATGCCCTATCTCACCACTCCTATTCAACATAGTGTTGGAAGTTCTGGCCAAGGCAATCAGGCAGGAGAAGGAAATAAAGGGTATTCAATTAGGAAAAGAGGAAGTCAAATTGTCCCTGTTTGCAGATGACATGATTGTATATCTAGAAAACCCCATCGTCTCAGCCCAAAATCTCCTTAAGCTGATTGGCAACTTCAGCAAAGTCTCAGGATACAAAATCAATGTACAAAAATCACAAGCATTCTTATACACCAATAACAGACAGAGAGCCAAATCATGAGTGAACTCCCATTCACAATTGCTTCAAAGAGAATAAAATACCTAGGAATCCAACTTACAAGGGATGTGAAGGACCTCTTCAAGGAGAACTACAAACCACTGCTCAATGAAATAAAAGAGAATACAAACAAATGGAAGAACATTCCATGCTCATGGGTTGGAAGAATCAATATCGTGAAAATGGCCATACTGCCCAAGGTATTTTACAGATTCAATGCCATCCCCATCAAGCTACCAATCACTTTCTTCACAGAACTGGAAAAAACTGCTTTAAAGTTCATATGGAAGCAAAAAAGAGCCTGCATTGCCAAGACAATCTTAAGCCAAAAGAACAAAGCTGGAGGCATCATGCTACCTGACTTCAAACTATACTACAAGGCTACAGTAACCAAAATAGCATGGTACTGGTACCAAAACACAGATACAGACCAACGGAACAGAACAGAGCCCTCAGAAATAATGCCACATATCTACAACTATCTGATCTTTGATAAACCTGACAAAAAGAAGAAATGGGGAAAGGATTCCCTATTTAATAAATGGTGCTGGGAAAACTGGCTAGCCATACGTAGAAAGCTGAAACTGGATCCCTTCCTTACACCTTATACAAAAATTAATTCAAGATGGCTTAAAGACTTACATGTTAGACCTAAAACCGTAAAAATCCTAGGAGAAAACCTAGGCAGTACCATTCGGGACATAGGCATGGGCAAGGACTTCATGTCTAAAACACCAAAAGCAATGGCAACAAAAGCCAAAATCGACAAATGGGATCTAATTAAACTAAGGAGCTTTTGCACAGCAAAAGAAACTATCATCCAAGTGAACAGGCAACCTACAGAATGGGAGAAAATTTTTGCAAACTACTCATCTGACAATGGGCTAATATCCAGAATCTACAATGAACTCAAACAAATTTACAAGAAAAAAATAAAAAACCCCATCAAAAAGTGGGCGAAGGATATGAACAGACACTTCTCAAAAAAAGACATTTATGCAGCCAAAAAACACATGAGAAAATGCTCATCATCACTGGCCATCAGAGAAATGCAAATCAAAACCACAATGAGATACCATCTCACACCAGTTAGAATGGCCATCATTAAAAAGTCAGGAAACAACAGGTGCTGGAGAGGATGTGGAGAAATAGGAACACTTTTACACTGTTGGTGGGACTGTAAACTAGCTCAACCATTGTGGAAGTCAGTGTGGCCATTCCTCAAGGATCTAGAACTAGAAATACCATTTGACCCAGCCATCCCATTACTGGGTATATACCCAAAGGATTATAAATCATGCTGCTATAAAGACACATGCACACGTATGTTTATTGCAGCATTATTCACAATAGCAAAGAGTTGGAACCAACCCAAATGCCCAACAATGATATACTGGATTAAAAAAATGTGGCACATATACACCATGGTATACTATGCAGCCATAAAAGATGATGAGTTCATGTCCTTTGTAGGGACATGGATGAAGCTGGAAACCATCATTCTCAGCAAAGTATCACAAGGACAAAAAACCAAACACTGCATGTTCTCACTCATAGGTGGGAACTGAACAACGAGAACACATGGACACAGGAAGGGGAACATCACACACTAGGGCCTGTTGTGGGGTCGGGGGAGGCGGGAGGGATAGCATTAGGAGATATACCTAATGCTAAATGACGAGTTAATGGGTGCAGCACACCAACATGGCACATGTATACATATGTAACAAACCTGCACATTGTGCACATGTACCCTAAAACCTAAAGTATAATAATAATAAAATAATAATAATAATAATAATAATTTTACAAGTTTTTATTGCTGTCTTTCAGGGCACTAATTTTTCATAATTATGTATACTATTTCATTCAATAATAAAATTTTGATTTGGGGTAGAGGTGTCATATGTTAATATCTCTACAGTCTCTCATTTCAAAAGAGAAACCACAGGATTCATCATCACTAATCATCATCCGTTAGTTGTGAACTAAATCTACGACTTGAGAACTAGGACCTGATAATGCAGCATATAAAAGCAGCAATTCATGTTCAGCTCATTTTGCCTAAGAAATATTTTAAATTATTTAGAATTTTCACTCTAAAATGTGAAATTGTTTGAAATGGAATAAAACAGAAAACTTGTTTTCTTTTCATTTTAATAACTAGAAAGAGGACTAAAGTTATTCTAATAATCTTGCTATGTATTCACCCAGCTGAATTCTGCCTTATAATGAATTCTCATTAGGAATAGAGTTCTTATCTCTGTCAGTCCCCAGTGCCTATTAGTACCTGCACAGTAGCAAGCTCAATAAATATTTGTCAACCTACTGTTTATTTAGCTGAAGTACTATATTTATAGTTTTATACTTTTAATAGAAAAGTAACTAAAATTAAGAATTTGAAAATTCACCCATTTCCTTCAATAAATTACAAAATGTCCTGAATAACAAAATACCATTTGGCTTTAATAAAGTACTTTTAATTTAAATGGCTGTTTTTAATAACAAACATTTCAACAGACACACCCCCTCAAATCCATGATGAATCACTCCACTGCTCAAAGAAATAAAATTTAAAATATAAAACTTACCTCGTTAAAATAAAATAACTGGATTATCATGGTCTTTCATGTACAGATGCTTAATTAACATCAGAAAAGTCAAAATTAACTATCACTTTAAAGTAATATAAACCTTCTAAACTTTTATATACATACACACACATTTTCTCTAAACTTCTAAAAACTTCATATTAACATTTTAGGCTAAATGTATCCTAAATTCACTTACATAGAACACCGTTCTTACACATGTTAACAGGTGTTTTACAAAAAAAGTATTCCATGATAAGGGAGTTATAACATATTTCAAAACCTCTCTTAGATATTTACCATCTGATAAGTCAAGGTTTTCTAAACATATTTAATCACAGAAAAAAAAACTTACAACATAATTCTTAGCATCTTGTAATATAGCTTTCTATGGAACACGAGTTTGACAAATGAGACAAACCATATGTACTCAATAAGCACTCCACAGTATGAACAAGAATGTGCTTTTTGTCCAAAAAACAATCATTAGGACCTTCCTGCATGGTGAATCAGATCATTATTTTATATTGATTTCATTGGAATAGAATCCTGCCTAGATAAACTTTCCAAAATCAATCACATTTTCGTTTTAATTTTGCTAGCAGCACTTCTTTTTCCAGTTTTAAGTCATTAACAGAAAGCTTCCTCACAGCACAAAACAATATTTCGATAACTCTTCATATCATTAAATGAAAAGAGTTTTATCTTCTGAAAATAATTGTTTTAAATAAACAGAGTTATCTTATTCACTTGTCAGGATCATCCATGTTTTTTATTAAAATCAAAAGCTTATTATCAAGCTAAATCCAAATCAGACATTTTATATTCCCAATAAGATTTCTTCATCTTTCCCCACTAGCACGTGGATTTTCCTTGTTTCCTAGCCCATATTCAGGAACATGGCAGTTCCTATCCTTTCCCAAAACATGGACTGCACCAGGCATGTTGAAAACTCAAGGGTACCTCACTCCATCTCCACACAACAACCAACCCTTGTCATGAACACTAAACAAGCCCAAAGCTGGCAGAATTCAGGCCTTACTATTCTTTCATTGGTCATTTATTCATTTAACAAATATTTATTGAGCATCTACTATATGCCAGAGACCATATGAGGCCCTAAGAATTAAGTACTGAATGACACACAGATGGGGCCACATTCTAGAGAGACAGAAAATAGAAAAAAATAAGTAAGTAAAATATACAGTATGCTGTATTAGCAAATGCTAAAAAGAAAAAATAGGCAGGATATAAAGAATATAAAATGTCAGGGATGAGTTTGAGAATGTTTAAAGGGTGGTCAGAAAAGACTTCACAGAAAAGGTTGCTTCTGAGTAAATGGTGAGAATGAAAGCAAGAAAACAAGGCAATGGATAGCCCAGAGAAGGGCATTACCAGCAAGTGCAAAGGCCCTGGGGTAGAGGATGCTTGGCCTGTGGGAGGAACAGTGAAGAGGTCAGTTGTGGCTGGATGTAGGAGGCACATGGTGGTTGTGGTAGCAGATGAAATCAGAGAGGTGACAACCAGCTGCATCAGGTGGAGCTTTACAGGTCATTGTAAGGACTTTAGCTTTTGCGCTAAAAGAGGTGGGAAGCTATAGGTGGGTTCTGAGCCAAGGAATGAAGTGCTGTGACTTCCATTTTAATGAGATTACTCCAGCTGCTATACTGGGAATAGACTGACAGTGGGAAGAGAGTAGAGGTAGGAAGGCCAATGTAAAGGTTGCCTCCTCCTAATGCAGGTAAGAGCTCATGGTAGCTTTGACCAGAGCAGTGGCAGCAGGATGCATGTGAGAAAAAGCAGGAACCCTCTGAGGCGTGGGGCAGTTCTTAGCTCCAATCCTCTTATGGTGGCACATGCCCTGAATATTAAACCTACCGAGGTGGTCACTCGCCTTGTCAGGCGTGTCTTTTGGGATTTGCACTTCTTTGAAAGGCCTTTTTATCTCTGCAATTGTACCAAATACAAATCTCCTGCCTCTCCTCGGATCCCCTTGGTCATATTACCTGCCTGTTAAGCCCATTAACACCACAGGGATGCAACCAGATGAGAACCCTGGATGAGTCAGGCCATCCCCCTTGGCCCCTGCTATGCTGCACTCCCCAACCACATGCTCAGTTTCTGGGCCACTTCTAGACTATCATGAAACATTGCAATGGGGAACATGGGAACTGGCATCGGGGGGAGCGTTAAGGAGCTCTAGTGACACCCTCTGCAAGCTAACTGCCCATAAGACAATCAATGACCAACAGGAAACAAGACACAGAGCGGGGCTAGCTAGGCAGACAAATTCCCTGTCCTCCCTCCCTTCCCATAGACTTCTCGGAAGATAAGTCCTCCTTGCAGCTCATTTGAGAAGGGTCATATGGGGAGAAAATATGCCAGCCAAGTGACTTGCTGCATCTTATATGTCTTTTTGGGAAGCAGTAACACGTCATGTTCTCCTGCTTCTCTTTCTTTAATCCTCACACTCGCTAACCTGGGTTTGCACCTCCCAGATAAAGCTTCACCCCTTGAATCACAGCCTCAGACTCTACTTCCTTGGAAAACATACATCAAAAGTATCCTCTCAAGCTATGGCCAGTTTATTGTCTTTGTAGCATCTGCCATACTCAAATATTTTACTTTTAGGTGGCCAAAGTGTTTTCTTTAATAGCTTCTAGACTTCCTGTTTTGGTTAGAAAGGTCTCCACAACCTGCATGTTAATACAGGTATGATTAATCTTCCTCTTGAATTTTATTTTTTAATATAGGTCTTTTACTCTCTTGAAATTAATTTTGCATATATATAAAATAATGGTAACCATTTATTTTGATTGCCAGTTGTGTGAGCAGTTATTTAACTAAATTAACTAAATCATTCTTTTCATAGTGAAATAAGATGTCACCTTTATCATGGATTGTTCCCATATATAGTGAGATCTGTTTCAGGGTACTTATTCCAGTCTACCAATCTATCTTTGCTCTATTCCCATACAACATTGTTGTCATCACAGTTGTTTTACAGTATGTTTTGATATCCAGCAAGAAAATGGCTTTTTATTCTTCTTTATATTTTATGTTTTCTCCAGTGTTTTTTCTTAATCTTGAATTTTTTAATTCAATTCAAAAAATAACTTGAGTTTCTAAATGAAAAGGCATTGAGTTTATATATTACAAATAGAGTATTAGTTCTCTTATTTGTTTAAGTCTTGTTTTAGATCCTTCAATAATTTTTTATACTTGCATTCCTATAAATTCTGTGGCTTTCTTGTTAAAATTAAACCTAAGTATTTTAAATTTTTTGTCATTTTTATGACCGGAATACTTTTCCTATTTCCATTTCTAAGTGACCATTAATAGTATAAAGGAAGCTTGAATATTTCTCTTATAATCAGGCTCTTTATAAAGTTCCCTCATCAGTTCTAGCCATTTTTAGCAGCATCTCTTGGGGTTTCTAGATATGTAAGAAATCTCTTTGGGAAAAAAAAGTTGACCTTACTATTTCCTTAATTATATTTATATCTATGATTTTATTTTCCTGATTTGTTGCATTTACTTCAACCTACAAAACAACGTTAATAAGCAAAAGAAGGCATCTTTTTCTCTATCCAGATTTCAATGAAAATGATTTAGGGTTTTAGTATTTAAGATGATGTTTGCTGATTATTTTAGTAAATGGTCTTTATCATGCTGATTAGTAAATGGTCTTTATCACGCTGAAATATTTTCATTTTATTTCCATTTTGCTTAGAATTTTTATTGGGAATAGCTGCTAAATTTATCAAACACTTTTTCAATGAATGTAATGAATTTTTCTGCTTTAATTTGTTGATACAGCAAATTATATTCATAGATTTCCTGATACCTGACCCATCCTTATATTCCCAGACAGTAACCCTAGTTGGTCATAGTACCTATTTTTTCTAATATATTACAGTATTATCAGATTCTAGCTGGTAACATTTTGAGTAATCTAGTCCAAAATACAAATTTTTAAAAACCGTCACAAGAATAAACTATATTATAAGAAATCTATCTAAACACAAGAGTTTTTAATAATTTGTTCAGAAGTTAAAAAATGTAATATAAATTACAATAACAAATTCATTATGTGTTTATTTATAACAAAGGAAAAAGCCAACAATATACAACAATTTTCAGATCAGGTTCAGAGAGGGATTACATCAGTGACTCTCAAACTTATGTATAGATCAAAATCACCCTTAGGGCTAATTACAACAGATTTCCAGGCCTCAACTTCTAAGTTTCTGAATCAGTAAATCTGCAGTGAGTCCCAACACTTTGCACTTCTAACAAGTTCCCAAATGAAGTTGAGGTTTCTGGTCTAGGAACTACATTTTGAGAACCACTGCTATACAGCATACAAAGCTTCAAACTTGCTAATTAAACTTTGAAGCTTCAGCCTCCACATCTGCAAAATGGAGATAACCATCAATCCCCACAGGATCACTATGAGAATTAAATAATCTAGGATATGCAAAGCATTTAGCAGAAAGCCTAGCACATAGCAACTAAATGTTAGTTGCTATGATTTTTTCACTAAAACAGTAAAGAATTAAAGAATAAAAAGGAGATGGGAGAAACAGGAGCTAAGAAGGAAGACTAATACAACACCCAATGCCTGTTAGCTATTTCCATTTTATGGCAATTACTAACATACTAAGTTAATAGCAAAAAGAATGAAGAATTAACTAGAGTAGAAATATTTATCTCTGTATGAAGTGGGGATAAAAAATATTGTAATTATGTTCAGCATTGAGCCATAAATTCCATGAAAAGAAAAATTAAAGAAATCACCAATGTTACTTTAAATTTGATGTTAGGTATTATTCCATTTTAAAATGTTCACTAAACTACTTTCCACACGTGGCTTGATAGTAAATAATGACTTATATTGAGCTATATGTGGATAATGTTCTTTAAAGATCTTAAAATAGCTCTAAAAAGTTAAAGCTCCATAAGGGTCTTAAAATTGCCAAATATTAAAATATTTTAAGGTATTATATAAGATTTTTCTATATATTTTTATAGTTAAGCCTTCTTGAAGTAAATCAGAGTTATCTCATGGATATTAAGCATTTGTAAGTATACCTTAATAAAAAATAATTCATTTAGATTTTTAATTATGAATTCAACAGGGATGTCTGAGATGTTATATAGAGGCTCATCCAACTTACTTTTATGAGAAAACATTGAGAATTAGGGACTGTGGCTGCTGGAGTCAACTTCAACTACACTGTGCCTTGGTGACAAAGATCTTCTTGTCTTCCAAGGACCTCCAGAGGAGAGGCTTTGCCCTGGCATTGCTATCATGGGTGCTGGGGGTTTCTGCTTCTCTCCCAGATCTGCTTTGCTGCTTTGCTCAGCACAGCCTGGACTTAATAAGGTATAATTAATAATTATATCTTAATAAGGTATAATTAAGGGTAAGTGTCTGTACCATCTGAAAACAGGAGCATTAGGCAAAAGTCCACATATCCAGTGTTAAAACCCCCAGTCTTCCTCTCAACTCAGCTCCCAGGGTAACAGAGCCAAGCATAGACAAGAATATCTCCCATCAGGAGAGTGAAGGTGCCATTTCTGGGTAATACAAACTGCCCAAAGTAAAGACTTCAGGATACTAAGCTAAATTTTTGAAATTAATGCTTTCCAAGCCACAACCACTGTTAACTCCTTGGAGAATATCCTACTGCATATCTTGTTGTTATCTGTATGTCTTCATGCCTATAGACCTAGAGATTCTATTCATCTGTGTTTTGAAGGATGCCATAGTCTACAGCTACTGGAGATCTGCTTTTGTATTAATGTTTTATGAACATTTTTACAGGATGTTAAACATTACACAATAAAATTTTAAATAACTCCCCACACATGCACACAGACACACACACATCCAGAGCTTTCAAAGACTGCATGTAGGTCTATAGAGAAAGAGGGGTAACTCAGGAAGGAAACAGGAGGGATTTCAGGGCTAAATGATTAAGAATTAAATAATTAAAGCAGAAAAAGAGGGAGAAGCTAAAATAAAGCAGAAGGGGAGAATGAACGGCCTAAGCCACACAGAAAGTGCTTCGCTCTGTTCTCTGAGATTGCCACTTGTCAGACAATGTCAGCCTCAAGCTGCAGGTTGCCAACCTGGACAATTGCTGGGAAGAATGAAGCCAACACCAAGGAAAACAGAACTGAGAAAGAGAGAGAAGGAGGAAGTGAGGGAAAGAGAAAGAGAGAGGGGAGAGGAAGGGAGGCAAGAAGGAAGAGAAAGTAAGGGAGGGAAAGAGGGAGAGAGAGAGGAAGAGAAAGAGAGGCAGGAAGAAGAGAGAAAGGGAGGGAGGGAGGGAGGGAGGGAAAGAGGGAGAGAGAGGAAGAGAAGCGCAGGCAGGAGAGAAAGAGAAAGGGAGAGACGGAGGGAAGGAGGGAAAGTGGGGGAGAGAGAGAGGGAAAGAGGGAGAGAGAGAGGGAAAGAGAGAGGGAGGGAGGCAGAAGAAAGAGAGATAAAGAGAGAGATATCAATCTGATAACTTGATTAAGCCCCTGGATCTATCCATGCTTGAAGCTAGAGAACCATAAGACTTGCCAGTTATGTGAGCACAGAAATTCCCCTTTTTGCTTAAACCAATTTGAGATCAGTTTCTCTTCCTTGCAGTGGAAACATACCTTGTCCTTTTAAGTTAAACTTCGCCTCTTATATCTCCAAACAGGCCAGAAAGACTCTCCAATCCACAGCGCGCCTACCAAATTCAGCATTAGAGTAACGGTAAATATTGTGTGAACTAATTCCTGACTTATTCCTCAAAACACCAATTTCTCTCACTAAGGCAGATAATTATTAGAATCTAAGAGCCCAATTCCCTATTCTGTACTGCTTTATTAAGTCACATATAATATATGACCATATTTTCCATCTTCTCAATGGCTAAATGGCTGTTCTTAAAACGGAAGGTGATTACAGTTTCATAACTTAGTATCGTGAATTTAGAAGTAGAATAAATAGCACTAAATAAAAGTATCTTTTAGTCTCTCTGGAAGTTAAATTATTGCTAAATAGTATATCTTTAAGATGATCAGAAGTGTCAGCTGCTCCTTGAAATTTATGTGCTGGGGAGCACAAGGATGATCAATCATCAACATGTCAGAGTTGTAGATCTTTCAGCTGAATCACACTCAAGAGGTGCTTGAAGTTCTGTCACACGGCCTCCTGTTCTTTTTTTACTGGTTGATTATCTTACACTGTCAAGACCTTACCAAAGCCAAAGATCATGAAGCGATGAAGTGCAAGACTAATAAGTAAAAATATGCATTAAAGCCCTAAGATATTAATATATGCATAGCCAACGTACATTCTCATCTGTGATGGTTAATATTGAGTGTTAACTTGACTGGATTGAAGGATGCAAAGTACTGTTCCTGGGTGTGTCTGTGAGGGTGTTGCCAAAGAAGACTAACACTTGATTCAGTGGACAGGGAAAGGCAGACCCACCCTCAATCTGCGTGGGCACAACCTAATCGGCTGCCAGCACAGCCAGAATAAAAGCAGGCAGAACGTGGAAAGACTAGACTGACTTAGACTTCCGACCTATATCTTTCTCCCATGCTGGATGCTTCCTGCCCTTGAACATCATCAGACTCCAAGTTATTCAGCTTTGGGACTCTTGGACCTTTGACCACAGACTGAAGGCCGCACTGTCGGCTTCCCTACTTTTGAGGTTTCGGGACTTGGACTGGCTTCCTCGCTCCTCAGCTTGCAGAGAGCCTATTGTGGGACCTCACCTGTGATTGTGTCAGTCAGTACTCCTTAATAAACTCCCCTTCATCTACATCTATCCTATTAGTTCTGTCCCTCTAGAGAACCCTGACTAATACACAACCAAAACATCAATGGGGAAAAATTTGGTTCCCTATTACCCCACAGCTTTTAGATAAAAGCATTGCTCATCATTGTGCTTGGGTCAAAGGAAGCTGGTCCCACAATTCTTTTCGGAATCTCCATCTTTCTGTTAATATTTGGGGAAAGAAACAAATGGAATAAAAATGTATGTTTTCAGGAAGGTATGCTGGCATTTAATAAGCAAACTATCAATTTTAGAGTAAGACAACACTTATTCATTGTGAACCATCTGTACCCTCTATAACCTTGCTAGTCAAAGGGTGACCCCCAAGCCAGAGCATGAGCAAGACCTGGAGCCTGCTGGAAATACAGAGCCTCAGGTCCCACTATGGACGAACTGCGTCAGAATCCATGTTTTAACAAGCTCCCAAGGTGATCTGTATGCACATTAAACTTTTAAAAGCGCCATCCCATAAGGAGCAGTAACAGAAATGCCTTAGAAACATAATTTTGTTGGGAAAAAGCAAATTATAGATAATTATATACATATCCATTTTGAGATTACAAAATTAGTGAAACTAAATGGTATATTGTTTGGTCATTCAGGTGTAGGTGACGAAACTATAAATTAAAAGGCAATTTAGGACACTATTCCCTCTGGGGGTAGGGGTGCACAGAGATGAAGTAGGGGAGGAGGACAAGACAGATGCAACAGAATTGTTCCAGTTCCTAATGGAAGGGGGGATTCACAGGTGTTCCTGTTAGGATGACGTTACATACAGTTTATATGTTCAAATATTACATGATAAACATTTTCAAAAATGAGGAAACAACCTCATTAGAATGAAAATAGTCTTTGCAGTCATAAATAACAGCTTTTGCTGGGATGGAGAACTGGAAAGGACTTACTTAGCAGCTTGTAGACTTACTAAGCAAGAACAACATGATTTAATCCAGGTGAATAATAAAGAATACTTTATTACTTAGAAGGGGAAAGGTAACAAATAATAAAACAAATATACAAATAAATGAACTTATAGATCAAACATTTGCTTGCATTTTTCTGCAAATTAAAAAAAAAACACTCTGCATCACCATCATCAATGTCTCTGAAATGACAGAAACAATGAGTCTGGGATAGCAGATGCTTGGAGCACAGTGAGGGAGAGATATTCAAGAGATGCAGCCAGGTTACTCACCAGGGACATTTTAGGGACAGCTGTGGAGTGAATGGGTTTTCCAACCAACAATGTTGCTCTTAGGTAACCAGGCTTGTATTCCTTATTTGCTATTTTACGTTAAACAATAACTGATTTTAAAAATTCATGATCACAACAGCCCTTTGAGTAAACCCTGAATTCTAAAACTTTGCTTGCAAGGAAAGCAACCTTATTGAGGAAATATGCAGCCTCAGGTTTTCATGATACACCTCCTGACCAGGATATCGTTTCACAAGTTTGCTTTCAGGTTAGAGCATCATGAGACAGTGTAAAAATTCTATGTAAGAACTTACATATTATTCAACATACTTGGAGTACCCTAATCCTGACAATGAGAGGGTGGAGAAGAAACTAAATGTTGTATTTAGAAATAGAATAAACTAAATATTTTAATGAGATATTGTACGCAAAAGATGTAGGTTTAATTCCTGGCATCCCATGTCATGAGGACAGAACAACTATGGGTAAGTCCGTTTACCCCACTGACCCGCATACGTTCCTCATTGGTTACTGAGTATACCCAGCTCTTCCTCTACTCTGTACGGGAATTCAATACACATGGATGTGTCTCCCGAAACATCTTGTCTGCTCCATACCTGCTTCACTATTCCTCGACCCCTTGGATGTTGACCTTCACCTGGTGAAAGGTCATGCTTCTGCCAACGCACATCTAGCTGGACTCCTCCCAGCCACTGACTTTTACCAGACTTCTTGGCTACTGACTTCTCTCTCTTCCATGGGATACCGACTCCAGAAGAGTCATCCCCTTCTTCTACCTCCATTCCAACATTCTCACATCTTTGCATGACTGGGCTCAGGGAGAGGACTCATGACATACCCTCTTCCCAGGCTTATTTTGCAGATCAAAGAAGGTACATTAGATGTGAAGGCATTTTGAAAAGTTTAGAATAGTTACTGAGAAGTATCAGAAGATTAAAATACAACAGAAGTTAACCTATCAACAGGACTTATAAAATTCAGAGAATTCACATAAGTACAGAACTTTACATAAGTATTATCACAACCAGTGCTCTTAAGTCCAGCTATGTCACCAAGTGGACCCACTGAAAAATTCTTATTACAGATCTCTTGAGCTTTTCCTGTAGCATTGACTACAAGTAATCTTGCCATGAGGACAACAGACAGTCATGCAAAATATGAAGACTGCAGTTACCTAATGTTTCATGAGGAAAGTCTGAAAGAATTCACAGCTGTAAGTAACCTCAAAGAGTATCCAACATAACTCCTTCATTTTCTCTTTTTGGAAATATGCCTGTGACCATAGAACTAATTAGTACTAGAACCAGAACGATAATTCAAGTCCCAGTGTAAAAACATTTCCAGTAATTTTAAGATGTCTAGTAAATACTTCTGAATGCAGGCAAGTTAACCACTTCAGACTGGTGACAGTATGGCTATTTTTAAAGCCATTGGGACAAAAATCTCACAATAGCCCTCAAAATTCTATTGTAGTGCTAAAGAGGCATTACCTGTATTACTAGTCTTTCTCCTCACAGTTGTCTGAATCATTCTTACTGCAATTTTACCTATTTTGTTGATTCCAAAAAAAGCATGCGCAGTTGTTTCTAGTTTTCTTGCTAGCAATACTCACATTTATGAGAAATTGGCTGATTTTCTTTACAGAGCTCAAAGCAATCAACTATCCTTAAAGATATAGATTTCTGGGCTGGGCACGGTGGCTCACGCCTGTAATCACAGCACTTTGGGAGGCCGAGGTGGGCAGATCACGAGGTCAAGAGATCGAGACCATCCTGGCCAACATGGTAAAACCCCGTCTCTACTAAAAATATAAAAATTAGCTGGGGGTGGTGGCGCGCACCCGTAGTCCCAGGTACTCAGGAGGCTAGGACAGGAGAATCGCTTGAACCAGGAGGCAGAGGTTGCAGTGAGCCGAGATTGTTCCACTGCACTCCAGCCTGGCGACAGTGCGAGACTCCATCTCAAAAAAAAAAAAAGATACAAATTTCTGTTGCTGCATGGGAGTATGCTAAAAAGAGCTGCCCTTAAGAGAAGCAGGATATGAGAAACCAGTATCTACAATTCACAGCCCCTGTTGTTACTTTGATTTGAATCTTACATTGAAATTAGCATTTGTTTTACAAAGATATGGTGTCTTTATATGTGTGGTTTGTCTCTCTGTCACATGTACTTCTTATTCTGTCGCAATATTAACTATTGTGCCAGAAAATGGCTATCATATTGAGGTACATCTTCATGAATTTCGCACAGGCCACAAAGCTCTTTTAAGACAGACTACACTAGACCTATCTTCTAGATTTCTCTGCAACTGTAAATACATCCAGCAGGTTTTGTGTTATGTAGTTCAAGAGGGACAAAAACATAACTCATTTTATATTGATTACAAAATATATACTCTCTCTGGGGAGTCTGAAGTCTCTGATTGTTCAAACAATTTAGTAAAAATCTACTTTTCTATTTCATTTGTTGCTGAATGGAATACATCCTGAATTTGTCACCTCTTCTTTCTCTACACTGGGTCCCTCACGTTGAAGGGAATCACTCAATTGGTTTACAATATAATACCTGAGAGGCTGCAGTTACACATCACTTTGCTGATAGAAATAATAAACGTAGAATGGAGAAATGGTAGATTTTTTTTAAATGGACAGAAAAAAAGGTTTCATTGGCAATTTTTTGGCAAATATATCATCAAAGACTAGAACATATGGCCAAGAAGAAATGGCTCATTTCTTGAAGAAAAAATATTTCATTGCAGCTATTAACCACCAGGTAAGAGACTTGTCAAAAAAGAAAATTTCAGTGACACATCGCTTTTGCAGAACCATCCAGGAGCTAATACTGTACACAAAGCAAGCTTTATGTTGACAGACAATAAGAACCTGCCAGTGTAATATGTTGCCAAGCTACTGACTGAGGACACCAAGGCAAAGGGCTGACAAACCCAGAAGCTATGTCCACATACAGTTGAAGCGACAGGAATAAAAATTCAAACGTTTTAGGGAGTTGTAATCCCTTGCCATTTTTTATACAAAATGATTAGATATCTTGTAAAAATACTAACAATCTTAAAAAATAAAATTAAAGTAGCAAAAAATATAGTTTTATGAGGTGACACTGAGAAGAAACCTCTGAACACCAAACTATAGGCACAATTGAGAATTTCCAAACATTGCCAAATTACTCCCAATACAGAATTAAAGAAGCAGGCTGACTGAATGCTAATGACTACTCTTTTATGTGATGTGCAGAAGACAAAAGAGCAGTTCTGAGATAAAGAAGGCAAGAAAGAAGAAAGGGAAATAGAGCAGGTAAGAAAGTAGATGAACAGCTAACAGAAGCCGCAGGATTCTTTAATAAGAATGGCCATGGCTGGGGTCTAGATAAAATCTACTCAGCTCTTAGTTCTTAATTTGGCAGTTTTCTTTCCGCAATCAACCTTTTTCTAGCCTCTTGAGACAAGATTAGATGTTCCTGTTGAGTGCTTCTAACACTCTGTAACTTGCTCCCTTGTATCACTTATAATTTATATAGCTATTTGTTTAATGTTTATATTCTCCTAGCCCTCAACTATAAACTCCACAATGCTAGAGACCATATATACCTTGTTCACCAAAATATCCACCATACACAGCGTATACTATGTGTTCAATAAATATATGAGCAAACAAATTCAATGTAATCATTAATGTAAGTATGTGGAGAGACAGCATGAGCATAATGATTAAAGGAAAAAACTGAGTTCTGATTGCCTGGATTTGACTTCTGTTTGTGACATTCACCATCTGTGTGAACTTTGGCTATTGAAGCTTTCTTCCTTTTCTGAAATTACTTTATTTATATATAATTAAAATGATACATTGAAAGTCAATTACTCTGTGCTGGTTTAATGTATTATCCATTCCTCCATTTATATTGTAAGATCTTTGAGGATGAAGTCTGTAACCTGGGCTGCTCATTGTTCACTCATTGTTCTGCCTCCATGAGGGCTGACACAGTGTTGGAAATTCAGCAGGAATTATATTACTACTTGATGGTTAAAATAAAACAGGTATAATACCTGAAGAACACAAAATTACATTAACATTTCAATAAATTTGTTCTTAAAAGGTATTGAAAATGTGATTGCCAAAACTCATGAGATAATTGATAAGTTGTAGTTCCTCTAAAATACTGCTCAAATCATTTATAAAGCCTTGAATAAGGTTAGATAATCCATTGCTTACATCATTGAAGCTATT
This sequence comes from Hylobates moloch, assembly GCF_009828535.3. Classification (NCBI taxonomy): domain Eukaryota; kingdom Metazoa; phylum Chordata; class Mammalia; order Primates; family Hylobatidae; genus Hylobates; species Hylobates moloch. The sequence goes on from NW_026652279.1 coordinate 158,531,528, forward strand.
TTTTAAGAAAACACGGTTAAAATTATAGCTGATTCATTTTATTCACACCTGATTAATTACAAGACTTGATCAAAATTAAGCAGTTGATGCGAAACTTCAAAAGAAATTATTGATTCTTCTTATGAGCAACAGCCAATTAAAACAGTATGGTGCAAGACTGCTCTAGTTCTTAGTATTCTAATTTTGGATTTTTTCTCAATTTTTTAAACAAGGAACATTATATAAAGACTTCAAATTAGCTCTTGGCTTTTCCTATTCAATATCAGCCACTTAATGAGTGCCAATCATTTTGCTGAACCCTTCTTTAAAAAAGAGTTTTGCCAGTGGCACTGCAAATGAAAAGAGATGATGAGATAATCATAGCAAAATCTTACTCCGGTGTGCTGCCTTTCTTCCCTGATGAAAACCCCACAGGATATTATGCTGGAAAAGGACATGATGATTCAAAGACCAGAAACTGTTTCTTGCCACACAAACAAAATGAAAGACAGTTCCAAAAAGTGCTTGTATGTGGATTTTGAGTACAAGAAGTTTAAGGTATTGATTGTCATAGGTCTTGAATTTCAGATATCCTACTGGCAGTTCTACTCCTGGGAGGAAATTGAAATATCGAGCTTACAATAAGTATAGATAAATAGCAAGTTTCCAAGATGGCTCTCCTAAGACAGGTTAGCCATGTCAGCCATGTCTTTAAAATACCTCCTGTATTAACTGAGTCCTCATTATTAGTTAAGCTAAAACTTAATACACAATGCTGTCAGAATTAGCTCATGCACTGAAGACTGCTGAAATCTCTGTATAGCTCATGTCATTTTCCATTCCCAAAAGCTGAATATTTTTCCCATAGCTGACAACAATCCAAACTGTCTATCACTGTTATGTTTCCCATGATTTTCATGAAAGCAGTATTGTAGTATTAAAAATAGAAAATAATTTGTTCATTAATCTATCACCCAAATATAACTATTTTCATAACTGTGTTTTCTCCCAGCCTTTATTCATGCGTTTTCATAGCAGTAATTGTAGTATAAATATAATTTTATGTTGTTTTCCTCACTTAAAATTAAAAAAGAATTTGTGACATTTTCATGTTGATATATAATCATCATAGTTATAATTTTAATGAATGCATATATTCCATTTAATTAGTACAATATCCTCAACCATCAACCTTTGCCAAGGATATTTGGAAAATCTATCACCTTTCTGAATAAATAAAGAAATTGACTTGTATTTTTCAAAAATTCTTAGTAGCACAGGAGCTCTAATCTTTGTCTCTGCATTCATATAGCTCTTAAACAAGACAGTGGTATCTACTGTACACCTACTAGGTCTCCACATTATAATAGAAGTGGTGAGAAATACCAGAACATAACACATAATCTCTGGTTGCAACCAATTTATAATACAGTAAATGACACAAGACAAAGACAGAGGGTAAAATTCAACCATAACATCAGAGGTAAGCTAGATCCATGAAGACTGTGCTATTCAAGGAATGCTTCAACTGGGTATGTGGACTTGGATGGAACTTGAAATATGGAGAAAGTATATTTAGCAAGATACAGGAAGGGCATTCCAGAAAGAAAACAACTTATTTTTGAATATGTCCAAACAGGGACTTTGGCAAGAGTGGTGGAATCTGTCCCAGGCTGAAGCAGGACTGGGCCTGTGCAAAAACATTTCATTCTTTCCAGTTGTGAGGATCTCATGGACAGAGAATTGAATAGTGAGTAAATCTACTCTCTTGGCAGTATTTATCCAACAAGAGCATGGAGGGAGTTCTAGCCTCCAGAACTGCAAGACTGTTGTTTAAGTCACCAGCTTGCAGTATCTTGGTAGCATGGCCAAAGCAAACTAATACATGGTGCTTTTCAAAATGCAGGTTCCTGAGCCTTATGGTAAACCTAAAGCCAGAATCTGTGGGCATGGACCCATCTCTATAAATCACCCCAGATGATTCTGGCACACTTAAAAGTCTAAGAATCTTCCACATAACCTATGCCAAACATTAAACTACAACACCAGCAAAGAATTTAGGAGAGATTAGCTAATAAAGATTATAGAGCTTATTTTTCAATAGAAATCCAATGAAATAAAATAGTTAACCTGTATAGCAATGTGTGCAAGACACTTTCACATGCTTTACTGTATTGAATCTTTAGAACAATTGTGAGCTACATACAGGTGACTATACTGGTCCTGTTTCCAAAATAAAGAAACTTGAGTTTCAGAATTTTTCCAACTTGCTGAGCATCACACAGCCAATAAGAAGCTGAGCTAGTGCTCCGAGTCAGGTTTGGGGACTTGCTCAAGAAATGTTTGCAGGGTATTGAAGGTCAAAGCCAATCAAAAGGAAAGATTAGGTGATGGCATCACAGAATGGCATTATGCTCCAGATAACTGGTCTGTTGGGTATCAGTCAGGGTAATGTCTTGGGTCCAGTTCCACAGAATACAAGACAGGGCTGGAGGGAGGAACAAGGCAGGAATTCTGCCTCAGTGGAAAAATGGTGGGCTGCTTAGACAAGTGGGATAGCAAATTTACTTCTGACTCCTAGTGAAACTGCACTGACTGGTAAAACCTCCACACCAGCAACAAAGGGAAGTCAGAGGCTATCAAGGCATGCTGGGAATGGCAAGGCATGCTGGGAATGGCAAGGCATGATGGGAATGGTAAGGCATATGGGAGAGTCAAGGCATGATGGGAACAGAGGGCAAGTCCTAATGGAACCAGGCCAACTAACTCCTGCCCCATACCCACAACTCTACACCCAGGTTGTGCTTAACAGGCATGGAGAGGCTTTGCACACATAATTTTATGTAAGCTTTGGAAATTAATTCAGAACCACCACCACCTAAAAAAAAAAAAGAGAGAGAAGAATGGTACTGGCATTTGGATTATTTAACTTCACAGCTACTGACATTTCAGAAAAGTCTTGATTGTCACCTTGAGCCTTGCATAAAAGCTATGGAAAGCAAAGGAACACAACTTGAGGAAACAGATTTCAAAGAAGAATGCTTTAAACCAAAATGATAGCTTATGGATGTGTGTTTTACTTCTTTTTCATATTGCATTTTAACCCTAGATACATAATTCATTCTTAATATCATGTAGGTAACTGGAGAAAGTATGTTGTGATACTATGACTTTGGAAACATTGTTCTATTCATTAGAAATGGGGAAAAAATGAATACATGGAAATTCTCTGAAAATGAGAATGAAAATGCACTGCCGGTTGCTCTATGACTCAAATTCCCCAAATAATTACTGGTAGGGCCCATTGCCATCTAGTTGTATAAACATAAATGAGCCCACGATAACACCCAAAGCTCAAAGAGTAATGACCAAGGTGGAAGAGATGGTCTAGTCAGGCATGAAATTGATTTCATAATAACAAATATCTGTTGCCTTCCATGTGCTAAGTAAATAATTCTGAAGCGGGGGGTAAAGGTAATAAGAACAAAATCATTAACTGCTTCTACTAAATCAAACATGGAAAGGAACCCATCGTCATGTTGACCCTGAAGCCTGTCTAATGGCTAACTAAAGCAATTATTTTCATCACGACACAACCCTTCATCATAGGTACCTTCAGAGCTGTAGGAGACTTTGGCTGGTAACCTTGTTGGGAGTAGGTATTTTTACTCCCAAGATTTACATTGAAAATGAGTGAAACACTATGCTAAGGTGTGGCTGGAGAGGAGGCACTAGGAAATAAACCCAGTGCTGAAGCCTGCAACAGAATCATAGGCCCCACAATCTAACCTTGAAGGCAGGCTTCAGTTGATGTCATCTAATTCTTCAGTGTGTGTGTGTGTGTGTGTGTGTGTGTGTAAAGGACTAGGTTAGCTAATCACTGATAATGGAATTTTATGGTCAGCTTTAAAAAGTCACTTTCAATGTCATTATGTCATTTATGTTCCCACAGCTTCGCTTGGTTGATTAGAATATAATTCTATGGAGAGCAGCATTTCTGGTTCAATGCTCAGGTGGGTCAGTTAGCTTTACTTAGTCCCTTGGCCCCACAACTCATCATTTTCCAGCTAGCTGTTTCCAAATGTGAGACTTTTATCCAAAAGAAATCACAAAAGAAAATATAGAGGAAAGAATGTTATACGTTTCCAAATTCCAGCAATAACTCAAGAAAAGTTCCACCCAACTACCTTATTAATGGTGTCTGCACACATTATAGACACACATGGAGTAACTACCTATGGTTCTTGTC